>NC_140175.1:98439636-98835234 GCF_963971535.1 Notolepis coatsorum
CGAGACAGGGGAGGGTTGAAATTGGACGAGACGAAATTGGGATGGGAGAAAATAGAAAAATGGGAGAAAAAAAGTAGATAAAAAAAAAAACATAGGATACTGATTGAAGTTGCAACGCTCCACAACAAGGAAACGAATATGTTATTTATTGCGTTCTCCCCCCCCCCCCCCTCTCTCTTTCCCCTCTGCAGCGACCCGGACAGTGTGGTTCTGTGCTTGCTGGCTACAGACGAGGAGGACGAGGACGACATCGCACTGCAGATCCACTTCACCCTCATCCAGGCTTTCTGCTGCGACAACAACGTCAACATCCTGCGCGTCTCCGGCATCAGGCGCCTGGCACAGGTCCTGGACGAGCCCTGCAGCGCCGCGGACATCAGGCGCCTGGCACAGGTCCTGGACGAGCCCTGCAGCGCCGCGGACATCAACAACGGCAACAACGAGCCCAAAGACCTGCACTGCATCCTTGTCACTGTAAGTAGCAGACTTTCTAGCAGAGAATAATACTGTTTTTATTGCTATTTTCTTTTAGAATACTGTTTGAGTCTTAATTTTTTTTTAAGAATATAGGACAGGCATATATAAGCATTATGCTTCAGTCTGTACCTTTTCAGTCACTGTAAAATCAAATATTGTTAAATGATTGTGTATATTGTATTGTGTGAGATGATGACTGAATAAACTACTACTACTACTACATTCCACTCCAAGCGTGCATCTTTTTTGTATAGTTTGCATTGGTTTGTGCAGCTTATTCTTCTTCCATTGTGAGTGAGACATATGCCTAACAGTGTTATCTTTGTATTTATTATTTTGCAGAACACACAGTGTCAAGCTCTGACATGCCAGGTGCTGCAAGACGTGAGCAGCTACTGTGAAGAGAGTCGCTGCAAGAACCAGTGGGTCCCTTATCTGGAACTGCAGGAGCGCTGAACCTCACGGTGAAAATGGCGTGAAAGCGATGAGAAGTTAATAAAAAGCTGTCCTTCTTCAGGGGAGGTGAAAGGCGTTCAGAAGAAGGGGGAATCCACAGCCGACGGTCACGGTACTGCTGCTGCTGCTGCTGGGAGCGGAAAGGTTCCGCCATGACGCACCGACCGGGCCAGCCCCTGTTGTCTTCCTCCGCAGAAAGGAGAGAGGTGTGGAACCAACTGTGAGGAGTAACGCTGCTGCGGGGCCCAGTATTGGGGCGTGAGGAGGGTGACAGCAGCGTGGGAACAACAGACTTGCAGTTCGGATGTTGCATAGCCTGGACTGGAGAGACGGAGGGCGACGAACTGAAAGGACACTGTATCACTCGGTATACAGACTCGAATCCGGGGCACAAGCCCCGTGCTACCGAAATGATCACTACGAAACTTTACCATATGTTTAGGTAGTGACAATTCTAGCTAGCTTAAAGTTACACACCGCTTTTCAGACTTTGGAACACATTTATTTCAAAAGTATGTGACTTAGCTGCGTTATTTCTAAACCTAGCTGCATTTCTGGCAGACGCTCTCTGATTGGCACTAACTGACGCTCTCTGATTGGCCACTGACGCCCAATCGCGTGACGAGCTGTGTCTTTGCCCATTTCCGCGTCGAACAGCCTGGCGTTCTATCGCCATGCTCTAAGACAAACTCTAACCTTAACCAACTTCGAAAGAGTGCCTAAGCTTAACCGTCGAAAGAACTTGCCGTCACGCTCTAAGACAAACTCTAACCTTAACCAACTTCGAAAGAGTGCCTAAGCTTAACCAGTGTAGAAACAGGCGTCGGCCAATCAGAGAGCGTCTTGCCAGAAATGCGGCTAGGTTTAGAAATAACGCGACTTAGCTACTTACCATGCAGCCATGAGGGACAGGGAGGCAGTGTCAATGCCTGGTCAAAAATGCAGGGGTGTGGCTAAAAACCAGGCTCAGCCAATGGACTAAAACTCCTGTGTTTCGGTAGTGACATGAAAACTAGGGACAATGTTTTTTTAGTATAGTTTTTTAATTAAAAAATTAAACCCACAATAAGTCTAAATCGTTCAACTTCTGTTTTTTGTTTGTTTTTTGATCCACTTTTTCTCCCATTTTTCTATATTTTCTCCCATCCCAATTTCGTATCATCCAATTCAACCCTCCCCTGTCACGAACGCTGTTTCTTGCCTCCCACAAGCCGGCTGCAATGTGGACTAAGTCATACATAGCACAAGTCCCCTCCGGTACTTGAGGTAACAGCAGTCGCATCTTTTCACCTGCGCAGCTCGATCTCTCAGTGTCGAGGAGTAACGCGTGGGAGGCTCACGCTGCCCCCGACACTTCCTGATTCTACTGCGCAGGCGCACCAACCGACTTGTAGGAGTCGCTTGTTCACAACGTTCGATCCCCACCCTTCAGTTTCCCTCCCCGTAATACGGCCAATGTGTATTACTGCGGACGACCAGCTAAACTGAAAACAATGTGGAGAGCTGGATTCGAACACGCGAATCCTAGCGTCTCCACACTGGTGGCGAGTGCCTTGCCCACTACACCACCTAGCCGCCCCTCGTTCAACTTCTGTTTAAACTTTATCATGAAGATCTTTGAAATTACACTATTGAACTAAATCTAAAAAATGTTTTAAGTGTTATTTACATACATTGAAATTTACATGTCAGGGTTTGGGACAGCTACTTCCCAATAGAAAGTACCCTATAAATGATGATTTTGTATATATTTAGCTCATCACAATATAATTTAATGCCGTGGGTTTAAATAGATCATAACATATTCTTAGTAAATATCTATGTCTGAATACTTAATTGTTTTGTTAAATAGTTTTTCTTGTTGTGGGACTGCACTTTGAACTAATTCGGTAGAATGCCCCATTTATGAAATGCAATGTGAATGAACTGAACTGCACAGCAACTAGATGCTATTAGTGATCATTCATTATCAGTGTGATGATCAGAGCAACAAATACCTATGGATTGATATTGAAGATGATGCATCAATTTGGATACAGCTACATAGTAGCTGTAGACGCCTATTCAAGAGGTTCAACATGGGACACAATGTTACACAATGTTTTATTTAATATATATATATATTTTCATCTTTGATGCAATGGAAATATGGATACATGAATTGTTATTTAATTTGAAGAGTTAATATATGACAGTGAAATGCATTGCTGAATACGGTGTATTATTTTAATAAATGATTGAACTGAATATTTTCTTCTCGAGTATTTCATACTAAAATGTGTGTGTGTGAGAGTGTGGTATAGGCAACTCGTGAGAGGGATTTTTTTGCATTGCATTTCAGTTTCCATGTCCATTCTTGGAATCCGACCTGCACATGGTTTGATGCCTGAGAAACTTGCTCAACAAGGTAATTAGTTTAGCATGTTCTATACAGCAGTAACCACACAGCCACTGGTTCAAATGAACTGGTCCCTGACACAGTGGGGGCCACAGCCAGTCTACCACGGTATAACAATGATATGCTGCTCCATGCCAGTCTCAGTGTTATGACATTACACCAACCGTGTTACTCCTAGAGGGTGAAATAACTCTAGACACCTTCAATACATACATACATACATACAATACATACATATATATAATACATATATTTAATTAATTCCTTATTTTTTTTGCATTCGACTGAAGGATTGCGTCGATGGCGTAGGTGGAACGGGGACGAGTGTCTGCTTTTATCTGAGTGCTACAGCCCAGACACTACGAGGCTTCAACAGCGTAGAGCGTACATCTATTTAATTAATTCCTTCTTTTTTTGCATTCGACTGAGAGATTGGCACTCGACTACGGCTCCTTTCGATCGATTAGTCGACTAGTCGAGGTCAGCCCTAATACATACATGCATAAATAAATACATACATAGTTGCAGAAAGGATTAGATCATGTAGAATGACAAGAGAAGCTATTTCTTTTATGAAAATTCAGAAAGTTGGCTCCCAATTTTTTTACACGCCAGAGTGGCTAAGTAGCCTCCGTAATTTACCAGCCAAAGACGAAATATAGACGCCATTGGCGCTCGGCGGGTGTTAATTTTGTTCCCTGCCCCCCAGGGGTCGGCAACCTGCGGCCTCGAGGCCGCATGCGGCTCTTTAGCCAATCAGCTGCGGCTCCCTGGCCAAAAAAAATAATAATTTAATTTTTTTTTTTTTTTTTTTTTTTTAGATCGATGTCATACTGTGACACTGAAATGAAAAAATATTTCATCAACTAAGATATTTAGTCAACAAAAGGCTTACCTGTATGCCTGATATGTGGTGCGAAATTTGCGAACAACGAAAAATGTACTTTTTATTTTATAGATTTTCCACAAATAAGGGAAGGACTCTAATAGAGCTGCATAGTTCAGGGTTTTATTTCAAAGTAGGTCTACAGATGCCAATGTTTTTTCTCCTTTTCTGTGTTTTATTTCAAAGTAGGTCTACACATGGTATTCTTTTTTCAAAGTGGACTACTTTCTATTTGATAAATGTTCCACAAATAAGGGAAGGACTCAAACTCCCGCCTACCTCTGGTCAATGGTCTCTAACTACACACCCTCAAGACCCCTACGCTCTGCATCTTCTGGCCGCCTCAGACCTACTCCTATCCAAGCTACCGGAGGGTCATCAAAGAGAAGCCGCCTATTCTCAGTCCTTGCCCCACAATGGTGGAATGAACTACCCACCCGTTAGGACAGCGAAACACGTCCAATCTTTCGCCGTCGACTAAAGACTCACTTCTTCAACCATTATCTGAAATGATAAAAAAAAAAAAAAAAAATCTAACCGTGACTAACCTTACTGTCATGCACTTGTCCTAACCTACTACTAACTAACCTACACTGTAACACGCAACACTTTGATAAACATTGTTACTCAGCTGATAGAGTTGTACCCTTCTTGCTGTCTTGTCGTACAGAACTTGTAAGTCGCTTTGGATAAAAGCGTCAGCTAAATGACTAAATGTAAATGTAAAATATACCTGAATAGTTCAGGGTTTTATTTCAAAGTCTGTCTACAGACACCAGTGTTTTGTCTCCTCTTCTGTGTTTTATTAAAAAATAGGTCTACACAGCCAGTATTTTTTCTCCTCTTCATAAGAGTTTGAGGTTTTCCTTTGTTATAACAGGTAAAAACAGCAATTAAAAAGTCAAAATATTTCTTTTTGTTGCTTTATAATCCCATTAATGCAACAAACTGTGTGCTATAAGTATAAAGTATAATAAATCGCAAATGACTTTGGGTATGCAATTGTCAGGCGTTTTATGGTAAATGTGGGGTATGCTTGGGGATATATAAAACATTATACACTGTTATCTTCATTTTAAGGGTAAATAGGTTGTGCGGCTCCCTGATCATTTTATTTTGTGGGACGGGGGAAAAGTGGCTCTTTTGATCGTAAAGGTTGCTGACCCCTGCCCTATACAATATAAAACATGGTATCAGTGGTTGGTTGCAACATTGCAACAACGCTGAAATGTAAAACCATGCAAAACACAAGGGTAACTTTATGAACGCTATTCTGTTTCTGACCGATATGAGCAAAACATCTACCGGTACGTCTTCTAGCATCTGAAACATCCACACACCCATCGCTCTCTGTTGTGACCTCGCTCTTGTCTTATGTATCTTTTTTAATGTAACATGTCTTCTCCATGTCCTGGATGCACGGGGGAAGGACTGTCCTACGTGTCTTTTAACTGGCCTACTGCGCTCTTGTTGGTGGGAGGAGTGACGATGAGTGGCGGGCAATGATGAAGGAGGCTCGGCCTGAGGACACGTGAGCCCCTAGCTGGGTGATGAAGGAGGCTCGGCCTGAGGACACGTGAGCCCCTAGCTGGGTGATGAAGGAGGCTCGGCCTGAGGACACGTGAGCCCCTAGCTGGGTGATGAAGGAGGCTCGGCCTGAGGACACGAGAGCCCCTAGCTGGGTGATGAAGGAGGCTCGGCCTGAGGACATGTGAGCCCCTAGCTGGGTGATGAAGGAGGCTCGGCCTGAGGACACGTGAGCCCCTAGCTGGGTGATGAAGGAGGCTCGGCCTGAGGACACGTGAGCCCCTAGCTGGGTGATGAAGGAGGCTCGGCCTGAGGACACGTGAGCCCCTAGCTGGGTGATGAAGGAGGCTCGGCCTGAGGACACGTGAGCCCCTAGCTGGGTGATGAAGGAGGCTCGGCCTGAGGACATGTGAGCCCCTAGCTGGGTGGCCTTGGACGTTTTTGTACATAATCATGAATTCCACTCCAGATGCTTAAATGCCCCATGTATTTTTCTCAACATGCATGCAAATTGATTGATTGTGCCATGTATTACACATCTACTTACTAAATAAATATTTCCAAACTGAAGTTATGCCATCTGCCTTGTTTATTTAAAAAAATATTTTCAATGTACATATTGTTATTACACATATTACTATTCTCCCACATTCCTGGTCAAGAATACTGGTCAGAATGAGTTTTTCTTTGGAACTGTACATAGCCATTTTGTTATTAAATTTCATAGTAAAATATCTACATCCTGTTCTGCAATGCACACTTTTTCGAACTGTATATAGTAATCTTTATTTTAGTCATCTTATTTTATTATATGCTAAATGTATTGTATTGTACTGCACACTTTTTCGAACTGTATATAGTAATCTTTATTTTAGTCATCTTATTTTATTCTATGCTAAATTTATTGTATTGCACTGGATGCAATCCTACCTGGAGGAGAGAGAACAGATGGTGGAGGTAAATGGTGCCCTATTCCCCCCCCCCCCCCCCCTCACAGTGAGCTGTGGTGTTCCACAAGGAAGCATACTAGGACCGCTACTGTTCCTAATTTATGCAAATGACATGTCATCAGCTTGTGACTGCAACTTGTTCCTGTTCGCGGACGACTCAGTGCTGGTCTCTGACAAGAACAAGTTACAGGTTGAAAAGACCCTCAGCTCGGAACTAGGCAAAATCTGCACCTGGCTCGCTGACAACAAACTATCATTACTGTAACTGAGGGGTTACAAAACCCTGACTGTATTAAAGATTGTGATAGATTAAACCACTGCTAATTATTATTATTATTACTTGCCAGAAAGTACAGTTATAATATGGCAGACACTCAGAATAATACGTAATTTAGAATTCATTTAGAATATTTATTATTATGCAGCAATTGTACAGAATGGGAATTAAGGTCGCGCTTGTATGGCGAAGAATATGAATAAAGTCAGTCAGTAGCAAAGTCAGTTGGAATGAATAATTCCTACGATGGGATACTAGACTAAACGCCGCCTGGCGTAGGATGGCAATATAGGGGGGCAAACGATGGTACCGCTGGAGACAGGGGGTGTCCTCCCAGAGATGTAAGCTCTGGAGGAAAAAAGAATGTTCGGATACTCAGTCTGTTCAATTGAAGAAAGGGGGTTCTCGTACGGAATCCAGTCCTTGTAATCCAAATGCTCAGCAGCAAAGCAATAGCTGTAATCCAATTGCCCGATAGCAATGACGATAGCCAGCCAGCTTCGGTCCTCGAAGCTAGCCCGAGGTAAGATCTTCAAGGTGGTTAAATCCAAACGACAGTGGGTATTAACGAGGCTCTTCTCCACGGTAGTACGTTCCACAATCACTATAATCCAACCAATACTGGTTCTGAAATCGCCGCCGTAGGTTCCAATATGCACATGTCCAGTAGGTCCAAGCCTAGGCCCTCCTCGTGTACTGGCACTGATTGAATTGATTGATTGAAAACTTTATTAACAGATTGCAGAATGGGTACAATACAGTACAGCTCAATACACACAATTGTTAAGGGGATGCAGACCAGAGAAAGACTTTCGTCTTGTTTACATCAGGGTCCCCCATTTTCAATTCATCAGGACATATATGACATACATGACATACAGATAGTCAGTACTGCTACATCTATACATTTATGACATACCAGATTTGCAAATACAGTACTGTTTGTGATACAGAAGGAGTCAGGAAAAGGGAGTATATACATTTGACGTAGAAACTGTACATTGGAGGAGGTTGGGTGGGGGGGGGTTGGGTACACTGGGATATTGACAACCATACTGGGTAATCTACATTGGAGGTGGTTGGGGGGGGGGGGGGCACACTGTATAAACAAGCAAAACTGTACATTGAGGGGGGGGGGGAGACACTGTACAAACAAACAAAATTGTACATTGGACTATTGACAAAACCATACTAGGTAAATGACTGTACATTGGAGGGGGTTGGGTTAGGATATTTACAGGGGCCAGTGTTGAATTGCAGTCTCCCGTAGGTGTCCCTTGAGAGAGGTTTTGAAAGTGGGTAGTGATCCACATTCCTTTACAGTTTTGGGTAGGGCGTTCCACATTGATGTGGCATAATTGCGAAACGTGTTTAGTCCCTTATTTGAGCCGAATCTGGGTTTAACATGATTTGTGGAGCTCCCTCTGGTGTTGTGATCGTGGTATTCACTGACCTTTGGGAAGTATTTTGACATGTACATGGGTACCTTGGTCGTGTAGTGTATCTTGTAGACCAGGCCCATTGCAAGTTGCTGTACTCTGTCGTCTACTCTAAGCCATCCTAGGTTGTCAAAGTGGGCAGGGGTGAGGTGGGTTCTAGGAGTAAGGTCAAGCAGTAGTCTGACCAGTTTGTTTTGAGATGTTTGTAATTTTGTTTTTAGCGCCTTTGAGGTGCTTTGGTACCATGAGGTGCAAGCATAGTCGTAGTACCCCTGAATGAGTGCTCCTGCCAGAGTCTTCAGGGTATTCTTGTTTACCAGAGAGGAGATCCGGTACAAGAATCGAGTTCGTTGGTTGACTTTTTTTATTACATTGGATGCCATTTTGTCACAGGAGAGATTAGCCTCTAGGATGGAACCCAGGTAGGTAATTTCATCTTTCCTTGTGACAATATTGTCACCCACTGTAACCGAGAAGCCGTCGGTCTTGCTGAGTTTGTTATTTGAACCGAAGAGAATGGACTCTGTTTTGCCCATGTGTAATGATAGTTTGTTATCAGCGAGCCATATGCAGATTCTGCCTAGTTCCGAGCTGAGGGTTTTTTCAACCTGTAACTTGTTCTTGTCAGAGACCAGCAGGGCTGAGTCGTCCGCAAACAGGAACAAGTTGCAGTCACAAGCTGACGACATGTCATTTGCATAAATTAGGAACAGTAGCAGTCCTAGTATGCTTCCTTGTGGAACACCACAGCTCACTGTGAGGGGGGGGGATAGGGTACCGTTTACCTCCACCATCTGTTCCCTCCCCTCAAGGTAGGATTGCATCCAGCTCACTGATAGACTATCAAAACCAATTGCTTTTAGCTTGTCAATCAGAATGGAGTGATTGACCGTGTCAAAGGCCTTTTGTAGGTCCAGCATGACCATGCCGCAGTATTTGCCTGCGTCCACCTCTTGTTTGATGTGGTCATTCAAATAGAGAAGGCATGTGTCAGTGGAGTGGGATGTTCTGAAGCCAGATTGGAATTCGTAGATTAGATTTTTTTCCGCTAGGTACTTTTCGACCTGTTCGTAGACTATTTTTTCCATGACTTTCGAGATGGAGGTGAGAATAGAAACAGGGCGGTAGTTGCCTGGGTCTAATTTGCTGCCCTTTTTGTGCAGAGGGGTCACCCTCGCAATTTTGAAGTCCTTGGGGACGTGTCCCTGTTTTATGGAGAGGTTTATTATGTGTGTGATGATTGGGGTGATGGCGGCTGCTGAGTCTCTGAGGAATTTGGAGGGGATGTTGTCATGGCCAGTGGCCTTGTTAGGTTGGAGGGCGCTCAGTTTATTGAGTACCTCATCTGTTGTTACCATTTCCAGCTTGAAGTCGTCCTTGCGGACCCCTAGGTTTTTGTAGTAAGCTACTATGTGTTCTACCCCATAAAGCCCTGAGTGGGAGGGTAGTTTGTTTACCAGTGTTGTGGCTATGTTTGTGAAGAAAATGTTTAAGTAATTGGCTACATCCAGCTTGTCTGTGATGAGCGTGTTGTCCGTTTTTATGTTTATGTTTGAGAATCTGGTTTTAAGTTTTTTACTGCATCCTAGTTGATTATTGAGTAATTTCCAAAGTTCACGTGGTTTGTTTTTGTTTTCCTCAGTTTTGTCATTGATGAAATTCTTTTTTGCAGTTTTGATCATGGAGTTTACGTCGTTTCTTAGTCTGTTTCTTTCTAGTTTGAGTTCAGTCACGTGGGCTTGGAGTTCACTGCTCGTGCTTTTGAAACCAAGCCATGTTTCTTCAACCAGTGTACCATTGAGTTCATCTGACCAGTCCAGACTCTCCAGTTCAAGGTTGAAGGCCTCGCTAGAGTAGGTTTTGAGGTCTCTAGATGTGACTGTTTTGTGGCAGCCAGCCTTTTGTTTTAGTTTTTTGCGGGTACAGAATATCATATAATGATCACTTAACCTGCATGCTATAACCCCTTTATTGGAGATCTTGGACTTGTCGGAGGTCAGAATGAGGTCAATGGTAGTCTGAGTTGATTCACATACATGTGTGGGTTGGGTGATTAGCTGGCTGAGGCCGTGCAGATCACAAAACCTACTGAATGACTTGAAGACGGGTGCATCTTTTCGTTGCATATCCGTGTTCCAGTCTCCAATAAGAATTTTGTCTACATCCTCAACTCCAGCTAAACACCCATCCAGTGTATCATAAAAGCCACTATGATCTGGCGGCCTGTAGACTGTGCCAACCAGTAGGGATTTCGCCCTTTCGAATAGGATTTCCACCCATACAGTTTCAATTGATTTATGATTCAGGTAATTTCTGTTGATGAATTTGGTGTCCTTGTGTATGTACACACAGACACCACCTCCATGTTTGTTCCTATCATTCCTGATTATTGAGTAGTTCTCAATCTCTATCTCTGGATCTTTTACAGAATCGTCAAGCTTAGTTTCTGAGAAGCACAGTATGTTTGCCTTACCATTTATGAATAATTGTTTGATTTCATCCAATTAGTTTTTTAAGCTGTTAATGTTAATGTGAAAAATGTTCAGTCCATTGGCGTTGGTTATTTCATTGATGTTGGCAGGTTCGAAGTATTGTTCGTTTGTGATCTGTTCCTCTGTGTGGGGCTGGGGGGCTTTGTTGTTGTGGGTGGGAAGGGGGGAGGGGGGGGTCGGGTCCCGCGCCGTGCTGGAACAACACTACTAAGTCCACGCACACTTGCTAAGGTTGCACTAGTTACTAAACGAACGAACTGCTGGGTAATGCCGCACACGAACGAACTGCTGTAACACGATTCACACTAAAATGACGACTCTTTACTTCACATTAAGCTAAGTCGAACTTGACGTTACTGCATTAACTCTGACACTTTTACTATTCACTTCGCACGTTAGGTTCACAACACTCTGTTTAGACGAACTGCTTCACACTACATTAGAATCACACATCACACTACTGCTGCTGCGCCTTCCACGATATATATACTTAAGTGGCTTTCTAGTGCCAAGCCTCAGCTCTCGTCTCGAATCAATGCGCCGGCACCAGGCATGTTCCAACATGCCCAGACTCGCCTTTGAACCTGACTTCAGGGGCGCGTTGTCTGGCGCCGAGAACGTCAAGGGCGTTATCCAATGAGGAAAGTGAATATTACTAGGATTCAAACGCAGGCTTAAAGGGAGATAACTCCACCATCTGTTCCCTCCCCTCAAGGTAGGATTGCATCCAGCTCACTGATAGACTATCAAAACCAATTGCTTTTAGCTTGTCAATCAGAATGGAGTGATTGACCGTGTCAAAGGCCTTTTGTAGGTCCAGCATGACCATGCCGCAGTATTTGCCTGCGTCCACCTCTTGTTTGATGTGGTCATTCAAATAGAGAAGGCATGTGTCAGTGGAGTGGGATGTTCTGAAGCCAGATTGGAATTCGTAGATTAGATTTTTTTCCGCTAGGTACTTTTCGACCTGTTCGTAGACTATTTTTTCCATGACTTTCGAGATGGAGGTGAGAATAGAAACAGGGCGGTAGTTGCCTGGGTCTAATTTGCTGCCCTTTTTGTGCAGAGGGGTCACCCTCGCAATTTTGAAGTCCTTGGGGACGTGTCCCTGTTTTATGGAGAGGTTTATTATGTGTGTGATGATTGGGGTGATGGCGGCTGCTGAGTCTCTGAGGAATTTGGAGGGGATGTTGTCATGGCCAGTGGCCTTGTTAGGTTGGAGGGCGCTCAGTTTATTGAGTACCTCATCTGTTGTTACCATTTCCAGCTTGAAGTCGTCCTTGCGGACCCCTAGGTTTTTGTAGTAAGCTACTATGTGTTCTACCCCATAAAGCCCTGAGTGGGAGGGTAGTTTGTTTACCAGTGTTGTGGCTATGTTTGTGAAGAAAATGTTTAAGTAATTGGCTACAACCAGCTTGTCTGTGATGAGCGTGTTGTCCGTTTTTATGTTTATGTTTGAGAATCTGGTTTTAAGTTTTTTACTGCATCCTAGTTGATTATTGAGTAATTTCCAAAGTTCACGTGGTTTGTTTTTGTTTTCCTCAGTTTTGTCATTGATGAAATTCTTTTTTGCAGTTTTGATCATGGAGTTTACGTCGTTTCTTAGTCTGTTTCTTTCTAGTTTGAGTTCAGTCACGTGGGCTTGGAGTTCACTGCTCGTGCTTTTAGTAAGCTTTGACTGACTTTTACGAAACTCAGAGCATTTTTTGTCTCTGGTTTTCATAGCGGCCAGTATTTCGGAGTGCATCCACGGCTCAGCGCGATTTTTTACCCTGGTGGTTCTTAGGGGGGCCATGTCGTTTAGTATTGTTGAGAATTTGGTTTTGAAACCAAGCCATGTTTCTTCAACCAGTGTACCATTGAGTTCATCTGACCAGTCCAGACTCTCCAGTTCAAGGTTGAAGGCCTCGCTAGAGTAGGTTTTGAGGTCTCTAGATGTGACTGTTTTGTGGCAGCCAGCCTTTTGTTTTAGTTTTTTGCGGGTACAGAATATCATATAATGATCACTTAACCCGCATGCTATAACCCCTTTATTGGAGATCTTGGACTTGTCGGAGGTCAGAATGAGGTCAATGGTAGTCTGAGTTGATTCACATACACGTGTGGGTTGGGTGATTAGCTGGCTGAGGCCGTGCAGATCACAAAACCTACTGAATGACTTGAAGACGGGTGCATCTTTTCGTTGCATATCCGTGTTCCAGTCTCCAATAAGAATTTTGTCTACATCCTCAACTCCAGCTAAACACCCATCCAGTGTATCATAAAAGCCACTATGATCTGGCGGCCTGTAGACTGTGCCAACCAGTAGGGATTTCGCCCTTTCGAATAGGATTTCCACCCATACAGTTTCAATTGATTTATGATTCAGGTCATTTCTGTTGATGAATTTGGTGTCCTTGTGTATGTACACACAGACACCACCTCCATGTTTGTTCCTATCATTCCTGATTATTGAGTAGTTCTCAATCTCTATCTCTGGATCTTTTACAGAATCGTCAAGCTTAGTTTCTGAGAAGCACAGTATGTTTGCCTTACCATTTATGAATAATTGTTTGATTTCATCCAATTTGTTTTTTAAGCTGTTAATGTTAATGTGAAAAATGTTCAGTCCATTGGCGTTGGTTATTTCATTGATGTTGGCAGGTTCGAAGTATTGTTAGTTTGTGATCTGTTCCTCTGTGTGGGGCTGGGGGGCTTTGTTGTTGTGGGTGGGAAGGGGGGAGGGGGGGGGGAGGGTCCCGCGCCGTGCTGGAACAACACTACTAAGTCCACGCACACTTGCTAAGGTTGCACTAGTTACTAAACGAACGAACTGCTGTAATGCCGCACACGAACGAACTGCTGTAACACGATTCACACTAAAATGACGACTCTTTACTTCACATTAAGCTAAGTCGAACTTGACGTTACTGCATTAACTCTGACACTTTTACTATTCACTTCGCACGTTAGGTTCACAACACTCTGTTTAGACGAACTGCTTCACACTACATTAGAATCACACATCACACTACTGCTGCTGCGCCTTCCACGATATATATACTTAAGTGGCTTTCTAGTGCCAAGCCTCAGCTCTCGTCTCGAATCAATGCGCCGGCACCAGGCATGTTCCAACATGCCCAGACTCGCCTTTGAACCTGACTTCAGGGGCGCGTTGTCTGGCGCCGAGAACGTCAAGGGCATTATCCAATGAGGAAAGTGAATATTACTAGGATTCAAACGCAGGCTTAAAGGGAGATAACTTATATATATAAATAATATACAAGGTATATAAAACAATAAACGTAGATTCTCAGCTTTAATCTGGCCCTTCACAACAATTACACCTGGGTAAACTGAGTCCATTCTCTTCGGATCAAATAACAAACTCAGCAAGGCCGATGGCTTCTCAGTTACAGTGGGTGACAATATTGTCACAAGGAAAGATGAAATTACATACCTAGGTTCCATCCTAGAGGCTAATCTTTTCTGTGACAAAATGGCATCCAATGTAATAAAAAAAGTCAACCAACGAACTAGATTCTTGTACCGGATCTCCTCTCTGGTAAACAAGAATACCCTGAAGACTCTGGCAGGAGCACTCATTCAAGGGTACTACGACTATGCTTGCACCTCATGGTACCAAAGCACCTCAAAGGCGCTAAAAACAAAATTACAAACATCACAAAACAAACTGGTCAGACTACTGCTAGAACCCACTTCACCCCTGCCCACTTTGACAACCTAGGATGGCTTAGAGTATACGACAGAGTACAGCAACTTGCAATGGGCCTGGTCTACAAGATACACTACACGACTAAGGTACCCATGTACATGTCAAAATACTTCCCAAAGGTCAGTGAATACCACGACCACAACACCAGAGGGAGCTCCACAAATCATGTTCAACCCAGATTCAGCTCAAACAAGGGACTAAACACGTTTTGCAATTATGCCACATCAATGTGGAACGCGCTACCCACAGCTGTAAAGGAATGTGAATCACTACCCACTTTTAAAACCACTCTCAATGAGCACCTACGGGAGACTGCAATTCGAAACTGGTACCTGTAAATGTCCTAACCCAACCCCCTCCAATGTACAGTAAATGTCCTAACCCAATAATACACGAGACCCTCTTCTTGGGACCAAGTAAGGTTTCATCGATAATCCAATGTACAGTTACCCCCCCCGCCTACCCACCACCCCCCCCCCCCCAACCACCTCCTAAGTACAGTTACCCCCCCCCACCACCACCCCACCCACCCACCCAACCACCTCCTATGTACAGCCCCCCCCCACCCCACCTACCCAACCCCCCCCACCCCACCTGATCCAATGTACAGTTTCTTCGTCAAATGTATATACTCTCTTTTTTAAACTTTTTTTGTATCACAAACAGTACTGTATTTGTAAATCTGGTATGTCATAAATGTATAGATGTAGCAGTATACTGTCTATCTGTATGTCATGTATGTCATATATGTTATGATGAATTGAAAATGGGGGACCTTGATGTAAACAAGATGAAAGTCTTTCTCTGGTCTGCATCCCCTTAGCAATTGTGTGTATTGAGCTGTACTGTATTGTACCCATTATGCATTCTATTAATAAAGTTTTCAATCAATCAATCAATCACATTTATTTATTTTATTGTATTATTATTTGAGATAGATTTGAGTTCTACTTTTCATTATGAAGTAGCTAACGTTAGTAGTTTGGTAAAAGTTTCCCCAACACTGTAGAGTATCCTAGTGGTACAAACATTAACCGTTTGGTAGTGCGGCAGTGAAAGGGTTAACCTCGTTCCCACTTGTATCTCCTCGGTGAGGGTACTACAGGATACTACGGGGTACTACATGGCACTATGGGGTACTATAGGGTACTACATGGCACTACGGGGTACTACATGGCACTACAGGGTACTACATGTCTGCTCCTTTGCAGCACCACAAACATGGGAACTCTCTAACTCTTCCCCCCCCCCCCTCTCCCCCCCCCCCCCCCTCCCTCCCCCTTCTCTCTGAGTACCCGTCTCCTGGCGCTGACCAAGGTGATGGATGCCTCGGGGTCTTGGCCAAGCTTGTAGTGACTGCTCTACATGCACCTCCGAGGCATTGGATCAGTTATTCACCGCCGTCTGTCCGTGGTCCTGTCAACTGATTAACAGACTGTTAACAGATTAACAGTCAACGCGGTTTCATTGCTGGGTTAAGTACTTCTATTCTATTCACATAATACGCTTACTTCATATATCTACTCCATTCACATATATGCCTACCACTTGTATCTATTGCTATGTCCGCCTACTACAATCTCATGAGCTGTCTAACGCCTGTCCCGTCTCCCTGTCTTCCTATGACTTGCTGTCCTGGAGTGTTGACCGGAGTGTTGGACGTCCCGTGACGAAGGCCGGGAGATTGCGACCCCCTCTGCGTGCCCCCCTGTCTTCGGAGGTCTCGTAGTGGTGACCGGCGTGCCGGATGTCCCGCGATGATGTCGGGGAGTTCGCGACCCTCTCTGCGCCACCCCCCTTCCCCCTGTCTCCGGCTGTCCCTGAGCAACGACCGGAGTGTTGAATGTCCCGTGACTAAGACGGGGAGGACGTGACCCTCTTGCGCCGCCCCTGTGCCTCAAATAGATCCGCTATCAACTCTATCTTTAATCTTTCAAAATGTTCAGTTGCTATCGCTATTAGCTCTATCTTTAATTTTTCAAAATGTACAGTTGCTATTGCATGCACTCATCTGTGTTTCACCACACACATGAGTGCATGCTTACCAACTGTCCGTCTGCAACACTACTATCACCGACATCTAAGAAGGGAGATCCCCCCTTGAACGGCCCTTCTAAGGTTTCTCTCCTCCACATTGCCTGTGGAGCTTTTTTTCCCTATTGTTAGGTTTTAGTGAGTTTTTCCTTACCTTCGCGTGGGGTATGTCTGGGAGTGCTTGCATTCTTTCATTTATTTGCATTCATCTAAAAAATGTTTGGACCCTATGGTGTTCTTGTTCTGTTCTTGACTTATTGTTATGTTGTCTTCTTGACTTGTTTAAAGAAGACCTGTACGGCCCATGGGGACATTAACGTGTGTTGTCGGGCCCTATAAATAAATTTGATTTGATTTGATTTGTGAGATAAACAACAGCTTAACACCTCTCCTCTCACTCTATTGTCTGACTGGCTCACCCTGCACTACACCTCTCCTCGGTGAGATAAAAAACTGCCTCCTCTCCTCTGACTGGTTCATCTGCACACTCCTGGGTGAGATAAACAACTGCCTCCTCTCCTCTGACTGGTTCATCTGCTCACTACAATCTGCATAGTTAATTGTGGCGCCTCCTCTCGTCACTTCACCTGGACTCGAACCCACTGGCACAGTTCAGCGGCATCATCATGTGTTTTCAAGTCGCACGCTGCTTTCCCTTTGCTGTAATCATTGGAATGATGGAATATCATAACTTTTACGATGAACAACCCGAAGAAGAAGCGTTTTGGTTAGCTAGATAACACGAAGACACCGTGTTGGTAAGTTAAATTCCATAAAAATTCCCTCATACTTGTACAACGAGCGTTTCGCGGAGGACCAGTTCAGAGTTCATTATGGGATTTGTTTTAACCTTAAAGGAACACTCCAACATTTTGGGAAATTAGCTTATTTGCCATCTACCCTGGAGTTACACAAGAAGATACATACCTTTTTCTTCTCTGTGCATGCAGTAGGAGTAGGAAGACGTTGGGAACAAGGCTAATGGAGGAACCTACTTCCAGTGACTGACGCTAAGCTAGGCTAACGGTGCGCGTCTTCCTACTCCTACTGCATGCACAGAGAAGAAACAGGTTTGTATCTTCTTGTCTAACTCCAGGGTAGATGGCAAATAAGCTAATCTCCCAAAATGTTGGAGTGTTCCTTTAAGTGAATTGTTGATTCTATCTGTTATTTTGACAAACACGTGGATTTCATAACGCATCTAACATAATGTAAAATGATAAATGTTTCCACTGGAATATCCAATTTCCAACCGAAGGATCCAAGTTTTCGTTAAGTCTCGTGTTTCGATGGCGAATTCGTGTAAATAACGCGAATAACGTTGCAGTTGTTTGGCTAAAAATAAAACAACGACGATCTGTTGTTGATTGATTGATTGAAAAATGTATTAACAGATTCCAGAATGGGTACAATACAGTACAGCTGTTAAGGGGATGCAGACCAGAGAAAGACTTTCGTCTTGTTTACATCAGGGTCCCCAATTCATCATATGACACACACGACATACAGATAGACAGTACTGCTACATCTATACATTTATGACATACCAGATTTGCAAATACAGTACTGTTTGTGATACAAAAAGAGTCCAGAAAAGAGAGTACATTTGACGTAGAAACTGTACATTGGAGGAGGTTGGGTAGGTGGGGTGGGGGACACACACTGTATAACTGTACAAGCAAAACTGTACATTGGAATATTGACAACCATACTTGGTCATTTACTGTACATTGGAGGGGGTTGGGTTAGGACATTTACAGGGGCCAGTTTCGAATTGCAGTCTCCCGTAGGTGTTCTTTGAGTGTTTTTTTTAAAGTGGGTAGTGTTCACATTCCTTTACAGCTGTGGGTAGGGCGTTCCACATTGATGTGGCATAATTGCTAAACGTGTTTAGTCCCTTGTTTGAGCCGAATCTGGGTTTAACATGATTTGTGGAGCTCCCTCTGGTGTTGTGGTCGTGGTATTCACTGACCTTTGGGAAGTATTTTGACATGTACATGGGTACCTTGGTCGTATAGTGTATCTTGTAGACCAGGCCCATTGCAAGTTGCTGTACTCTGTCGTCTACTCTAAGCCATCCTAGGTTGTCAAAGTGGGCAGGGGTGAGGTGGGTTCTAGGAGTTATCAGTTTAATATCTGACACATATATTAAATAGATGTTTGGAGCAGGGAGATGGAGAAGGGGCTCCGTCCACTCCACGCATCGACCTGGTCTTCAGGACCTCCAGGGATGGTGCCCCCCCCCCTAACTCTGTCACAATAAATGTCACCATAATAACAAATCACGGTATGTGAGTGTGTGTGATTCCTTTAAGCCCGACGGCCCGGTACATTATTGGCCGAGATTCATAATCACGCCATAAATGTATCAATAGTACAGATGAATGAATGAATGATCTTTATTGTCAACGAAATGTAAAATGCAGCCCTAGGTGCTAACACTTGGTAAGATGCGTGTACTGTGTATGAAAAGAAGACTACAAAAAACAGCAGTGACTGCTCTCAGCTGTTTAACACGTGAAGACCTAGTAGACACCATCACCAGCTGTAGGTTGTCTGAAGTGCAGTGTTACTATGAACGTTCACTAGAATGCAGGATTTAAAAAAGAAAAATTATTTTTTTTTCAAATCCTGCATTCTAGTGAATTTTCACTAGTCCATTGATTGGTCAGTTTTTATTCGCGTTGATTTGACCTTATTCTCCTGCCTCTCTGTTGATGTGACTGTTGTGGATGCTCTGTGCGATAGGTTTGCACAGTGCAGTAACAATGGAACGACGAGGCTCCCATCTTAATGTATCCTGATTCAATGAAACAAGAACAACTAAAGAACGGCGTTCTGATGAAAATGTTAGATGAAATGTTGCTTTGTCCCTCCGTTACCTTTTGACTCAAACACACATTCATCTGTAATCTGCTGTTCCTTTCAGTTGAGGAGGAGACTCCTGAAGAACCAGAACTACAACCAGAAGAACCCCGACTCCTTCCAGAACCCTACGTCTACAACCTGAAGAACCAGAACTACAACCAGAAGAACCCAGACTCCTTCCAGAACCCTACGTCTACAACCTGAAGAACCTGAACTTAGAGCTGCCGCGGTATTGATGTTTTCCTTACCGCACAAATTTGCGAAATATTTCCTACCGCCACGGTTATTACCGCACGCACACACAAATTAAAAAAAAGTTTGAATGCATTTTTTTTTTTAGTAGTAGTCTACTCTTTATAGCATATAGCCTGCCTCTAGTCTAAATGTCTATCTTTAGAGGATGACTTTGCAGCATGAATATTGTTTGGGATTCGGCAAGCACACATTCGTTATTGAAAGTGAAACACGGATTCGTGCGCCGTTCACTCGGTGTCGCGGGCAGGGGTGGTTACCCCCCCCGACCCTTTCTTATTATTATTATTATTATAAAGTTACTACTTTATAATAAAGGCATTCGTTTTGTGGCATTAACGTTATATAGTTACACGTTCAATAACATCAGCGTATTTACCGGACCATAGCAAGGCAAGCAATACTCAATTCATATCTCAGTTCCTTTCTTTGCTCAGAGCGTGCTGAGTTGTCCCATTCTGCGGTCTGTTAATAAAGTTTTCAATCAGACAAGTGTATAGAACGAAGGGCTTTTATTATAACATTCGTTGCAGACAGTAAAATTGTAACTGAGGGGTTACAAAACCCTGACTGTATTAAAGATTGTGATAGATTAAACCACTGCTAGTTATGTACTTTAATTACTGGCCAGACAGTACATCAAATATAGATGGTGAACACTCACAAGAACACGGCATTGACAAAGAAATAGTATTTGAGGGTATTTTATTATTATGCAACATTAGGTTACAGAATGAGAATTAGGGTCGCGCTTGTATGGCGAAGAATATGCGTAAAGTCAGTCAATAGCATGAGTCACTAAGAATAGCAGGAATCCTACGATGGGTCTAAGTTGACACCAACTGTCGTATAATAGCAACTATAGAAGGCAACGCTGGTACCGCCTGGAGACAATGGGTTCCCTCCGGGGTGTAAGGCCTGGAGGGTAGAGGAATGTTCGGATACTCAGTCTGATTCAATGAAGAATAAAGAGACTCCACGTACAGGAGTCGGTCCTTGTAAATCCCACGATCAGCAGCAAAGCAATAGTTGTAATCCAAATGCTCGATAGCACTGATGACAGCTAGCCAGCCCGAGTGGTAATCCTCACGAGGTTGAATCCCAAACGATAGTGGAAATCAACGAGGCTCTTCTCCGGGTAACACGTTCCAAATCAATATAATCCAACCAGTAATGGTTCTGCAATCGCCGACGCTGGTTCTCCTGTGCACATGTCCAATGGTTCTCTGACTAGGCCTCCTCGGGTGTGGGCGACGTATTTAGGCCACACACCCTGGCTAAGGTACACTAGCTAAAACACGACGCACCGCTGGGTAATGCTACACACGAACGAACTGTGGCCGCACGATATACAATAAATGAACGACTATTTACTTCACATTAGATTAGGTCGAACTTGACGTTACTGCATTAAACTCTGACACTTTACTATTCTATTCGCACATGTTCTCAACGCACGAGTTGCTCACTTCACCACGATGAACTACGTTGGCTTGTTTAGATGGACAAGCAGGTGCTCGGGGTAAGGTGGGTAAGGGTACTGAACGTACTGCTGTGCGCACCTTGCGCTGTATATATACTTAAGTGATTATCTAGTCCCAAACCGCAGTCTTTGTCTGGTATCAATACGCTGTCTCCGGGCATGTTCTGACATGCCTGAACTTGTCTTTGAACCTGACGTTGGGGGCTTGCGAGCTAGCGCCTAGGGCGCTGTCCAATAAGGAGAGCGAATATTACTCTGGTTTGAACGCAGGTAAAGGGATATTCCGTGTATATATAAATAATATACAAAGTATATCAAACAATAAAGGTAGATTATCAGTTTTAATCTGGCCCTTCACAACAAAAATCATTGTCTCGTTTAGTACTCCTGAGGAGCGATGGTAGTCCACTCCGGCGGGGAGCTAAAGCTAACGTTATTAGCTGTGTTGTGATGAGCTCTGATCAATGGCTGACATTCAGGACGTAAAAAACTAATACGCGCTTGCCGATTGGTGGTAACACACTGCATGACGCTCCAACGTGTGACGCGTCTCTCTTCTGACCAATCAGTGGTCTGCAATGTTTCACGTGACTTTTCTGGTACTCAATAGCGTCGCTTGGAACCTTGATAGAGGAGTAGGGTATATCTGCAGAGCCGCAAGCCCAACGAGAGGAGGGTACTTTATTATTATTATAAAAAAACAGCGGTGATGCGGTATTCAGCCTACTCTTGCGGTGGCCGTGATGTAACGGCGATACCGCGGTAATCGCGGCAGCTCTACCTGAACTACAACCAGAAGAACCCAGACTCTTTCCAGAACCCTACGTCTACAACCTGAAGAACCAGAACTACAACCAGAAGAACCCAGACTCCTTCCAGAACCCTACGTCTACAACCTGAAGAACCAGAAACCAGAAGAACCCAGACTCCTTCCAGAACCCTACGTCTACAACCAGAAGAACCCAGACTCCTTCCAGAACCCTACGTCTACAACCCGGAGCCACAATCTGCTTCAGAATCATCCTTGGAACCAGTTCGAGAGCCGCCGCTGGTACCGATATCGCCACCGATATCTATATCTCCACCGATATCGCCACCGGTATCTATATCACCACCGATATCTATATCGCCACTGGTATCTATATCTCCACCGATATCGCCACCGGTATCTCCACCGGTATCTATATCGCCACCGATATCTATATCTCCACCGATATCGCCACCGGTATCTATATCGCCACCGGTATCTATATCACCACCGATATCGCCACCGGTATCTGTATCTCCACCGATATCTCCACCGGTATCTGTATCTCCACCGATATCTCCACCGATATCCCTACCGGTATCTGTATGTCCACCGATATCGCCACCGGAATCTGTATCTCCACCGATATTTCCACCGGTATCTGTATCTCCACCGATATCGCCACCGGTATCTGTATCTCCACCGATATCACCACCGGTATCTGTATCTCCACCGGTATCTGTATCTCCACCGGCACAACACACGTTTGCTTATTAAATAGATTGTTGCATTCTATAATATAATAATACAAAAGTTTCAGTACCTCTGTCTGTCCACAACTCCACAGTCCACACAGTAAAACGTCAACACATTGACAATACTAACGATAAAAACTAATGGTGAACAGATTAACAATGCAAACAAATATAATTTTTAAACGTAATAAGAAAAGTGACGATAAAGTTGTTTAATTGACGGGAGGAAAGTTGCTAAAGTCTATGTATTGTGACGGGACCGGAACAAGTCTACACATGGTAGAAGTAACCGGATATGCCGCCCGCACGTTTGTGCAAGTGGAGAATAGTTTTAAACAGAAACACAAGTCAGTCTGCCTAAAGATTACATTTATAATTCACTGGTCCTACAGTTTTAAACAGAAACAAGTCAGTCTACCTAAAGATTACATTTATAATTCACTGGTCCTACAGTTTTAAACAGAAACAAGTCGGTCTATGTAAAGATTACATTTATAATTCACTGGGGTCTAAAAAAAAAAAAAAAAAAAAAAAAAAAAAAAAAAAAAAAAGCAGTGTCGAATAGATATCTCTGAAGCCAGAGCAGAGAGTCTGCAGTTACCACAGGTCGCCACTAGAGGGTAGTGTCGAATAGATAATCAACACTGAAGCCAGAGCAGAGACTCTGCAGTTACCACAGCTCGCCACTAGAGGGTAGTAAGTAGCATAAGGCCAAATAATATGGGAGAGTCAGTAAATATGATTTCATACTAATATTTCATAAAATACAGTAACAATAAGGAATGCTTCACGAATTTGCGTGTCTATGCTAAATTTATTGTATTGCACTGCACACTTTTTCGAACTGTATAGTAATCTTGTTTTAGTAATCTTATTTTATTCTATGCTAAATTTATTGCATTTATTATTGGAAGCTGCTAGTCGAGGGACCACAATAAATAGATTTTCACTCGCTTTTTTTTTATTATTTTTTATCCACTTTTTCTCCCATCCCAATTTCGTATCATCCAATTCTACCCTCCCCTGTCTCGAACGCTGTTTCTTGCCTCCCACAAGCCGGCTGCAATGTGGACGAAGCCATACATTACACGAGTCCCCTCCGGTACTCGAGGTAGCAGCCGTCGCATCTTTTCACCTGCACGGCGTGATCTTTCAGCGTCAGGGGTCTGCGCTGTGGAGGGACGCCGCCCCCATCGCGTCCTGATTCTACTGCGCAGGCACACCAACCGACCTGTAGGAGTCGCTGTCCACAACGTCCGATCCGCACCCATCAGTTTTCCCTCCCCCTAATACTGCCAATTGTATTAGTATGAACGGCCAAACTGAAAACAATGTGGAGAGCTGGGCTCGAACCCAGCGTCTCCAGCATTGGTGGTGAGTGCCTTGCCCACTGCACCACCTAGCCGCATCCAGTCGCTTTTGTGATAGAGATGTATATTAATGGCAAATCCATACAAAGACTAGTTTGGGGCCCTAGATTAACATAGCACCTCTACATGGGTATTCCACAACTCGATCAGTGTACAGTATGTAATGGGGATTCGTTTCCATGTCACGTCTGAGGCGGGATTCGGAACAGGCGACTCTCTGTCTGAGGTGAGATTCAAGACGCCATCTTGGCCTCTTTGCCCCCCCGGGCAGCCCCTCCTCCTTGCACCGCCCAACAGAGAGGAGCTACTCTGTGTAAAAGTCTAAATGTCTTATTTCATGATCGACAGTCGGCGGCGGTAGAAAAAAATTTGTAACTGAGTTATAATACAATATAAAGTACAATGCAGAAATGGGACGAGGTACAACCTAGGGTACGGTGCAATGAGGTCTGAGTTGTAGTGCAAATGGAGCCGGCAGACGAGCGCGCAAGCGGAATTTTTATTTGCCATTTTTTTATTGATGAAAACGCATAATATGGTTTTTACCTATACATTCGGATCAGCAGTTCAGCACCTGCACTGTTGGTGGGTGAGCCTAGTAAAGGATGTCGCATTGCGTTCATCTTCAATGAATGGACCAATGCAATAGTCTACCAAAGCCCCCCCTCTCTCTCTATATATCTCACACACACACACACACACACTTCAGAAACAAACATAGCATCAATAATACACCTGAGTGATGTCTAGTAAAAAAAAAAAATTTGGGGGGCCCCCCCAGTGCTGGACCCTTGGAATCATCCTAAGCTACCCCCCACCAGCTACGCCCCTGATGGTATGTGCCACGAGGGCACCCCCATCTCTCCGTTACTATGCTTGAGTAAATTGTAATGAAGCAACAGATAATATACATTTCTTTTATTTGACTGTGAATAACACCATTGACCAGACGTGAAAGCTCATTCTGCACCTTCTTGAGATCAAGTGTACTAAAAATCTAAGCAAGTGAATAAAGGGCAGATGATTTACAGTTTTTCTTTGTAGATACAGTACTGAATCTTTCCAGCCGGACACATGCAATTTGAAATATGAATATAGAATATCGGGCCTATAAATGACCTTATTATGGCCAAGTCATACATCTATGGGTTGGGCCAAATCTCCTCTAGGCTCTTTCCAATGGCAGAGTTAAATCTGGATTTAATACCACTAGGTGCCTGTTACAGGGCAGCAAAGACTGTGAATGAAATCTACTGTAAGTACAGTTACTTTTGTATAATGTCCATATCTCTGCCATTTTTCACCAGATTTCAACATGGTTTTTTTGTAGACGTTCACAGAAGGGTAAAGAAACCATATACGTTGTATTTTATGGCAATAACATTCAGGTTTGTTCGACCCGTGAGATATAATCACAAAAATAACATCAGCATCTTTTGCATAGAATATTTTAGCAGCTTTGACAGGCTGGTGTGAGCGACGTCCATCGAAAGCCCTGGGTCTCCTCTTTCTTAGGACTACAATGATTTCATGACGGCGTCATTTCCTCCCGTTTCCGATGCAATGCGCAGAGAAATGTATAAACTCATATTTCGCTAATAACACTTAAAATCATAAACAAACGTAGTGCTGAAAATATACACGTTGACTGCTGTTTTGACAGGGTTAGGGTCTTTACTATGGCTACATTTGAAAAAGAAACACAACATTAATTAATATGGATTAATTGATCTATTTATTACGTGAAATGAATATATATATATATATAAGATGGGGGCTTAAGGGGTTAACAATTCAGGACCATTGGTACCTTCATGCAAAGACTACTGATGTTGCAAACAAATCTGTAGACTCCTGTGAGTGCCTATGCAGCACAGTTGTAATGTTTTCTACCTAGTACATTCAAGTCTAATAAATAGTTTATTTTGTGATTGATCTCTAATAATTTTTACAGTCTAGTGTTTAACAGCCTGTCTCCTCTTCTCTCTCCTCTCTTCTCTTCTCTCTCCTCCTCTTCTCTCTTCTCTCTCCTCCTCTCTTCTCTCTCCTCTCCTCTCCTCTCTTCTCTCTCCTCTCCTCTCCTCTCTTCTCCTCTCCTCCTCTCCTCCTCTCTTCTCTCTCCTCTCCTCCTCTCTCCTCTCTTCTCTCTCCTCTTCTCTCTTCTCTCTTCTCTCTCCTCTCCTCTCCTCTCTCCTCTCCTCTCCTTTCCTCTCCCCTCTTCTCCCTTTCTCCTCTCCTCTCCTCTCCTCCTCTCTCCTCTCCTCTCCTCTCTCTCCTCCAGCTGAACTATGCAGACATGCTGAAGCGTGTGGAGCCTCTGCGTAACGAGCTGCAGAAGCTGGAGGACGACGCCACAGACGACCAGTCGAAGGCGGAGGAGGTGGAGCAGATGATCCGAGACCTGGAGTCCAGCATCGGCCGCTACAAGGAGGAGTACGCCATCATGTCGGAGGCCCAGGCCATCAAGGCTGACCTGGCTGCGCTGCAGGCCAAGGTAGCATCTGTTGGCCACATCTAGCTGCTAGTCGACATCACCCGCTCTCTTACGGTCGTCCATGTGACTTGGCTTCCAAATCCCCTTAAATGTTTATTTCTTTTTGATCTACTTTTTCTCCTCCTTTTTTCTGTGATTTTTCTCCCCATCCCAATTTACCTCTCGTGCCAATTCTCCCTCCCCTGTCCTGATCGTTGCTCGCATATGCCCCCGACTGGCTGGTTGTAGGAAGGATAGAAGCCTTGCATCATATGTCCCCTCCGGTACACAAGGAGGCAGCCTGTCGCATCTTTTCACCTACCAGCGCGGACTCTCATTTGGCGAGGAGTAACGTGTGGGAGGCTCACACTGCCCCCGCCATTTTCCTGACTTTGCTGTGCAGGCACCCCAACTGACCTGTAGGAGTCGCTGTTCACAACGACCAGATTACCACCCATCGACTTCCCACCCATGACGGCCGGCCCAAGCCGGAGGCAACGCAGACAGCCAGATTAGAACCCGGTGTCTCGTGCGTTGGTGACGAGCGCAATGTCCGCCGCGCCACCCAGCTGCCCCTTAATGTTTATGACATGGATCATAGCGGCAAGAAATATCCAAAGGTAGTGACTAGGGCTGTCCCCGACTAAGGATTTGGATGGTCGACTATGATTGGCCAAAATTTTCCGTTAGTCGACTTGGTCGACTAATTTCTATTTCTATTTTTTTTAGGTATAATATTTTGAAAGAAATAATTGATTTTATTTTGTTTTTTATCATTCCATTTGGGCTGTGGGGGTGCTTAATGTCTGAAGGAGTCTACTGAAGGCTTCTTGTCCTCTGCAAAAGCATGCAATTGTTCCACTGATGGATACATCTTGATATTTGTCTAGTCTAGTGTGTTCATTAGATGGGTGAAATCCTCTTTCAGTGCCTCTGTGCCTGTTTTCGTAGGCAGTTAGCCTCTGGTATGCGTGCCATTAGCGTTAGCCACGCTTCTAGGCCTCTTTTCTTTTGGAAAGAATGATACTTTTTTTTTTTTTTTTTTCCTTTATATATATATTCGACTAAGAGGTTGGCCAGTCGACAACGGCTCCTTTCGACTGATTAGTCGACTAATCGACTAATAGGGGTCAGCCCTAGTAGTGAGTGACCATGTCATGCTAGCTCACTGGCAGAGGGGGTAGATTCTGTAACACATTTAAGCTGTTTTAAGATAGTTTAAATTTGATGCTGTGGGCTAGCAAGGGTCCCTTGACTTCTCACCTTAAGATATCTGAATGAAGATGGGTTTGTTCAACCGTAAAATATCCTTCCTCCAGTACATAATTTTGTTCACAACTCTTAACTCACACAGAGCCACACCCATATGCCCGAATTATGGCTTCTATGTCAGCACTTTGCGAACGCTTAAATTCTATCTTAAATTATGGCTATGGGCAGGGCCGTAGCCAGGGTTTAGAAATTAGGGAGGTCCATTTATTTTTTTGGCCCAGACCGGCCCACTATAATCGGTCGGACACCACCCACCAGTACACCATCCTTACGGTCCCCTTAAATATGCGTACCTACTGTACTATTCCCCCCCCCCAACCCATTACAAAGCTGGGTAGTAAGTGCCATGGACAAGTGGACCAGTGTACTCACTCGCTCTTGGCTGAATCTTGTTTTGGGTGGTGATGTAAAAACACCTGCATCATAGCAGGCTCAGGATGGGCAACGTAGTCTATAGCCTGTTCATCCCTGTCTCTCTCCTCCACAACCTGGCTTGACTAGACATAAGGAGAGAGATGATTACAATTAACTGGTACATTCAGGTCCAGAATTGTTGGAATCCCCTGACAAAGATGTGCAAAAAGCTGTACAATTTAAACAATACCATACTGGTAATGAGAAAATAGTTGTTTATTCAATGAATGCATGGAGCAGTTCCATCTTATTTCATTTGATACTAACTACTCAGTTCATACAGATTTCAAGTATTCAAATATCAATGATGAATATTGCATAAGGTTTACACAGTTAATAGATCACCTTCTTGTTTTATATTCATCTTATATGGCAATTAAATCAATGGTGTGTTTGTTTGGGGAGTTTGACCTATGTGCCTACCACGTGAAGGTCCATGATCAATGGACAGCACAAAAACAATTTGTGTAGGTGGAGACTAGAGCTACCACAGATAGTAATAAGTTATTAAGAGTAAGTAATCCATACCATATATATCCTAATAGTTACCTTATTACCATACTTGGCTGAAAACAAACTTTGCTGCCTGTTGTGAATGTGTTTTTCCCTGTAGGCTAATACATAAGTAGGCATACATTTTTGCAGTTGAGGAAAAATTAGCAGTTGAGTAGGCTATAATGTGCTGTGTTTTTATGTCTTCCATCGAGGACCACCTTGGAAATAAGTGTTAATGCTTGTTAATGAATGCTTTTAGGTGATATCCTCAGGAATACAAATTGGTCAAGATCATTTGTTTTTATGATGCGTTTTTAATTTCCAAATAAATCTAATCAAATAAAAAAGCAGTTTTTGCAGTTGAGCTACTGGTGTTGTATATTATACAGCCTTTTCATGCATCTTTATCAAGGGAACCCTTATCCTAATGATTTAAAAAATAATATTATGATGATACGATATGGACCTAGTAGTTGGGTCATCTGTGGCACTTCGTTTCTCAATGGATTTTTTAAAAAGGCGGGGGAAATTTGTGAGAGACCAAAATCCAAAATGGCTGCCGTGGAAATTAACTTTTTAATGGTTTGACCTACAATGATGCCCAATACATGGTACCAGCCCCCTCTCAGTCATGTACCAGCCCCTCTCAGTCATGTACCAGCCAGCCCCTCTCAGTCATGTACCAGCCCTCTCTCAGTCATGTATACCAGCCCCCTCTGTCATCTACCAGCCCCCTCTGTCATCTACCAGCCCCCTCTGTCATCTACCAGCCCCCTCTCAGTCATGTACCACAGCCCCATCTGAGTCATGTACCAGCCCCCTCTCAGTCATGTACCAGCCCCTCTCAGTCATGTACCAGCCCCCTCTCAGTCATGTACCAGCCCCCTCTCAGTCATGTACCAGCCCCCTCTCAGTCATGTACCAGCCCCCTCTCAGTCATGTACCAGCCCCTCTCAGTCATGTACCAGCCCCCTCTCAGTCATGTACCAGCCCCCTCTCAGTCATGTACCAGCCCCCTCTCAGTCATGTACCAGCCTCCTCTCAGTCATGTACCACAGCCCCATCTCAGTCATGTACCATAGCCCCATCTCAGTCATGTACCACAGCCCCCTCTCAGTCATGTATACCAGCCCCCCTCTCAGTCATGTATACCAGCTCCCTCTCAGTCATGTACCAGCCCTCTCTGTCATGTACCAGCCCCCTCTCAGTCATGTACCAGCCAGCCCCCTCTCAGTCATGTACCACAGCCCCCTCTGTCATATACCACAGCCCCCTCTCAGTCATGTACCACAGCCCCCTCTCAGTCATGTATCAGCCCCCCTCTCAGTCATATACCTGCACGACTGGCGGGGGGGTGCTTAGTAAGAGATGTGATTGGGCCAGCCCAGTGTCAGTCAGTACCAATGGGCCGATGTCTCAGCCTAGTAGTGGGCCGGTCGTTGACAAAAAAAAAACAAAAAAAAAACGCAAGAGACACCGGGTTCTAATCTGGCTGTCTGCGTTGCCTCCGGCTTGGGCCGGCCGTCATAGGTGGGAAGTCGATGGGTGGTAATCTGGTCGTTGTGAACAGCGACTCCTACAGGTCAGGTTTTTTTTTTTTTTATATAGTTACAAATAGTTACCGAGGTCCGGACCTCGGTGACCTCATAGCTGGCTACGGCCATGGCTATGGGTCTAATGCACCCGTCACTTATCAATGACTTGCTTGCAGTCAACATGTACGAAACGGATAGTTTTTTCATTGGTACATTTCCGTTTGATACCGTTTTGTATAAGAGCAGGGCTCTACGCTAACCTTTTTCACTAGGGGCACAGGTGCTCCTAAATGAGAAAATTTAGGAGCACCCAAAAATATTTAGGAGCACAGTGAAAATATGTCAAGTAACAGAGTTTTTTTTTTTTTTTTTTTTAAATAAATGTATATTTGTACTGTGCGTGCATGTGCAAACGGGACACATCTGTGCAATAGCACATACCACCAAAGTCACTGGCCCACTGTGTGCGTGTGTGTGTATCATCTGCGTGTGCAAACGGGAATGGGACAGACATTTGAACTATTAATTAAGTGATTAATGCCTACTATGGCAAAGTTGTAGCCAACAACTAGGCCTAATAAGAAAGGCAGTGATATTGAACAAAAAGGAGACACTGGCTTTACAACCAGGGCCATCAGTAGAGGGGGGAGCTAGTGTTGCTCTTTTAGAAAAATAATCCTTTCAGGGTTGCCTATTGAAATACTGTACACCTCCAGTACAGTAGTTTGCGTGTCAGGTTAACCATTGATTGACAGTCAATTCTGCCAATTACGACGTCACACCGTTGCACTCTGGCCGTCCGGCGCTGCAGCTGGACCCTATTGCCACACCGCTTGCACTCTGGCCGTCCGGCGCTACAGCTGGACCCATTGCCCACCTCTGCGGTTGATAACGCTAGCCAAGTTAGCTGTACACACATACACAGTGGGCCAGTTGTAGGGGTGTAACAATGCATCGCAATGCATCGATCCTACTTTGCAATATTTACAAAACATGACATTGTTTTCGAACTCTAGCCATGGGGAAATGTTTAGCCAATTCACGTTAAATTTGTATGTCTTCCCTCCGGCTCCAGTGGGTGTAGCTTCGCTAGCTACAGTGGCTACATTGGGTGCTACAGTGGGTGTAGCCTCGCTAGCTTGGCCAACTTCGCTAGCATGCTGGCTAGCGTCAGTATCTTGGTTAACGTTAACCATCACCTCTGTAACATGAGCTGCCTCGCCTGACTTCTCATTCTCCGGTATCTTTCGCGCAAAATAAAAATGAATGGGCTTCGACATGGCTGTATTATTGTTTGACTCACACAGTGACGCAGCCGCTGATCATTACTTTCGGTTTCCAGTCGCGTGACCACAGGAAACTACTGTGATTGGAACGTTTATGCGGCTGTGAACTGTGGGACTTGTAGTTTTTTAACGATTCTCGCAGCGGAGGGAAAAAAAGGACGAATGAGAGGCTGTACTCTGCACTCGCTGGCCCCACTCGCACGCCGGGCGAGTACTTGATTTTGCATGTTCGCACGCACATATTTTTAGGGGCATATGCGAGCAATATGGTCGCACTGTAGAGCCCTGGAGAGTATAGTTTTGGAGATTTCTAGTAATTCCAGAGAAATCCGCGATAATCGCCCTTTAGTGGAATACACAAAACACGTAATTTTTCGGCTGATTTATGAATAGTTTTCAAATAAACGCTAGATTATCGAGAGTATATGTGTCCTTATGCACGATACAAAAGCGGGCTGAAAATCGCTTATTCGTGACTTGCTCAGTGCTAACATCACACACACGCGCTCCGATGGCGGTGATAGGGACGCCTATTGCTTAATAACAGCGGAGCAGTGCTGCTTTTGCTTCCGCGTTTTCCCTGATTGGCTGCGACACGCCCCGCGGCAGGCGCGGCAACCGCAGAGCAGAGCTCTGCCGCGGAGCGGAGCGGCAGAGCTTGCGGAATTATGTAACCGCCCTAATCCGCCATGATTTTCATTCGGCGCTTCAGCTCACCTGGCAGAGCAGCGGTCCTGCGGTCCGTTGTTGACGAGTTCGAATCCCTTAAAAAAAATTTTTTTAGCGTGCTTTTTTTTTTTAACATGTATTCTTTCGCCGGTTAAGGTTAGGCATGGTTATGGTTAAGGTTAAGGTTAGGCATTGTTTCGGAGTTGGTTAAGGTTAGAACGGTTAAGTTTAGGCGCTGTTAAGGAGCTGGTTAAGGTTAAAGTTTGTCTTAGAGACAGCCTATTTCCGCACTGCCGCTCTCCCGCGTTGCCGCGGTCACATGGTCAAATTGTCACATTCTTGCACTGCTCCGCTGTTAAAAAGCAACACGCGATAGGGACATCTGATTAACCCAAGATTCGTAACAAATTCCTTACCTCACATCAGATGTTCTGCAAAAAGATTAATCCAATTCCTGATCGCCATTCCAAATATCGATCGCGTTTATTGATCAAACGTTATAGTCCAAAACACATAATCGACGCTGCTCTGAGTGTCCTAAGTCAGGGGTTCCCAAAGAGCCGCCGCGGGGGGGGGGGGGGTTATAAAAAAAAAACATCTACATTTTTTTAATTTTTTTGCAGTCAGGCCACTGAACTTGGAAGCATGCCAGGCCAGTGTTTCTAGTTGCACCAGCGCAATAGTTGGATAACCTAGATGGGGAACAACCAGGAGATCACTGCAATTCACACAAGTTGGAGAAATCTCTCTCTCTCTCTCTTGCTCTCACACATACACAAAGGGAGCCGCATGTGATTGGTGGAGGCGGGACTGCTAATCATTGACACATGCTAGCCTGTAATAATCCCCCCCCAGAAAAATCTACTTTGCATTTGATATATTGCAAATATATGCCATCACACACACTGGCATTTAAAGGGTTAGAATTATAAAATGAATATGTGGTGTTATGATCAGGGCTGAAGTTGAATAAAATATTGTATTTATCAATTACAAAAAAACTGAAAATCCATAAAAATCTGTGTTGTTGCTAATCATACATATGCTAGCCTGTTTTTTAACTAATTTGTGATGCCATCCCAAACACTGGCATTTATAGGGTACAAATAAAAAAAATCCTGCACCAGAATGCAGGAAATGAAGTCTTTGTAACAAGAAATGTCCTGGTGGGGGACCCCCAGACCCCCTGCTTAAAAAGTGGCCTGGCTGGGGGCGTCTATGCCTTCTACAAAGCCATTCGGTCTCCGGGTTCCTCTGATTGGCCACTAAGCCCACGTGACCGTGCGCTAGCACGCCCCCCCCTTATCGCCCACTCTCGCGCTGTGAAGCGAAGCGAAGCGCCAGCGGGGCGAGGCGGTGGTTTCTCCCCGGCTCCGTGCGCCGCTGACTCGGTCCAGCTCCAGCAGCAGCGGCCGCCTTCTCTCCGAGGCGGCTCGTTCTTATTAATCCCCCATTGTTCAGGTCCACATGGTCGCACAAACACCCGTTGGAGGAGTAGTGGGGGAGAAGAAGAGGAATATTTTTAAATGGAAAGAATTATCGACTGGCAACTCTGTGCTCGTCAGACATGTTAATGTCATGTATGTTGTGTATGTCATAAATGTCTATGAATTGAAAATGGGGGACCCTGATGTAAACAAGACAAACGTCTTTCTCTGGTCTGCATCCCCTTAACAATTATGTGTATTGTGCCGTACTGCCCATTCTGCAATCTGTTAAATAAAGTTTTCATTAATTCATTCATTCATTTCTCCCCCACTACTCCTCCAACGGGTGTTTGTGCGACCATGTGGACCTGAACAATGGGGGATTAATAAGAACGAGCCGCCTCGGAGAGAAGGCGGCCGCTGCTGCTGGAGCTGGACCGAGTCAGCGGCGCACGGAGCCGGGGAGAAACCACCGCCTCGCTAGGGATGGGTACCTTTCACATTTGAACCGATACCGGTACCTGTGAATCTATACCGGTACCCAACGGTACCTTTTTTCGGTACTTTAGTCTCAAGAAATGTTATTTACCTACCTCAGTCGTAAAAAAAAAATCCAAACTTCAAATAACTACAATTTCGACAGTTTTCGGCTTGTCATTGCTCCGACTGCTTTGTTGTTGAATCAAGTCAAATCCTAGGTAAGCATATATTGTGCGTGTGAACGTTGACATGAAAAAAAAATAAAAAAAAAAGTTAAAAAAATTATAATAAAAATAAACTTTTTTTTTATTTTTATTTTTTTGGTTTCTTACTTGATTCGATACTCGATAGTACTGACATGTTTCGGTTCGGTGCCTCAAAAGTACCGAATTCGGTACCCATCCCTACGCCTCGCCCCGCTTCGCTTCACAGCGCGAGTGGCCGATAAGGGGGGCGTGCTAGCGCGCGGTCACGTGGGCTTAGTGGCCAATCAGAGGAACCCGGAAACCGAACGGCGTTGTAGAAGGCATAGACGCTGACTGCGGCTATATTTTGCACTATATTTCCTGGCCTGAATGATTTCCCCAGTCCGGCCCTGGTTAAAAGCCTCCAATGCTTATTAGTGTGTGTGCGTTTGAACGTGTGCATGTTTCAACCATACATTTCCATTTATTAAAAAATTTATTAATTAATAAAAATGTTTATTTATTTATAAAAAAAATTATTACCGCCTATAATAGTGTGGGTCGCGGCTCTCTGACACTGTTATTTTTGGGTCGCGGCCTGAAAAGTTTGGGAACCCCTGCTCTAATACACATTCTCTCCCCCTCTGGACCCCCCCCCCCCCCCCCCCCCCAGCCAGACTGCTGCTCTCTTGATACTTAGGTTGGCTGGTCCTCTTTATCTGACAGACGATAAGGATTGGTATTTGTTTATTTATAAAGCCCTACTTTGTAACGTGGCACTCATCTCATCTCTGCTGCTCTGGAACACTGGTCCACGCCGAACACGCTCCAGTGATCGTCTAGTTCTCCAGGTTCCCCGAGCTACAACTAATCTAGAACTAATCTAGAACTAATCTACAACTAATCTTGGCAAGACTGCTTTTCTGTTTTTCACTGCAGAGGAATCATGGAATCTATTACAACTTGACCTAGAACTAAGCACTCTTTCTTTTGGAAGTTTTTAGATTTGTAATCAATAACCGCCCACCATCAACATGTAGTTGTTTCTGCTAATTGTTCTTGCTTATGAACTGTGTTGTTGTTATTATTATTAATTGTCTGACCTATGTATTTATGATTGATCTATTGTTTTAAATTGATTGTGTCCTGTTATGTTATGCTTTGTACTCTCTGCACCATTGAAAATGAGGGTCTCCCTCAATGACTCCAGAGTTTAAATAAAGAAAAAAAGAATCACTAATAATGATAAACTGTAAAAGATATATATAAACTTTCATCCCCTTCTCTCTTGTCCTAGGTGAACCGCAGCCATGCTCTGCTGAAGAGCCTGTCGGCTGAGGGGGAGCGCTGGGGGCAGACCAGCGAGACCTTCAAGAACCAGATGGCCACCATCGCCGGAGACTGTCTGCTGGCGGCAGCCTTCATCGCCTACTCCGGTTACTTTGACCAGCAGGCGAGACGGAACCTGTTCACCACCTGGTCCCATCACCTACAACAGGCCAACATTCAGGTCCGTCATTATGTCGATAAGACTCTTCACAATCAGTCTTGTATTCGTTTAAACCTGATTAGTTGGTGCTGATATTGGATCAGTGTTCCATGTCATCGCATTGCATCCTTGCTGCGAAATCACTCAAAACTAACTTGCACAAATTATTTACGTGTACTTTTAACTAACTTGCACAAATTATTTACGTGTACTTTTGCATAATCATAACCTAAAGGTTCCCCTTTTAAAATGTGATGCTGGAGCTGGCATCTTACACCCTTCTGCCTGAATTTCTCCCGCAGTTCCGAAACAGATATTGCCAGGACCGAGTACCTCTCCAACGCGGATGAGAGGCTGCGCTGGCAGGACCTCTGTACTGAGAACGCCATCATGCTGAACAGATACAACAGGTCAGTATGGCTGCCATCTGATCATAAGGATACCCTTATAAATACACCTGCATATAACCCTCTATATACCTACTTATACACCTGCATATACAGTAACCCTCTATATACCTACTTATACACCTGCATATAACCCTCTATATACCTACTTATACACCTGCATATAACCCTCTATATACCTACTTATACACCTGGATATAACCCTCTATATACATACTTATACACCTGCATATAACCCCTCTATATACCTACTTATACACCTGCATATAACCCTCTATATACCTACTTATACACCTGTATATAACCCTCTATATACCTACTTATACACCTGCATATAACCCTCTATATACCTACTTATACACCTGTATCTAACCTCTATATACCTACTTATACACCTGTATCTAACCTCTTTATACCTAATTATACACCTGCATATAACCCTCTATATACCTACTTATACACCTGCATATAACCCTCTATATACTTACTTATACACCTGCATATAACCCTCTATATACCTACTTATACACCTGCATATAACCCCTCTATATACTTACTTATACACCTGCATATAACCCTCTATATACCTACTTATACACCTGCATATAACTCTCTATATACCTACTTATACACCTGCATATAACCTTTATATACCTACTTATACACCTGCATATAACCCTCTATATACTTACTTATACACCTGCATATAACCCTCTATATACCTACTTATACACCTGCATATAACCTCTATATACCTACTTATACACCTGCATATAACCCTCTATATACCTACTTATACACCTGCATCTAACCTTTATATACCTACTTATACACCTGCATATAACCCTCTATATACCTATTTATACACCTGTATATACACTCTATATACCTACTTATATACCTACTTATACACCTGTATATAACCCTCTATATACCTACTTATACACCTCTATATACCTACTTATACACCTGCATATAACCCTCTATATACCGGTACCTACTTATACACCTGTATATAACCCTCTATATACTTACTTATACACCTGCATATAACCTCTATATACTTACTTATACACCTGCATATAACCCTCTATATACCTACTTATACACCTGCATATAACTCTCTATATACCTACTTATACACCTGCATATAACCTTTATATACCTACTTATACACCTGCATATAACCCTCTATATACCTACTTATACACCTGCATATAACCCCTCTATATACCTACTTATACACCTGCATATAACCCTCTATATACCTACTTATACACCTGCATCTAACCTTTATATACCTACTTATACACCTGCATATAACCTTTATATACATACTTATACACCTGCATATAACCCTCTATATACCTACTTATACACCTGCATATAACCCTCTATATACCTACTTATACACCTGCATATAACCTTTATATACCTACTTATACACCTGCATATAACCTTTATATACCTACTTATACACCTGCATATAACCCTCTATATACTTACTTATACACCTGCATATAACCCTCTATATACCTACTTATACACCTGCATATAACCCCTCTATATACCTACTTATACACCTGCATATAACCCTCTATATACTTACTTATACACCTGTATCTAACCTCTATATACTTACTTATACACCTGCATATAACCCCTCTATATACCTACTTATACACCTGCATATAACCTTTATATACATACTTATACACCTGCATATAACCCTCTATATACCTACTTATACACCTGCATATAACCCTCTATATACCTACTTATACACCTGCATATAACCTTTATATACCTACTTATACACCTGCATATAACCTTTATATACCTACTTATACACCTGCATATAACCCTCTATATACTTACTTATACACCTGCATATAACCCTCTATATACCTACTTATACACCTGCATATAACCCTCTATATACCTACTTATACACCTGCATATAACCCCTCTATATACCTACTTATACACCTGCATATAACCCTCTATATACTTACTTATACACCTGTATCTAACCTCTATATACTTACTTATACACCTGCATATAACCCCTCTATATACCTACTTATACACCTGCATATAACCCTCTATATACTTACTTATACACCTGCATATAACCCCTCTATATACCTACTTATACACCTGCATATAACCCTCTATATACCTACTTATACACCTGTATCTAACCTCTATATACCTACTTATACACCTGTATATAACCCTCTATATACCTACTTATACACCTGCATATAACCCTCTATATACCTACTTATACACCTGCATATAACACTCTATATACCTACTTATACACCTGCATATAACCCTCTATATACTTACTTATACACCTGCATATAACCTCTATATACCTACTTATACACCTGCATATAACTCTCTATATACCTACTTATACACCTGCATATAACCCTCTATATACCTACTTATACACCTGCATATAACCCTCTATATACCTACTTATACACCTGCATATAACCCTCTATATACCGACTTATACACCTGCATATAACCCTCTATATACCTACTTATACACCTGCATATAACTCTCTATATACCTACTTATACACCTGTATATAACCCTCTATATACCTACTTATACACCTGCATATAACCCTCTATATACCTACTTATACACCTGCATATAACCCTCTATATACCTATTTATACACCTGTATATACACTCTATATACCTACTTATACACCTGCATATAACCCTCTATATACCTACTTATACACCTGTATATAACCCTCTATATACCTACTTATACACCTGCATATAACCCTCTATATACCTACTTATACACCTGCATATAACCCTCTATATTTACCGGTACCTACTTATACACCTGTATATAACACTCTATATACCTACTTATACACCTGTATATAACACTCTATATACCTACTTATACACCTGCATATAACCTCTATATACCTACTTATACACCTGCATATAACCCCTCTATATACCTACTTATACACCTGTATATAACCCTCTATATACCTACTTATACACCTGCATCTAACCTCTATATACTTACTTATACACCTGCATATAACTCTCTATATACCTACTTATACACCTGCATATAACCCCTCTATATACCTACTTATACACCTGTATATAACCCTCTATATACCTACTTATACACCTGCATATAACCCTCTATATACCTACTTATACACCTGCATATAACCCTCTATATACCTACTTATATGTGTTAAAAACAAGATGGACAAGTACACGGGGATAAAAATAGCTAAAATAGGACTAGAAGGAGCTAAAAAAGTGGTGAAAAAGAAACGAGTCCAATCACGAATGTGTTGTTAAATAATTAAATTAATTTGTTACAGTCCACAACCCAGCTCCTCCAGTCCACAGCAGTTGGCCCGTCCTGGCCCTGCCTGGTTGTGGAGCCACCGGCACAAAGGACTGCCCAAAGCGCTTTGTGTTATGTCGGGGGGGGTGAGTCTGTGGCTAAACGTGGACCGCATTGCGGTCAGCTCATCATAGAGGGGGTGGCAGGGGTTCTCAAGGATAGCATGCAGCTTCCTCCTCTTCCTCCCCTCTGCCACCACCTCCAGACTGTCCAGGTCCGCTCCCACCACAGAGCTTGCTTTTTTTTTACCAGTTTGTTTATTTTGTCTGTGTTGGTGTTGCCCCCCCAGCATACCACAGCGAAAAAGAGGGCACCCGCCTCTACAGACTGGTAGAACATCTGAAAGACCTAAGCCCTCTCAGGAAGAACAGTCTGCTCTGTCCCTTCCTGTAGAGGGCCTTGTGTTGTCCGTCCAGTCCAGTTTGTTGTTCATGAGAACACCCAGGAATTTGTAGTTCTCCACCCTTTCCACCTCCACCCCCTGGATGATGATGGGAGTTGGGGGCTTCCTCTTGCTCCGCCGATGGTCCACCACCATCTCCTTCATCTTGCTGATGTTGAGCTGTAGGTGGTTTTCCTTGCTCCACTCTGTGAAGCTCTCCACCACAGCTCTGTACTCCTCCTCGTTGTCGTTGGTGATGTATCCAACGATTGAGGAGTCATCAGAAAACTTTTGGAGATGGCAGTTCTCGGAGCTGAAGCGGAAGTCTGAGGTGTACAGTAGAGGCTGACATGTGAGTGGATTTTGACTCCCGCTCCTTCTCACTCCCACAGAAATAATCCCATCCCATCCCAATCCCAAGTGAGAGTTTCGAAAAAATCGCACTCCCTCCCACTCCCACAGACTACTGATCCCAATCCCGTCCCAATCCAGAGTCAAACTTTTATAGAATCCCACTGCCGTTTACCAATCCTGCTCCGTTTTTCTTCCTCAGTATAAAATATGCAGTTCATGGGTCACATCATGTCTGTAGGGCTGTATGTTAACTTTTTTTGCACATAGCACTGGTGCTACAGAGGTTGATAGTTTTGTAGCACAGGCCAAAATCTTGTAGCACAAGTATAAAACGTGTTATATTTGTAACGGTCACAAATGTGCCTATTGTTTTGTGTTATTTAGTTGCAGTGCCATGTTTGGCTGTCATTTTCATGCTGACAAGTTGACGTCACACAGCCAGACACGTTACGTGTAAGGAATTATGGGATTTGGTGTTGGATGTATGGACTCTACTAGGGGTGGGAATCACCAGTTTCATCACGATACAATACGATATCGATTATTTGGACAACGATACGATATTTGCTAATATCACAAAGTCTGCCACGATACGATGCAGGTGCTTGCAATCGATATGAGACGATATCATAAGCCCATTCAACACGATCAGTAACATTTAGATCAACTCAAAAAAGGTAACGAAAATATAATTTGAAATAAATAAATTTAGCTCTTCCAGACATTTAAATGAAAAACAATCTATTGTTTTAATACAAATAGACCTGTTCACTGTAAAGTGCCACGTTTTGATATATTGAGCTTTAAACTTGAAATAACTTTTTGGAACTCACAACACACAACCTAAAACCCCTTCCTACCTCCCTCTCCCAAACAGTTCCTATTTTTTTTTTATGTTGCATGATCATGTATACATTTATTATGTATTGTATTTGTTATGTTTAAATATCAACATTATCTGGCCATCCTCAGTAAATACTATCCAACTCCTTTGACCTCACCTACTTAAAATCATTGACGTAGAGAGAGGGACAGAGAGAGGCTGAGGCTCCCCGCCCCCTCCCTTTCCTCACTGTCTTCTCTGCCTCTGACCCGGGTTAGCTTAGTTTAGTTACCGGTAGCAGCTAACTAGTTAGTTTTGGTGAGGATGCAAAGCATGTAAGATGCATTGGAAGCGTTGCAGGGAAAAACAGGGAGGGACTTATTTCCTGGTCGCAAAATGTGCACTCTAACATAACATAGCACGCTGTTGTTGTTGGGCTGGCGGAGCTGCGCTTGGGAGGAAATGCCACAGGATTTTCAAAATAAGAGTATCGATATGAACCGAACGTTGCTAGCTGCCAGAGCCATAGATATTATGGCTGGAGCTGCGCTTGGGCGGAAATGAGACTTGCCACAGGATTTTCAAAATAAGAGTATCGATATGAACCGAATGCCTATCGCACCGGTGCTAGTGCAGTAAATTCATTCATCGCACAGACCGATTTTTTTCATAGCACGCTGTACAGCCCTGATGTCTGCCTTAGTTAAATGTAAAACCACCAAACATTTACATTAGTGATGCACCGATGTATCACTCCCGTCCAAATCCTGTTGATTTTGTTGTCATAGTTCCCACTCCCTTCTGCTCCCGTTGACTTTTACTCCCGGTCCTGCCCAATCACGGGATTCAAAGTGAAATTGACTCCCATCCCGCGGGAATCCCGAAAAGATGTCATCCTCTAGTGTACAGGGTGAATAAAAAGGGTGCCAATCAATGTTCCCTCTAATTTTTTTTCTGTCCGAGCAAACACTCAAACCTCCTGAGCAGACATCAGCAACTACTGAGCAACATACATCACCTGCCGATTAACCGGTTAGTTGATAAGCGGCGGTTTGTAAAAAATCTGAGAATCTTAATTTCCCTCAATGTCTAACATAAAAATATATACATTTTGCTGATACACCGAGAAATAATACAAAAAGGCATATTATATTCCTTAATCAAATATTTATTTGACCATTGATTGACGATACAGAGCAAAGTCCTTACTTTGGCGGCGGCAGTGTGAGTCGTGTAACTATTTTATTAAGTGAATTATAATGCGACTTCAAGGGTGACCATATTGTGATTTTTTTTTTTAGAGGACACTGCCTTCAGCCTCAAGATACTTAATGATACTCAAAGTTTACTCAAAGATGCCTTATCATTATAATATATTTAAAGTATGCCTCCTCTGTATGGATATACAATTGTTTATATTATTTTATATAACAAAATAATATCTCTCTATAACCAAAGTTACTCAACATGCTGTATTATGCCTAAAGTAATCTATCTGACAAATCTCAAGAAAATAACTAAATCAACCTATGACAAAATAATATATATTTTCAAGTCTTACTGGACAAAATAAATAACAAGAAAAATATGAAGTAATGTTCTAAATAATACCTCTTCTGTATTAGAAAATCCAGCTTAAAAAATATATCTTTATCTTTTCAATGTAATGTAAATTATAAAACAGTAACCTCACAAAGATACTAATTTAAAAGTGCACTATGCAGTTTCAGATTTGTTGCAATTAGTGTACTAAACTAATTTATTACACACATAATCCTTAGAATGATTGTATCATAACAAGCATCTTATCAAACCAAAACATCATTTTGAGGCATCAAAATAGTTTTCAATTATTTTCTTTCTCTCTCTGTATAGCTGCATACTTTAATCAATTCGGTCAACTTTGCCATCAAACTCTCGCCTCGCCTTGTAATGTTTTTCTGTGTCCATGTGAGCTTTGAGATCGCCACCACTTTTATTAGACACAGAAACATATGGTCAAGCTTTGCATGCGTTGCACTCCGCTTCCAATTAGTCTTGACCGGGACGATAAATTGGGAATTTTCTCTGCAGTTAATCTGTAATGTACATTTTCGCATTGGCATTGTGAGGAGCCAGCGATGCTGGTCAGATCTGTGCTTCCTGCTCTGTTGTGTGTGTCTGTGTGAGCGTGCAGTAGCGCCGCCCACAAAGCACTGAAAGCGAGGCTTCTCTTGGTAACGTCACACGCAACAGGTTACCGTAGTATTCGGTGCAACGCGCCAGTCAATTTAACTACATGCATATTTTACACAAACGTTTCTGTGCGCGACAGATTTCAGATGTGCGTGGGAGCGTTTTGCCATGTTTGTGTACGGGCGCACCTTAGGGGGAACATTGGTGCCAATACAGTTCCCTGGGGGGCTCCAGTGTTGCAGATCAGCACGTCGGAGTGGCACCCCTGCAGTTTGACAGACTGTGGTCTGCCAGTGAGGTAGTTGAAGATCCAGGCCACCAAGTCGTCCTCCACCCCCATCACTGACAGCTTCTCAGCTAGTAGTGGAGGCTGAATAGTGTTGACGGCACTAGAAAAGTCAAAGAATGTTACCCTCACTGAGCTGCCCGGCTTCTCCAGATGTAGATGGGCCTTGTGGACCATGTAGATTATGGCATCCTCCACACCGATGTTCTGCTGATATGCAAACTGCAGGGGGTCCGTAAAGTCTCTCACCTGTGGCTTTAGGTGCTCCAGAACCAGCCTCTCAAAGACCTTCATGACCTGTGCCGTCAGAGCAACCGGCCTGTAGTCATTGAGAGTGGTGGGGCGTCCCTTCTTGGGCACAGGGACGATGAGGGATGTTTTCCACAGCCGGGGGAACCTTCTTCAGTCTCAGCGAGAGGTTGAAGAGGTGTTGGAATGTGTCCGCCAGCTCCTCAGCTCCTGTGTTCTCTCCTCTCCAGGCCCCCACAGAGCGCGCTCGTCTCTACTTCCTGCTCGCCTGGCTTCACGCCGTGGTCCAGGAGCGCCTGCGCTACGCCCCGCCGGGCTGGTCCAAGAAGTACGAGTTTGGAGAGTCTGACCTGCGCTCGGCCTGCGACACCATCGACACCTGGCTGGACGACACGGCCAAGGTCAGAGGTTGCCTCGCAGTGAACCAGACATAGAAGAGGATAGACTGTATTTTCGTCATACTGGCATACGACAAGATTAGGGACTCAAACTAAAGCTGCTGGTGATGGAAGATAAGCATACAGTCACAATACTGTACAGTGTTTCCCCTGAAAGAAGATTCAACAGCTGTGCTGCGCGCACGTGCCGCCGGAATCCATATTAGCGCACGCTGCCGGAGAAATAACTTAAAAACTGCCTTAGAATTGTTGGAGATTTAGTTGGGTCAAGAACCAACATTCTGTGACCATTCTCTGGCTAAGATGTTTTGATGATTGATTTGACTTCTATGGACCTTTTATAAAATATTTAGCCCCTGTGTCCCTCCGAAAAATCCCGGCATTTTTTGTCAGGTGGCCAAATCCAAAATACCTGCTGACGCCATCTTGAAAAATTAACTTTTGATCCAGAGCACCTAGAATCATGTATGAATACACTTTTTTGTGTAAGTCAACCATGACGATTCCAATTCTGACATCAGTTTGACTCTATGACATCAATTTGTCCCAGAAATCCAAGATGGCCACCATATAGTAGAGCGAAAATGTAACTTTTAATGTCAAAACCAATTTTACCATGGTAGGCCTACTGCTGTACTTTAAACAAACTACCTTCATAAGGATCTCAGCAAAATAATTGATGAATGTACAGTATGATAAGATAACTAATTATACTTCAAAATACGCTCTCTTAAATAGCTGTAACTTGAACAGATTAACAATGAAGCCACTTTTTTTCTTTTTTTTTTTACTTTTTTTTTTTTAACTTTATAGCATTTTCAGCTTTTTCTGGCCACGCAGGACCGATAGAGGGAGAGAGGGAGAACGGGAGGAGAGGTAGGGAAGACATGCAGCAAATGGTCGCGCGGGACTGGGAAACGAACCCGGGACGACCGCTTCGCGACACTATGTGGTGTGCTACTGGAGCGCCCCAACAATGAAACCACTTTAAACATGTCATGATCAGTCCGAATCAGAGCATTCTGCCTCACTAGATTCTGAATCATCAGATTCCAATGAATCACCCCTCCTCCTCCATACATCATCATCTCCCTTCTCATCATCATCATCCTCCTCACTCTCCTCTTCCTCACTTTCTTCAGCTGGCCCTGGTGCAGGTAGATGTGATGGGAGAGCAGGTCGTGTGTGGCGGACAGGGCGACAGCGACCACCCACCAGCTCCCAACCATGTCTGAGTGGCGAAGGGTGTCGCTTCAGGGAGGGGTGGCGCACTAGATATGCCAAGTAGTTGGCACGGAGGCAGTGTTGGCATAGGCTATCTGCATCTGGAGGGAGATGGATGAATGATTTGTTCTTCATTCTCTTCCACTTTGTGGCACGGGCCTCAGCCATGGTGCTACTCTTCTTGTCGCCATAAATAACATGTCGTGTGAACTCGAACAGCTCCTCTAGCACCTCCTCCTCAAGGTCAAGGCTATCTCCACACCGCGAGAGCAGCCGTCGTGCCATAGGGCTCTTTGCCACCTTGTCATACACCGACGACTTACCCTTGTCATAGAAGCCTGAATTGGCATCACAGCCTGTAATGCAGTGTAGCTGCACAATACAATCTGCCATCTCCTCAGTAACCAGGCCACGGCAGAAGACCGTGTTCTGCTTTCTCTTGATGCAGAGCATACCGGGCAGCTGTTGAGAGATGACCGCTGCCATGACATAGGCATCGGTGTCGGCTGCATCAATGACCACAGGGCCACTGTAGCCTGACTCACGTAGAACTGTGTAAGCAGAGAAGAGGATGGTGTCAGCCTCAGACTGGTCAAAGCTGTAGTTCTGCATTGGTTGCTGGGTTGACAAGTTGGTGCAGTGGGAGCCAACAGAGTAGACGATCTCTGTATCTACACCCTGTGCAACAAGGTCAGTCAGATAGCTGCATATTACTTTTTGTAGCCGCTCCTTGTTGCTGACGCTACACAGCAGTGTTTTGAACTCTCTGGCAGAGGGGAAGGGGTCGCCCAGCTTAATGTAGGTGTTGGGGACATGTACCTTACCTTGTACCCACAGATCTCGCTCATCATCTTTAGTTGAGTATGCTGCGTCGTACGGGTCATTTACACAGAAAATACGGTCAGCATCACCATGGCAGGCAAGGATGATGGATGATACCTTGTGGACATAGTCCAACCACTTGTATGGGGTGTCATCTTGTGTCTGCCGATCTTCTGCTGATGGGGTTGCCATCCTCCAGATCATGCCCATGTCGACAAGAGCGGTGTAGGGTTCTTGCAGATCTACAGATTGGAGAGAGAGCTTCTGAATGAGCTTGCTCTTCTGTGTCTTCCTATATGTGCCATTGGAGTTGAATAAGGCCACACATTCCTCGACAACACGATGTTCCAGCAACTCTGAGAGATTCACAAGTTGACTGACCTCAACCAGGTCGATCACTGCCTTGAGAGCACTCCGCTCCATCTCAGCAGCTCTTGCTTTGAGTTCCTCCCCGGGCTTCTCCATGCAGGGCTGCTTGGCAAATGTCAAGCGTTTGCTCAGAGGGACAGGTGCATGGAGGGAGGTTTTCTTACTGAACACTCGGTCTTGCAAGAAGCTGGTCAACTTCTCCTCTCCCACAGCATAGGCTGAGTTGAAGTCCGCGATGAGTTCATCAGAGGCAGGCATGGCTGACTGTAGGGTGCGGAGGGTGGGTGAGGCTGGATCAAATGGGAAGGAATCAAACTCGTGCATGCATGCGACCAGGTCCTGCACGCGCTGCTCATCTTCTCTCATCCTTTTCGGACCACATTCTATGTGCTTCCTCTTGGCTTTTTTGTGTGTGGCCAGGGCATTGTGAGCCACCCGGATCTTGGCCAAATTGTTCACATTTCTGGAGTGCACCAGCAGCTGCTTCTCATTCTGGAGGATGGAGAGCCAGCCAGACTTCATTTTGCTGCCCTTGTTCATTGTACACCCGATCCACATGTCCCCGGCCATGTTGGAGTAGGGGTTGCCTGTGATGGACTGAGTGAAGTCAGTACGAAGGAAGGCAACCTGATCAGCAGGGAGAGCTGTCAGCATTGCCCAGAAGTCAGGCAGCCACCTTCCATACCTATTGTTGTCGTACACTACCATCCATGGCAGCATGGCACGCAGAGAGCTGACATACTCATCCAAGTTGCAGATATGTACTGCATGCACATTCTGCATGAGTGCATCTGTCATAGACAGGAAGTCCCTCCAGTAGTCCGCCATGTCACTGGCCTCCACCTGGGTGAATAAATTGGTGATGAGGCTCTCGAGGTCAGTATCATCCTCCAGTGCCGCATGTGCAGCTGCACGGAGTTCTTGGGAGAGACTCATATCTCTCAGAATCTCAAGGTTCTCCCTTGTCTCATCAGCCAGGTTGGGCATGAGCCTCCCCTTTACCAGCTGACTCATGAGTGCCTCATAGATGAGCCTCAAGCAACGCAGCCCCCTCTTGTAATGCTTGCCTTTCAGTGCACGGTCGACGGAGCCCTCTGCAATAGCTCCTCCTGCCACAAGTACATCTCCTAGCTCACTCCCCTTGTAGCGCTTGTAGATAGCGCTCATCATCACACACTGTGTATGGAAGGGACCAAGAAAGGGTACAATGTCATGGTACTTGTTTGGGTTCTCGGCGTTGAGCAGAGTGATGAGGACGTACACAGGATGATCTCCCACTAAGAAGGCGAAGGGCATGTGCTTAGTTGCGATGATGGTAGACAGCTTCTCCATGATGTCATTCACAACTGACTTGTTGGGCAGTTTATTGTAAGATGTATGAAAATAAGCCTTGCTCTTCCTCTGCTCCATATTCAAGCCAGCGTGAAACCCATTGTATGAAGGGATAGTGCACGCATGCACACACGTACGCACACACACACATGTGCACACGCACGTATGCGCACACACACACACACACTTGCAGTCTATTGAAGAGGAAGGCCTGGATGAGCGAGGTCAACAGGAGTTCTTCATGTCAAGGAATGGCGAGATGGCGTGGTCCAAGATACCTTTTGAAACAGAAGGCTGAGCACAAGCTCAGAACATCATCAAAATAACTCCTGAAAGAAACAGCTTTCGAACACAACACAAGGGTTAACAAACCCCAAACACAGGGCTACAATGACTATATTAGCTAACTAGTTGTTGTTGCTAGCTAGCTAGCTATTGGGAAAGTTGTTAGTCTGAAGCCCTGCCCAAACACCAAATCTTACTTTCCCATTCAAAAGTAAAATTTTCGCTCTGCTGTCTCTTTCTACATTTTTGCTCTACTGGATGGTGGCCATCTTGGATTTCTGGGTTAAATTGATGTCATAGAGTCAAACTAATGTCAGAATTGGAATCGTCATGGTTGACTTACACAAAAAAGTGTATTCATACATGATTCTAGGTGCTCTGGATCAAAAGTAAATTTTTCAAGATGGCGTCAGCAGATATTTTCGATTTGGCCATCTGACAAAAAATTCCGGGATTTTTCGGAGGGACACGGGGGCTAAATATTTTATAAAAGGTCCATAGAAGTCAAATCAATCATCAAAACATCTTAGCCAGAGAATGGTCACAGAATGTTGGTTCTTGACCCAACTAATTGTTCATGTTCATGGAGTCGTGTGCGTGTGAATTAGCTAGGATGTTTTTGGTGTGTCCGCTGACACTAGAAGTGTTCTGGAGGCCCAGGTAGCTGCATATTTGTACACTGCAAAAAAATGAAATTTTATCAAGTGAAAATATCTTATATTTGGTACAATAAGTCCAATATTGAGTAGAATTATCTTATTCCACTGGCGGATCATTTTGCTTATTTCTTTCTTGATTTTTGGTCAATTTAATCTTGTTTTAAGAAAAGGTTAATCTTGTTTTCTTAAAACAAGATTACATTGGGGCGGGGGGGGGGGGGGGGGGAATTATCAAAATGATCTGCCAGTGGGATAAGAGAATTCAAGATAATTCTACTCAATATTGTACCAAATACAAGATATTTTCACTTGATAAGATCACATGTTTTTGCAGTGTAGTTGTAATCAGGGTAGATGTCCAGATTAATGACATCATGCCTCACCACTTAAGAACATGTACACTACAGGGCGGCTGGGTGGCGCAGCGGACATTGTGCTCGTCACCAACACAAGAGACTCCGGTCTCGAATCCGGGTGTCAGCGTTGCCTCCGGCTTGGTCCGGCCATCATACTAACTCGATTGGCAGAGTCAGCGGGGAGGGAAGTCGATGGGTGGTAATCTGGTGTTGTGGACAGCGACTCCTACATTTCGGTTGGGGACACCTGCACAGCAAAAGACAGGAAATGGCGGGGGTAGTGTGAGCCTCCCGCACGTTACTCCTCGCCAATGAGAGTCCGAGCTGGCAGGTGAAAAGATCCAACAGGCTGCCTCCACATGTATCGGAGGGGACATGTGAGGGGCTTCTATCCTCCCTACAACCGAAGTGTGGTACTGACCCTACCTGCTAGGGCCGGGGCGATAAAACGATAACGATAATTATCGCGATATATTTTAATAATCGATATCGATTGATAATAAAAAAAAATATCAATACAATTATTATTCTTTTTTTCTTTTTGTGTGACCTGCAACTGGGCAGTTTTAAAACCAGAGACAGGGGACAGACTTGTCTTTCTTGCCTGCAACTTAAAGTAATGGATTTGCTTGTCCAAATGACAATACTGACCAAATTGAGATATATATTTCTCTTGTCCATTTATTTTGTTTGCTTTCTAATTTAAAATACAGTTTGAAACCGTCTATACACAGTAGGCTATGTGAGCTAGCAGAACTAGACTCCAGTCACGAGTCACGGTGCACATGTGCGGTGGCTTGTCCACCAAAAAAGCACCAAAGGATAGAAAAGAAACGAGCAGAGCCAGAACTGTTCAACTCCCCTGGAGCCACAGCCAGCAGAGAAGCCGGTTTACTTTCGCTTTCAAACCAGCTGCAGCCTGAGAACTGGAGTGTGAGGGGATGTAACACTAAAGATGACAACGACAAAGAATTGCTGCAAAATAAACATACATCTGTTGTTTAAAAAAAATACTTATAACAATATCGATAATTATAGATATCGAGTGATATGATATCGTTATCCCTATCGTGATATCATTTTTGGCCATATCGCCCAGCCCTACTACCTGCCCCAGTGTGGTACTGACATTCTTCACACCTTCTCCCTTGCAGGGCCGTCAGAACACCTCCCCAGACAAGATCCCCTGGGCGGGGCCCTGAAGACCCTGATGGCTCAGTCCATCTACGGCGGCCGCTTCCACAGTGAGTTCAAGCTGGCCCTCGAGGTGGACGGACACAAGGACACCAAGCTGGCCCTCGAGGTGGACGGACACAAGGACACCAAGCTGGCCCTCGAGGTGGACGGACACAAGGACACCAAGCTGGCCCTCGAGGTGGACGGACACAAGGACACCAAGCTGGCCCTCGAGGTGGACGGACACAAGGACACCAAGCTGCCTGATGGGATCCGGTCAGTGGCTGCTAACCTGCCTCAGAGTTATTACACACGGGGCAACTTCGTGGACATTGGGTGGTGATGGGGCAACATTTCCCCCTGAGTTGCTAATCAAAAGAATAGGGCTGTCAGTTTATCGCGTTAATTAGATTAATTAATTACACAGCAAATGATCGCGTTATGAAAAATTAACTCAACATTTATTTTAAAAGAAAAACATTTTATTTTTATTTTTTATCTCATTCATTCCATATGGCATATAGAATAGAATACACATTTACATTTTTTTTTTAATATATATATGGTCTATTTGCATGTTCCCAGTGTCAGAAATACTGTGTCTGTTACTAGGCTTGAGTAAATTGTAATGAACCAAATGAAAATATAAATTTTTTTTTTATCTTTGACTGTGAATAACACCATGCTCAAATTGACCAGACCTGAAAAATCTAAGCAAATTAATAAATGGAAGATGATTAAACAGAAGGTTTTGTAGATGCAGTACTGAATTCTGCCATCCGGACACATGCAATTTGAAATATGATTATAGAATATCAGGCCTAAAATGGTTATGCGATTAAAATGCGATTAATTAGATTAATTCATTACAAATCCTGTAATTAATTCGAATAATTTTTTTAATCGCCTGACGGCACTACAAAAGAACAATGTTTTTCTGCTATTTTTTTTTCTTGAAGCGGTAACATTTGTTTGTGATCTTCTGTCTTCCAGACGTGAGGAGTTCGTCCACTGGTGGAGCTGCTGCTGCCGACACACAGACGTGAGGAGTTCATCCACTGGTGGAGCTGCTGCTGCCGACACACAGACGTGAGGAGTTCGTCCACTGGTGGAGCTGCTGCTGCCGACACACAGACGTGAGGAGTTCATCCACTGGTGGAGCTGCTGCTGCCGACACACAGACGTGAGGAGTTCATCCACTGGTGGAGCTGCTGCTGCCGACACAGACGTGAGGAGTTCATCCACTGGTGGAGCTGCTGCCGACACACAGACGTGAGGAGTTCATCCACTGGTGGAGCTGCTGCCGACACACAGATGTGAGGAGTTCATCCACTGGTGGAGCTGCTGCCGACACACAGACGTGAGGAGTTCATCCACTGGTGGAGCTGCTGCTGCCGACACACAGACGTGAGGAGTTCATCCACTGGTGGAGCTGCTGCCGACACACAGACGTGAGGAGTTCATCCACTGGTGGAGCTGCTGCTGCCGACACACAGACTTGAGGAGTTCATCCACTGGTGGAGCTGCTGCTGCCGACACACAGACGTGAGGAGTTCATCCACTGGTGGAGCTGCTGCCGACACACAGACGTGCTCTCTGGGATTCTGTTGTCACGTGACCACAAAGCTTCCTCGTCAGTCATGTGACCTTCTGTGGTTCTCTGTTCTGTCCTCATGGGTTCTTCCGTAGATTTGAAAGATGGGACATTCCATATTCGTTGATCTGTGTGTGTGTGTGTGTGGTAGGCCTAGACATTTTCAATTCATCGTCTTGTTTACATCAGGGTCATACACTGATACAGGTAGACAGATAGACAGTACTGCTACATCTAGACATTTATGACATACCAGATTTGCATGTTGCATGATTTGCATGTTTACTTGTTTTATTGCACAATGTCGTTCTATTGGATTCTATTATATGTTATTACTATTGTATTATGCACATCGTTGCGGGCAAGACCACCCGCATTTCATTGTAAACTTGTATGCAAATAAACAACTTGTGACAAATAAAACTCTTGACTTGACTTGGCCACCAGCCTCTCTCTCTTAAGGCATTAACTGGGTTAATTAATCTAAATGTTATATTGTAACTGTCTAGTTAGGCATTAACTGTTCATCTAAATGTTACATTGTAACTGTCTAAAGCATTAACTAATGGGTTAATAAGAAACTGTACATTGTAACGTTATAGAGTGTTCTCACGGCGCGTCATCAAACCGGAAGTCGGCCATCTTGGCGATAAACTTGGATGTAAACAACGCGTGAGTGCATCGAACTAGCAACTCTTCAAGTTCATTTTTGCTCAAAATGGTCAATTATTGCCGTGTTCTTGGCTGTACTAATAGGTCGGATAGGGAAAAGCATTTGGAGTTCTTCAGATTGCCAATTGTCATCACAAATCAAGGAGAAGAGGGCAAACAATTGTCTCAGGAAAGGAGACGTTTGTGGTTGGCCAAACTGAACCAGGATTTCCACGGCAAGACTCTTGTCAACATTCGAGTTTGTTCTGCGCATTTCTTGTCAGGTAACGTTATGTGAAATATATTCTTGGCTGAATATGATTTATCTCATTTCATAATCTACTACAGTAGTAGTGTAAGACTCAGTTTACGTTATGGTAACGTTACGTCAGGTAACGTTATGTGAAATATTAATTTATGATGAATTGAAAATGGGGGATCCTGATGTAAACAAGACGAAAGTCTTTCTCTGGTCTGCATCCCCTTAACAATTGTATGTATTGTACTGTACTGTACCCATTCTGCAATCTGTTAATAAACTTATCAATCAATAACACTAACAGCAACTATCATTTTACAGTGGAATAGTATGCAGGCTGGATATGATTCTTATCTCATTTCATAACCTACTACAGTGTAAGACTCTGTTTCTGTAAATGTTCCTAAAATGTAGCGTCTAAAGTGTGCTATATTTTTCATTATTGTATTCCAGGTAAAAAGTGTCACCTGTACAAGAAAGATGACCCAGATTGGGTGCCATCTGTAAATATGACCGGAAAGCAAGAGCCTTCTTCTCTGCAACCACCTAAAGAAACACGATACCAACGGCGTGTGAATCGTACCCAGCAGAAACTGAAGGTGGATGCTGCTCATGCCTTGCTTCTTATGGACATACCAGCTGCTGCTGATGATTCTGCTGCAAGTGATGTCGGTGATAATGTGTGCAGTATAGGTACTCAAACTGATATGACTGGTGATTTTATTTATTCTATGACCAATGAAGTTATAAATCTGAGAGCGGAAAACCTTCAGTTGCGTTCTGATGTGAAACAGTTGTCCTCTACCTATGACCAAAGTGCATTTGTGGGTAAAGATGAGAAGGTTTTATTTTTCACTGGTCTACCTACATTCCAGATTTTGTTAGCACTCTTTACATACCTTAGTCCCCACCTTCCTGTGAAGAAGTCGCTTAATCCATTCAAGATGCTGATGTTGACATTGATGCGACTAAGGCTTAATGTTTCTACAACCTTCCTGTGTTATGCATTCAATGTGTCAATATCCACTGCTTCTAGGGTATTTACTGATGTCATTGATGTCATGTATATTCGCATGAAACCACTTGTTATATGGCCAGAAAGAGAACATTTGCAAAAAACCATGCCAATGCAATTTAGAAAACATTTTGGGAAGAAATGTGTTGTTATTGTCGACTGCTTTGAGGTTTTTATAGATCGTCCATCTAACCTTATAGCCAGAGCGGAAACATGGTCTTCCTACAAGCACCATAATACAGTAAAATTTTTGATTGGTATTACACCACAGGGCACAGTCTCTTACATTTCAAATGCATGGGGGGGAAGAGTTAGCGATAAGTACATAGTTGAAAACTGTGGCTTTTTGGACAACATTGTTCCTGGTGATTTAGTTCTCGCTGACCGTGGCTTTGATATTCAGGACACTTTAGGTTGCATAATGGCTCAGGTCAAAATCCCAGCCTTTACTCAAGGGAAGTCGCAGTTAGCTCCAATTGACTTAGAAACCACAAGGAAAATAGCTCATGTTAGGATTCATGTTGAGCGTGTGATCGGTAGTGTACGCCAGAAATATTGTATTTTGGGGGGGACATTGCCAATTGATTTCTTGATGTGCAAGGATGACAGTTTTTGTACCATAGACAAGATTGGACTTGTGTGTTGTGCTCTGGTGAACCTTTGCCCATCAGTTGTTGATTTTAATTGAAGTGTCTTGTTGTGCTCTGGTGAACCTTTGCCCATCAGTTAAGAGTTAAAATAGTAAATTGTATAGTAGTGTACATAGGAACCAGATTATCAGGAACTTAGCATGTCTTTTTTAATCATGCATATCTTGTGTCTTACCTATTTTATTTTTTTATGCCTATATTTTTATTGTATTTTGCACAATCACAATGTTGAGTTGTTTTTTTGTGGTGGACATCTTCAGTTTTGCAGGATTTTGAGAAAGCATGGCACTTGAGACAAAACACACTATATCCTATATAATTGTATTTTAATTCCTCTTGTTTCTTTATATACATTGCGTACAGCTTGTTATATTACATTTTATTGTATTTTCTTGTGGCCATCTTGGTCGACCGGTCATTTGTCAAGTAATTGGTCAAACGTTTCACACCGAAACGTCATGATATGATTTCAGGCTGCCAATAAATTTGGAAAAACCTGGAGTGCGTGCCTGGACATTGTTTACCTATTTTTACGTGTGGTACAATACACCATTCCCATCAGAACACTTGAATAACAGAAGAGACAGTTTTGTATGCAACGTTGTGTTTAATAACAATAACAAAACACCAATAAAAATTGCATAAATAGCAGCATTAACATCTCTCATTTACATAACATAACTATTATTATTTGATACACACAATTGTTACCCACTCAGAATATCCTCCTTCCAGAAAATCCTCCTTCCAATGTGCTGCTTGCCTGCATGGTTAAATAAAAAAAATATATATATAAAAATCACAGCATGGGTATAAGTGTGCAAATCAGCTTCAGAATAGAAATCAAAATAGCACTTATTAGGAGTTGTTTGTAATTAGGCTGTACATTGGATATAAATGAAGACGTCAATACAAATTTATGAAGCTACACAACTGTTTACTGAACATAGCATAACCTAGGATTTTTTACAAGGTTTCTTGACCCTTCTTGACAGAAACTGAGGGAGCCTACGGCAGGTGGGACAATACCATTTTCCTTTTGGCACAACCTCAACATTAACACATGAATAGTGAAACCACTGAATATGACATTTTGTATTGTCACACAAAATCATGTGACCAAACTCAACCTGGCCACAGTAACACCAGGTTTCTTCTTGCCCGCTGGCACTTGCTGCAGTATCTGAACCAGCATGGACAGATGCACCAGGCTGTAGGGATACATCTGAACCATCTGAACCAGCAGGGACAGATGCACCAGGCTGTAGGGATACATTAGCCATGGTAGACGAAAGCCTAGTGTAGAACTTGCCAACTAGCTCTGGCATAATGGCTGTGTCAAAAATGTGCTTGCTTTTCTGACATATCATGCCCCAGAATTCTTCATCAAATAAAATGTGCTCAACATGGAGATCTTTCTCTGTCCAAACAACAAAATAGGCAGATTCCAGTTTGCACACTCCAAGCTGTGTTTGCACCTGGTAGAAATACTGGTGGTTTCTATTTAGTGTCAGATTCCCTTCACCATCCTTCTCTAAGTAAAATAGATTAACACTATCTAACTTGTCACTTTTTACACAGAATGGACATTTAATTTCAATTACACTGACACCACAACAATCGCAAGAAACAAGGCCATCCGGGGAAGCACCCAAGAATGGCACACTTGGATTTATAAAAAAACCGGTGTCGTGCACCTTCACATTTTCATGAGATTTCTTATGTCCATCTGTAAACATGTCACGTGCAAATTTCTCATGAGTACATCCCCAGGTAGTGGATTTTGAGGTAAATTTGTATGATTCGGGATAGCATACACTTTTTATCAAGCTCTGGGCTGGTTGGTTTGGATCAGTGCAACATGCAGTTTTCATTTTGGATGCTGTAATCCGACCAGCACGAAATCGAAACCACAGTTTGGAAGAAGCTTGCTCCCTTGTAGCGGCCTCAACTGCATGTGCTTGCTCTTGGGATACAGAAATGTCAATACCATTACAAATGGACAATACATCAGTATAGTCCATGTGAACTGCATACTCGTTTCGTAATTCCGTTAACACCAGAGGAAAGTTTTCACCCATCGGCTTGGGAACAAAATCATTTGAATAAGGCTCAATCAGCGACAAAATAGCAGACTTAGAGCCAGTTGTGCTAAGAGCATTGAACAATGATGCTAATTCATCACTGGTTGGATGTTGGGTTTTGTTTACTTTAAGAGCAGAACAACTAGCACTTTCCTTTTGCTTCTCAAGTGACTGTAGTACATGACCAGCACAGTCACTTTTAGCCCTTATTTTACTTTGTATCTCTTTGCTGCAGTGAAGTCAATCTTTCTGCATTCCTTGTACTCCACCTTTGACATTGCAGTAGGCAACATCCAATACGCCTTTTCCTGCGTCACTGTCTTTGAGTCCCTCAACTTCACTGTTGCTTCAATGAGAAACAACAATGCTGCTACATGTGTGCAGGTCTCGCCCAGGCCAGCCATACATGTACAGTGGGCTCCAACAATCCTACCAGACTTTTCAGCCATTATCCAGGGCTCCAGGGTTTTTTCTCTTATTCGTTGGGAATGGAGTACCTGAATAAAAGACAACCAAATATAAGCTTGTAAATAAAAAGCGAGTTTGAATGAATGAATTTATTTAACAGATTGCAGAATGGGTACAATACAGTACGTGTTAAGGGGATGCAGACCAGAGAAAGACGTTTGTCTTGTTTACATCAGGGTCCCCCATTTTCAATTCATAGTGACATTTATGACATACACAACATACATGACATCATGACATTTATGGCATAGGGACATACATGACATACAGGTATATAGTACTGTTACATTTGTGACATATACGATATGCAAATATACAGTACAGTGTTACCCATAGATCCTAACAGAGATATGCAAATATACAGTAGCCTACTCATCAATTTACTTATTTATTAATAGGGTTTAATTGTTTATGACCGATCAGCATTTTGATCCAAAAATGTGTACTAGTAGACTATTAGAAAATAAAGTTAGGTATTACAATTTCCTAAATGTAAAGATCAGTTGATCTAGTAACGTTATGTGAACCACCTACCTTGGCTTTCACAAGACACATGTCATCGATAATCTGGTACTGTGCGTCTCTCACCCATCCACACACCATCTGGTTGTAGGCATCCAACCCTTTGTAAGATCTTCATTCGTGTATGGGCTTGGCGAAAATACTAGGTAGTTGACTATATCTGGATAGGCAACAGAAGGCAAAATTGTGGGGTCGCAACTCCAAGTCGACGGAGCTAGCTCGTAAGGATCTTTATCACCTATTCGTCTGAGTTTGTCACAATATCGCGCCCTTTCCTGCTGACCAAGTCCTTCTCTATATGTTCGAGCAGCTTCCAGCTTACTCTTTTTGGGTTTAGACATATCTTAAATATATAATTCATCGCGCAATTCATCCATTCATTCATTCGTTCATTCTATCACCTGTTGTTTACATTGCAGAGTAACGCCAAGATGGCGGCGCACCTGGCCACTGACGTCATTCGTGACGTCGGTGAAAACACTCTATAGGTTTATTCACATAACGTTATTTCACGCGACGCATTCAACTTGTTTACACTCCCCACTTACGCGAACTGTACCATGACGCTCAACCAATCAGAGAGGGGTCTGCAGAAATGGAGTTCAACCAATCAGAGAGGGGTCTGCAGAAATGCGAATACGAAATGTAGAGACGCACCTGAGTCATCCCACGTCACGCTCAGTCATCCTCACGTGATCGAATGTGATTGGACAACGGGCACTTAGGGGCGTGGCTTTGTGATCATCTCAGCTGATATAAAAGTGGGAGATATTTTCTCAACGGCATTCAGAACTGGAAACAGAACTGGATACACAACTGCGAACAGAACTGCGAACAGAACTGCGAACAGAACTGGATACAGAACTGGATATAACTGACAACCTGCTTTTATCAACCAAGATGCCGTTCGACTGTAGTGAGGTGAGGTGAATTTTATTTATTATTTATTTTGTATTATTCAAATGGGAGCTAAATACTTTATAATTTAGGGCTGTCGCGGTATTTTTAACTATTTTAAACATGTTGGATAATGTTTAATGTTATAGATAGCTAATAACGAGCTAGCCTAAGAGCTAACGGCCAGTGGTGCGTTATTGAAATCATCTGGGGTGACACGCACCACGTGCACGCGCGCTCCCGGCGCGTGCGCGCGCTCCCGCGAATGCGCATTTAATGTCCCCTCGCTTGGGCACAGACTAAAGACAGTGCCTAATTGCCTCTACGAATGGAATGTAACACGTCTTCACAACAAGGTTAGGTGTGAATGTGTCTGAGAACGTATTTAACACACCTGACGACCGGAGCTATTGATATGCAAATAGCGAGTGAGGTTGCACACCGTGCTACCCCGTCCCATGAACAACGCACGGCTCTCGTATTATAATGACCCGCGAGGCGTGTTATTATTAGAGTTAATAATATTGTATATTGTTTACACTGCCTTTTTATTCTATTTTTACTTCTCCACTGTACTTTAATTATGTGACCTGTACCTCTATGTCTTCTACTACCTGTACCTCCCCTCCCCCCGGCCCTCCCCATGCTGCTGATTTTATATTATTTTATGAATACAACATTTAATGTTCGCTAACGTAGAGAAACGTCAGACGTAATTCGAGATACGTCAGACGTACTTCGAGATACTTCCGTACTTTCCGCCAATCAGCGCATAGCCCTGTCACAGGACTAATAGTCCTGTGGCAGGGCGGAAGTACCATTCTGGACCTCGAGGCTCCGAGTCTGCAGCTGGACCCTATTGGGCTGAGAGGTACTGTGGAGCCTCGCTCTGAAGGCTGCGCGCGGCTCGCTCCCGCGGGAGTTCCGCGCCTCGCCTCGTCAGACTTTCAGAGCAAATCGGACAACATTCTAACCGTCATGACTCATGCAACGCGCTTGGCGAGGCCGTAGTAAAACCTGCGCAGATCTGCGTCCGCCTATCCCATCTCGAACAAGCCTTTAAATTAAGCCTACTGACTGAAGCCCACGCGTGAGCCAGCGATAACCCTTTATTAGCACCAGCTGACCGATATGACGTCAGCTGTCAGCATAAGAGCGTTCAAGAGATGAATCGTTCACGACAGTTTAACACCCCCACTTGATCTTATTCTGACACAACCTTTTACACATTTGTTCCAGACCCCCGTCCGGAGCCAGGGCCGGCGGCACGTCCGGCGGCGTCTGGAGGGAACGCACCTCGGGCTGCATGAAGGGGACCAGGCAGAGGAGGTGAGGGAGGTGAGTAGGGAGGGAGTGCTGACCCACAGTGGAGAGAAGCCCCACCAGTGTGAAGAGTGTGGGAGGGGCTTCAGTAAGGTAAGTCACCTGAAGAAACACCGCCGGATCCACACAAGACTGATGCCCCCCCAGTGTAAACAGTGTGGGAGGGTCTTCAGTCAGGTAGGTCACCTGAAGGTCCACATGCTGACACACACAGGAGAGAAGTCCCACCAGTGTGAGGAGTGTGGGAGGAGCTTCAGTAAGTTATCTAACCTGAAGAAACACAGCCGGACCCATTTTCATATTAGGATCTAAGTATAAGTCTAAGTATAAGTATTATCATCTGAAATGATAAAAAAAAAAAAAAAAAAAATCTAACCCCGACTAACCTTAATGTCATGCACTTGTCCTAATAAACTAACCTACACTGTAACACGCAACACTTTGATGAACATTGTTACTCAGCTGATAGAGTTATACCCTTCTTGCTGTCTTGTCGCACAGAACTTGTAAGTCGCTTTGGATAAAAGAGTCAGCTAAATGACTAAATGTAAATGTATAAGGACCAGAGTATAGTCGGGTTTTCATCGTTGTTTCTTTTATTCGATATTTCCATTCATAAAGACATGCCGGCAGCCTGTGTTATCACTGGGGATGGGTCAGAGAAGAAACCTAGTGCCACCTAGTGCCCTTGAATTGAATTTTTTAACCCTTCTGCCTTGTTAGGTAACTGACAGATTTGGCACACCTCCGCCCCCCCCCCCCCCCCCCCCCCTTTTCTGTGATAATTCGTTTTCGACCCTCAAGAACATCGCCTTAGTATGCTTCATCGACGCAAGGCCAATTTAATTTAGTTGGCATTTGAGAAGGACTTAACAAAAAAGTTCAGGAATGAGTGGAGGGGCAGTGTTTTAAGAAGATTTCACTCTGTCCCCAAACGCCGCTTGCCGCTCTACTAATGATGGTGAGTAGCCTGTGGAGGAATTTTGTTTGCTTTTTTTATGCACCTTATTTTTGTTCAGTTTGTCAGTGAATTCAGAAGTGTTGAATAAATGGAGACTTTTCAAAGATATAGAATAGAATAGAATAGAAATGTATTATCCTGAGGGAAATTTGACACTGCAAATCACTCAACATTAAACATTTAGACAGAACAAGTCACGAATAAGAATAACAAAACAAATAGAGAATAGAATAAAATGAAATAGAATAAAAGATACAGTAAAAATATACTGAAGTCTACAGTAGGTGTAATATTGCACAGTGCTGTTTAAAAAGTAAGAGTCCAGGAAGATGGTAACTGTCACTCTGTGCTCAGTGATGCAGTGAGGCACAGTGATGCATTGTATAGTCTGATGGCTGTCGGAATGAAGGACTTCCTGTGCTGTTCAGTGCTGCATTTAGGTAGTGTGAGCCTATAACATGCTCCTCCTGTCAGCCAAGTCTGTATATAGGGTGGGAGGGGTTTTCCCTGATGGCCTGGAGCTTAGCAAGGCTCCTCCTCTCCGCCACCCTCGCTAGAGTCCAGCTCCACCCCAACCACGCTACTGGCCTTCTTGACCATCTTATCCAGCCTGTTTGTGTCCCCTGCTCTCAGTCCGCTGCCCCAGCAGGTCTGTTATATATATCTGTTCAGTCTGTTTTTGTATAAGTGAATGTTCTTAAGATAGAGAGAAATTAGATTTTTCAATTGCCTCTCTGCTGTTTAGTTCAGCACCGTGGGCAGCGCCAAGCAAGCCACAGCGCCGCTGTCCCAGCTGAAACGTATAAAAGGGAACCTGTGTTGAAAAACCATTGTGCCCCCCCGAGAACATTGTATGCCCCCCCACTAATTTGTTTCTGCAGCCTGGTCTGCTGTAGTGTCTGCTGTCTTCATAACCACACTGTGTGTCTAACTGTGTACTAGTGCTTGTTGTCTTCACTGTAGTGTCTGCTGTCTTCATAACCACACTGTGTGTCTGACTGTGTACTAGTGCTTGTTGTCTTCACTGTAGTGTCTGCGGTCTTCATAACCACACTGTGTGTCTGACTGTACTAGTGCTTGTTGTCTCCACTGTAGTGTCTGCTGTCTTCATAACCACTTCCCTACTCCCACTGCTTTGCAAGAGCTCTGTATAGTGGGTGGGAGGGGTTTTCCCTGATGGCCTGGAGCTTAGCAAGGCTCCTCCTCTCCGCCACCCTCGCTAGAGTCCAGCTCCACCCCAACCACGCTACTGGCCTTCCTGACCATCTTATCCAGCCTGTTTGTGTCCCCTGCTCTCAGTCCGCTGCCCCAGCAGGTCTGTTATATATATCTGTTCAGTCTGTTTTTGTATAAGTGAATGTTTTTAAGATAGAGAGAAATTAGATTTTTCAATTGCCCCTAGTCTTCATAACCACACTGTGTGTCCGACTGTGTACTAGTGCTAGTTGTCTTCACTGTAGTGTCTGCTGTCTTCATAACCACACTGTGTCTGACTGTGTACTAGTGCTTGTTGTCTTCACTGTAGTGTCTGCTGTCTTCATAACCACACTGTGTGTCTGACTGTGTACTAGTGCTTGTTGTCTTCACTGTAGTGTCTGCTGTCTTCATAACCACACTGTCTGACTGTGTACTAGTGCTTGTTGTCTTCACTGTAGTGTCTGCTGTCTTCATAACCACTTCCCTACTCCCACTGCTTTGCAAGAGCTCATAACCAAATGTCTTTGCATGTTTAGTTTTCATTTCAGGTATTGAAAATAAATCTATAGCCTTTTTCTCCCTTGTATTTAATTTCCCCTTGTAGCCATGGAAGTACAGGCCCACCCCCTGCTCCATCGGCCTCCACCCCCTGCCCCAGTGAGCTGAATAAAAGGACCCTATCACAGTGGTAAGATATATTATTGTATATACAGTATGCTGTGGTGTAACATTTTCACATGGTCAAATGTACATAATGTGATTGTCTGCATTATGAGGAGATGAATGCTAACACATGTTTGTGTTTGTGTGACAGGTTCTCTGCATGGCAGAAGCAGGGACTGGGGGTCATGCCTGCTCCGAGCGCCTCCGCCCAGCCTCTGCCTCCACCGATGGCACTGTCCCTCCAGCAGCAGGTGGGACAAGGACAGCCCTTCACCTTCTCCGTGCCGGAGGACCAACAGGCAGGCCCCTCCACCACCTCTTCCTCATGTCCCCCAGACCACGGCCTCAGGACCAACAGGCAGGCCCCTCCACCACCTCTTCCTCATGTCCCCCAGACCACGGCCTCAGGACCAACAGGCAGGCCCCTCCACCACCTCTTCCTCATGTCCCCCAGACCACGGCCTCAGGACCAACAGGCAGGCCCCTCCACCACCTCTTCCTCATGTCCCCCAGACCACGGCCTCAGGACCAACAGGCAGGCCCCTCCACCACCTCTTCCTCATGTCCCCCAGACCACGGCCTCAGGACCAACAGGCAGGCCCCTCCACCACCTCTTCCTCATGTCCCCCAGACCACGGCCTCAGGACCAACAGGCAGGCCCCTCCACCACCTCTTCCTCATGTCCCCCAGACCACGGCCTCAGGACCAACAGGCAGGCCCCTCCACCACCTCTTCCTCATGTCCCCCAGACTGCGCAGTACGTGCATCAAGTGTGGTCAGCCTAAGAGACTGGATACTGGCCACACTCACATCGCAGGCGTGGCCTACTGCGCTCTTGTTGGTTGGAGGATTGACGATGAGTGGCGGGCAATGATGATGAAGGAGGCTCGGCCTGAGGACACGTGAGCCCCTAGCTGGGTGATGAAGGAGGCTCGGCCTGAGGACACGTGAGCCCCTAGCTGGGTGATGAAGGAGGCTCGGCCTGAGGACACGTGAGCCCCTAGCTGGGTGATGAAGGAGGCTCGGCCTGAGGACACGTGAGCCCCTAGCTGGGTGATGAAGGAGGCTCGGCCTGAGGACACGTGAGCCCCTAGCTGGGTGATGAAGGAGGCTCGGCCTGAGGACATGTGAGCCCCTAGCTGGGTGGCCTTGGACGTTTTTGTACATAATCATGAATTCCACTCCAGATGCTTAAATGCCACATGTATTTTTCTCAACATGCATGAAAATTGATTGATTGTGCCATGTATTACACATCTACTTACTAAATAAATATACAGTATTTTCCAAACTGAAGTTATGCCATCTGCCTCGTTTATTTAAAAAAATATTTTCAATGTACATATTGTTATTACACATATATTACTATTCTCCCACATTCCTGGTCAAGAATACTTTCAGCCTTATAGTACAATAAATCAAGTTTTTGCATACCTTGATCAGGCAGGCAGTTCTCATAAAATAACAGTGTGGGATGAGTTTTTCTTTGGAACTGTACATAGCCATTTTGTTATTAAATTTCATAGTAAAATATCTACATCCTGTTCTGCAATGCACACTTTTTCGAACTGTATATAGTAATCTTTATTTTAGTCATCTTATTTTATTATATGCTAAATGTATTGTATTGTACTGCACACTTTTTCGAACTGTATATAGTAATCTTTATTTTAGTCATCTTATTTTATTCTATGCTAAATGTATTGTATTGCACTGGATGGAATCCTACCTGGAGGGGAGAGAACAGATGGTGGAGGTAAATGGTGCCCTATTCCCCCCCCCCTCACAGTGAGCTGTGGTGTTTCACAAGGAAGCATACTAGGACCGCTACTGTTCCTAATTTATGCAAATGACATGTCGTCAGCTTGTGACTGCAACTTGTTCCTGCCCTGCTGGTCTCTGACAAGAACAAGTTACAGGTTGAAAAAACCCTCAGCTCGGAACTAGGCAAAATCTGCACCTGGCTCGCTGACAACAAACTATCATTACACATGGGTAAACAGAGTCCATTCTCTTCGGTTAAAATAACAAACTCAGCAAGGCCGACGGCTTCTCAGTTACAGTGGGTGACAATATTGTCACAAAGAAAGATGAAATTACATACCTAGGTTCCATCCTAGAGGCAAATCTTTCCTGTGACAAAATGGCATCCAATGTAATAAAAAAAATGCAACAGTGACGGACAGACCGATTCTCTCAAACGCTGATAGCATTGATTGATTGATTGAACATTTTATTAACAGATTGCAGAATGGGTACAGTACAGCTCAATACATACAATTGTTAAGGGGATGCAGACCAGAGAAAGACTTTAGTCTTGTTTACATCAGGGTCCCCCATTTTCAATTCATCATAACATATATGACATACATGACATACAGATAGACAGTACTGCTACATCTATACATTTATGACAGCAGACAACTCTAGCATTAACCTGGGATGCCACATTCATTGAACTCGTGGGATTTAGTGATGGGAATAACTGCGTTATAAATAAATAACGGCGTTACTTTTTTCAGTAACGAGTAATCACTCTTCCAATCATAACGCCGTTTCCTGTGACAAAATGGCATCCAATGTAATAAAAAAAAGTCAACCAACAAACTCGATTCTTGTACCGGATCTCCTTTCTGGTAAACAAGAATACCCTGAAGACTCTGGCAGGAGCACTCATTCAAGGGTACTACGACTATGCTTGCAAGTTGCACCTCATGGTACCAAAGCACCTCAAAGGCGCTAAAAACAAGATTACAAACATCTCGAAACAAACTGGTCAGACTACTGCTAGAACCCACCTCACCCCTGCCCACTTTGACAACCTAGGATGGCTTAGAGTAGACGACAGAGTACAGCAACTTGCAATGGGCCTGGTCTACAAGATACACTACACGACTAAGGTACCCATGTACATGTCAAAATACTTCCCAAAGGTCAGTGAATACCACGACCACAACACCAGAGGGAGTTCCACAAATCATGTTAAACCCAGATTCGGCTCAAACAAGGGACTAAACACGTTTCGCAATTATGCCACATCAATGTGGAACGCGCTACCTACAGCTGTAAAGGAATGTGAATCACTACCCACTTTTAAAACCACTCTCAATGAGCACCTACGGGAGACTGCAATTCGAAACTGGCCCTTGTAAATGTCCTAACCCAACCCCCTCCAATGTACAGTAAATGTCCTAACCCAATAATACACAAGACCCTCTTCTTGGGACCAAGTAAGGTTTTGTCGATAATCCAATGTACCCACCCCGCCTACCCACCACCCCCCCCCCCACCCACCCAACCACCTCCTATGTACAGTTACCCACCACCCCACCCACCCAACCACCTCCTATGTACAGTCCCCCCCCCACCCCACCTACCCAACCCCACCTGATCCAATGTACAGTTTCTTCGTCAAATGTATATACTCTCTTTTTTAAACTCTTTTTGTATCACAAACAGTACTGTATTTGTAAATCTGGTATGTCATAAATGTATAGATGTAGCAGTATACTGTCTATCTGTATGTCATGTATGTCATGTTATGATTAATTGAAAATGGGGGACCCTGATGTAAACAAGACGAAAGTCTTTCTCTGGTCTGCATCCCCTTAGCAATTGTGTGTATTGAGCTGTACTGTATTGTACCCATTCTGCAATCTGTTAATAAAGTTTTCAATCAATCAATCAATCACATTTATTTATTTTATTGTATTATTTATTATTTTAGATAGATTTGAGTTCTACTTTTCATTATGAAGTAGCTAACGTTAGTAGTTTGGTAAAAGATTCCCCAACACTGTAGAGTATCCTATCCTAGTGGTACAAACATTAACCGTTTGGTAGTGCGGCACTGAAAGGGTTAACCTCGTTCCCACTTGTATCTCCTCGGTGAGATAAACAACAGCTTATCACCTCTCCTCTGACTCTATTGTCTGACTGGCTCACCCTGCACTACACCTCTCCTCGGTGAGATAAACAACTGCCTCGTCTCCATCTGACTGGTTCATCTGCACACTCCTCGGTTAGATAAACAACTGCCTCCTCTCCTCTGACTGGTTCATCTGCTCACTACAATCTGCATAGTTAATTGATGGCGCCTCCTCACTTCACCTGGACTCGAGTCGAACCCACTGCACAGTTCAGCGGCATCATCATGTGTTTTCAAGTCGCACGCTGCTTTCCCTTTGCTGTAATCATTGGAATGATGGAATATCATAACTTTTACGATGAACAACCCGAAGAAGAAACGTTTTGGTTATCTAGTTAACACGAAGACACCGTGTTGGTAAGTTAAATTCCATTAAAATTCCCTCATACTTGTACTGCGTTTCGCGGAGGACCAGTCCAGAGTTAATTATGGGATTTGTTTTAACCTTAAAGGAACACTCCAACATTTTGGGAAATTAGCTTATTTGCCATCTACCCTGGAGTTAGACAAGAAGATGCATACATTTTCTTCTCTGTGCATGCAGTAGGAGTAGGAAGACGTTGGGAACAAGGCTAATGGAGGAACCTACTTCCAGTGACTGACGCTAAGCTAGGCTAACGGTGCGCGTCTTCCTACAGTGGGTAGTGATTCACATTCCTTTACAGCTTTGGGTAGGGCGTTCCACATTGATGTGGCATAATTGCGAAGCGTGTTTAGTCCCTTGTTTGAGCCGAATCTGGGTTTAACATGATTTGTGGAGCTCCCTCTGGTGTTGTGATCGTGGTATTCACTGACCTTTGGGAAGTATTTTGACATGTACATGGGTACCTTGGTCGTGTAGTGTATCTTGTAGACCAGGTCCATTGCAAGTTGCTGTACTCTGTCGTCTACTCTAAGCCTCTACTCTAAGCGATCATAACATATATCTGACATACAGATAGACAGTACTGCTACATCTATACATTTATGACATCCAGATTTGCAAATACAGTACTGTTTGTGATACAAAAAGAGTCCAGAAAAGAGAGTATATACATTTGACGTAGAAACTGTACATTGGAGGAGGTTGGGTAGGTGGGGTGGGGGGGGGGACTGTACATTGGAGGTGGTTGGGTGGGGGGGGGGGGGACACTGTACAACTGTACAAGCAAAACTGTACATTGGAATATTGACAACCATACTTGGTCATTTACTGTACATTGGAGCGGGTTGGGTTAGGATTTTTTTTTTTTTTTTTTATCCACTTTTTCTCCCATTTTTCTATATTTTCTCCCATCCCAATTTCGTATCATCCAATTCAACCCTCCCCTGTCACGAACGCTGTTTCTTGCCTCCCACAAGCCGGCTGCAATGTGGACTAAGTCATACATAGCACAAGTCCCCTCCGGTACTTGAGGTAACAGCAGTCGCATCCTTTCACCTGCGCAGCTCGATCTCTCAGTGTCGAGGAGTAACGCGTGCGTCTCTACAATTCGTAGCCGCATTTCTGCAGACCCCTCTCTGATTGGTTGAGCGAAGCCCCTCTCTGATTGGCCCCCCGCATGAGCCGAGACAAGCTCCTCTAGCCAGGAGGCGTGTACCTGTTCCGCAACAGTAAGTGACTTCCGGGGTAGGCCTGATTGGCCCCGACAGGCACGTGACGCGGCAAACTCAGGACGCGCAACGAGGCTGCTGAGAGCTGTCGCGCGGAAATAGGCTGTCTATTGCCATTCTCTAACACAAACTCTAACCTTAACCAGCTCCTTAACAGCGCCTAAACTTAACCGTTCTAACCTTAACCAACTCCGAAACAATGCCTAACCTTAACCTTAACCTTAACCATGCCTAACCTTAACCATAGAAAGAATATTGCCATTCTCTAAGACAAACTCTAACCTTAACCAGCTCCTTAACAGCGCCTAAACTTAACCGTTCTAACCTTAACCAACTCCGAAACAATGCCTAACCTTAACCTTAACCTTAACCATGCCTAACCTTAACCGGCGAAAGAATACACGTTAAAAAAAAAATCACGTTAAAAAAAAAAGATTTGATAGGATTCGAACTCACCAACAACGGACCGCAGGATCGCAGGACCGCTGCTCTGCCAGGTGAGCTATAGCGCCGAATGAGAGTCATGGCGTATTTGGACGGTTACGTAATTCCGTAAGCTCTGCCGCTCGGCTCCGCGGAGCGTGCCGCGCGGCAGAGAAAGTTGCGCGTCACGTGCCTGTCGGGGCCAATCAGGCCTACCCCGGAAGTCACTTACTGTTGCGGAACAGTTACACGCAGCCAGGAGTCGAAACTCCGTTAACTCCAGAGAGAGAGGCTGAACGCAATTTATACGCATGGAAGTATTGATTACGCCATAACGAATCATTAAAAAAATATACCGTTAACTGGAATATGTTGTGTGTGCCTTTACACATGTTGGATAGGATTATGTAATTGGTTTGTATATCGTCGCGTATAACGTTATTTCGCGTGACTTCACGGTTTATTCACATTTCACAACACAGCCAGCGGTCAACTTGTTTACACTCCCCACTTACTGTACAATGTAACATTTAGATTAACCCAGTTGTCTATCTGTATGTCATATGTTACGATGAATTGAAAATGGGGGACCCTGATGTAAACAAGACGAAAGTCTTTCTCTGGGGTCTGCATTCCCTTAACAATTGTATGTATTGAGCTGTACTGTGTACTGTATACCCATTCTGCAATCTGTTAATAAAGTTTTCAATCAATTCAATCAATCAATAACTAGACAGTTACAATATAACATTTAGATTAATTAACCCAGTTAATGCCTTAAGAGAGAGAGAGGCTGGTGGTCAAGTCAAGTCAAGAGTTATTTGTCACAAGTTGTTTATTAGCCTAGACATTTTCAATTCATCATCTTGTTTACATCAGGGTCCCCCATGTTCAATTCATGATAACATATATGACATACAGGTAGACAGATGGACAGTACTGCTACATTTAGACATTTATGACATACCAGATTTTGAACTTGTGGTAGGCCTAGACATTTTCAATTCATCGTCTTGTTTACATCAGGGTCCCCCATGTTCAATTCATGATAACATATATGACATACAGGTAGACAGATGGACAGTACTGCTACATCTAGACATTTATGACATACCAGATTTTGAACTTGTGGTAGGCCTAGACATTTTCAATTCATCGTCTTGTTTACATCAGGGTCCCCCATGTTCAATTCATGATAACATATATGACATACAGGTAGACAGATGGACAGTACTGCTACATCTAGACATTTATGACATACCAGATTTTGAACTTGTGGTAGGCCTAGACATTTTCAATTCATCGTCTTGTTTACATCAGGGTCCCCCATGTTCAATTCATGATAACATATATGACATATATGTATGGGCCACTCTCCAGGTGACCTGCATCGACCTTGCCCACACCAGGATCTCCTCCTCAGACTGGTGAGTCATTCGCACAGTGGCCTCAAAAGAGGTATGGTCAACGCAGGTCCAGGATGGGTTCACCGCACGTCTGTACGTGCAGACATGATATGTGTAACCCTTCGGTAAAAGTCCTTCAACACACAAGCAACAAGATGTTATTTTTTTGAAAGCCAGTAAATACTGACAAAAAAAAGCATAGACACTTAGAAGAAGCAATGTATAGTCCCCCCCACCCACCCAACCTCCTCCAATGTACAGTTTCTACGTCAAATGTATAGCCTTTCTTTTCTGGACTCTTTTTGTATCCCAAACAGTACTGTATTTGTAAATCTGGTATGTCATAAATGTCTAGATGTAGCAGTACTGTCTATCTGTCTACCTGTATGTCATATATGTTATCATGAATTGAACATGGGGGACCCTGATGTAAACAAGACGATGAATTGTGAAATGTGAATAAACCGTGAAGTCACGCGAAATAACGTTATACGCGACGCTATACAAACCAATTACATAATCCTATCCAACATGTGTAAAGGCACACACAACATATTCCAGTTAACGGTATATATCTTTTAATGATTCGTTATGGCGTAATCAATACTTCCATGCGTATAAATTGCGTTCAGCCTCTCTCTCTGGAGTTAACGGAGTTTCGACTCCTGGCTAGAGGAGCTTGTCTCGGCTCATGCGGGGGGCCAATCAGAGAGGGGCTTCGCTCAACCAATCAGAGAGGGGTCTGCAGAAATGGGAGGGGTCTGCAAAAATGGAGTTCAACCAATCAGAGAGGGGTCTGCAGAAATGCGGCTACGAATTGTAGAGACGCGTAACGCGTGGGAGGCTCACGCTGCCCCCGACACTTCCTGATTCTACTGCGCAGGCGCACCAACCGACTTGTAGGAGTCGCTTGTTCACAACGTTCGATCCCCACCCTTCAGTTTTCCCTCCCCGTAATACGGCCAATGTGTATTACTGCGGACGACCAGCTAAACTGAAAACAATGTGGAGAGCTGGATTCGAACACGCGAATCCTAGCGTCTCCACACTGGTGGCGAGTGCCTTGCCCACTACACCACCTAGCCGCCCTTGGGTTAGGACATTTGTAGGGGCCAGTTTCGAATTGCAGTCTCCCGTACTGTTCTTTGAGTGTTTTTGAAAGTGGGTAGTGTTCACATTCCTTTACAGCTTTGGGTAGGGCGTTCCACATTGATGTGGCATAATTGCTAAACGTGTTTAGTCCCTTGTTTGAGCCGAATCTGGGTTTAACATGATTTGTGGAGCTCCCTCTGGTGTTGTGGTCGTGGTATTCACTGACCTTTGGGAAGTATTTTGACATGTACATGGGTACCTTAGTGGTGTAGTGTATCTTGTAGACCAGGCCCATTGCAAGTTGCTGTACTCTGTCGTCTACTCTAAGCCATCCTAGGTTGTCAAAGTGGGCAGGGGTGAGGTGGGTTCTAGTAGTTATCAGTTTAATATCTGACATATATTAAATAGATGTTTGGAGCAGGGAGATGGAGAAGGGGCTCCGTCCACTCCACACATCGACCTGGTCTTCAGGACCTCCAGGGACGGTGCCCCCCCCCCCCTAACTCTGTCACAATAAATGTCACCATAATAACAAATCACGGTATGTGTGTGTGATTCCTTTAAGCCCGACGGCCCGGTACATGATGGCCGAGATTCATAATCACGCCATAAATGTATATATAGTACTACCGCCCTGTAGCTCTCACCTCCATAGCCATGAAGTGCTTTGAGAAGCTAGTAAAGGGCTACATCTGCTCCTCCCTCCCCATCAACATGGACCCCCTGCAATTTGCATACCGCCCCAACAGGTCCACGGAGGACGCCATAGCCCATGTGCTGCACACAGCAGCATCACACCTGGACAAGAGGCAGGGGTAGAGCTGCCGCGATTACCGCATTACCGCGGTATCGCTGTTACATCACGGCCACCGCAGAGTAGGCTGAATACCGCATCACCGCTGTTTTTTATAATAATAATAATGAAGTACCCTCCTCTCGTTGGGCTTTCGGCTCTGCAGATATACCCTACTTCTCTATCGAGGTTCCAAGCGACCCTATTGGGTACCAGAAAAGTCACGTGAAACATTGCAGACCACTGATTGGTCAGAAGAGAGACGCGTCACATAGGGGTGGACGGTATAAACGGTATACGGTATAAACGGTATTAATTTGCTCTACGGTATGGATTTTGACTATACCGTTTAACCGGTAGAGCAGCTCTAAAATAGCAATGACGTCATGTAACCACAGCGCGACTATTTCAATCGCATTTGCCCCTAAAAATAGATAGAATTAGTCATAGATAATAGATATGTGCAAACTGGAAAAAGTTATTTAGAAGGCTTCGCGCAGTGGGCGTGTCAACATGCAATTGTCATTTCATAATAAACACATATCACCGCGGCGCACAGCAAGTTTCAATTTCAGTTCCTGGCATTTTTAACCAGTGGAGAAAGGTAAGATATTTCCCTATCGTTTTTCTTATATGAATTATTCTACGTTAATAAAACATACCTGGTGATCAACTACAGTTTGCTGTAAACATTACGATATGTGTGTAGTGTTATGATAACGACGGCAGCAGCGGGAGCCGGGAGGAAGGCGTGCAGCAGTGGATTTGCGAATAGCATGCAGCTGCAGAGCCGCAGAGCCAGTGGCTCTTTCAGGTCTGGTCACAGGCCCGTCAAACAGCGCCCCCCCACCCTTGCGCCGTTCTGACCCCCATCGTCTCTAAGCATTTTGTGTGTCAATTTGTTGACACATGTGTCAATTTGTTGACACATGTGTCAATTTGTTGACACATGTGTCAATTTGTTGACACAATTGTCAATTCTTAAAGCTGAGGATGAGTGGCACCTTTGTCTCAATTCTTATTCAATTCAATTCGCTCTGCGGCTCTGCAGCTACATATGCTTCTAGCGAAATCCAGCCCAGCTGTTTGCAATGGGAGCAGGAGTCTCGACTCGGGACTTATTTTATTTGGAATATAATGACTTTATACGCAAAAGTAGCCTAGTTTTAAGTTAAAATATTATAAATCTACATGCCTTGAGGATGTCATTCTTTATATAGCCTGCCTATCAGGCAAAAAAAATTATTCTAACAGAAACACTGATACCGTGATATATACCGTTACCGTCTATGCTTCAAATTATACCGTGATATAAATTTTAGACCATACCGTCCACCCCTAGTCACACGTTGGGAGCATCCTGCAGTTTTTTACATCCTGAATGCCAGCCATTGATCAGAGCTCATCACAATACGGCTAATAACGTTAGCTTTAGCTCCCCGCCGGAGTGGACTACCATCGCTCATCAGGAGTACTAAACGAGACATAATGATTTTACTGTCTGCAACGAATGTTATAATAAAAGCCCTTCGTTCTATACACTTGTCTGATTGAAAACTTTATTAACAGACCGCAGAATGGGACAACTCAGCACGCTCTGAGCAAAGAAAGGAACTGAGATGGTCCGGTAAATACGCTGATATTGAACGTATAACTATATAATGGTAATGCCACAAAACGAATGCCTTTATTATAAAGTAGTAACTTTATAGTAATAATAATAAGGAAGGGTCGGGGGGGTAACCACCCCTGCCCGCGACACCGAGTGAACGGCGCACGACCAGAGGGGAACTTCGAATCCGTGTTTCACTTTCAATAACTAATGCGTGCTTGCCGAATCCCAAACAATATTCATGCTCAGGGTGTCCGCGGATCCTTAAAAAGTCTTAAAAAGTCTTAAATTTGTTTATCAATAATTAAGGCCTTAGTTTGTCTTAAAATGTCTTAAATCCATTTTCAGAGGTCTTAAAAATGCCATAGACAAAGACATAGATTTAATAATAAATCGCTATCTGACTGAATAGTTTGGTTTGTTTAGACAAAGAAATAAAATAAGTCGGAGCGATTCGATTGAGCCTATTTTGCAATCGCCTTTCACGCAAAATGAAATGTGGCTCGGCTCTACCCGTAGTGTTTTTAGCTGTGCTATCTGAGAACAGCGCGCGTGTGTGTGGTCAAAATGCCGGGAGGCTGCCGTTATAATGAGCTCTGGCTCGAAAATATCAAATATAAGTCATGGTTGAAAAGAGGAGAACATCCTCGAGTAGCCGTCTGCAAAATATGCAGAAAGGACTTGAAGATTTTTACGATGGGGGAGAGTGCACTTTCGAGCCACATGCAAGGTGAGCTAATGGATCATATTATTAACGTGTCTCAGCCTGGCTCGACACTACAAGTGCTCCACACCGGTCTCCGTAAATGTTAGTTTTAAAAATACCACTTCAATAATCGAAATAGTCAAGTAACAGGCAGAATACACTATTGGAATTACAAACTTGTGTTTACCGGACTCTGTTTTCACCGCAGTGTTTTGAAATACGCAGCATGTAGCAAAGCCTTAACGTTAGGCGAATCAACGTTAGCTAATTTCCTTTCATGTATTTCAAAACACGAAAACTTGTTGTGTATTGAAATGGTATTTTATTTTTATAACGGAACATTTACGGAGACTGGCGTGGAACTGGTGTGGAACAGTTGTAGGTTGGAACGCAGTAACGTACTGTATATGTGTATGTCATAAATGTTATGATGAATTTAAAATGGGGGACCCTGATGTAAACAAGACGAAAGTCTTTCTCTGGTCTGCATCCCCTTATTATTGTGTGTATTGAGCTGTACTGTATTGTACCCATTCTGAAATCTGTTAAATAAAGTATTCATTCAACCAAACCACAAAAACAAAACAACTGGATGAATGAAAACTTTATTTAACAGATTGCAGAATGTGTACAGTACATACACACAATAATAAGGGGATGCAGACCAGAGAAAGACGTTTGTCTTGTTTACATCAGGGTCCCCCATTTTCAATTCATATAGACATTCCTGATGAATTGAAAATGGGGGACCCTGATGTAAACAAGACGAAAGTCTTTCTCTGGTCTGCATCCCCTTAACAATTGTGTGTATTGAGCTGTACTGTATTGTACCCATTCTGCAATCTGTTAATAAAGTTTTCAATCAATCAATCAAAAACATACACAACATAGAATAGATAGAATAGAAATACTTTCATTATCCCGTGGGAAATTTGACACTGCAAATCGCTCAACATTTAGACAGGACAGGTCACTAATTAGAATAATAACACAAATCAATCAAGTTGCCTGGGATAAGAGTAGAGTAAAATAGAATAAAAATGAAATAAAATATACAGAAATAAATACAGTAAAAACATACATGACATCATGACATTTATGGCATAGGGACATGCATGACATACAGGTATATACTGTAGTACTGTTACATTTGTGACATATACGATATGCAAATAATATACAGTACTGTTACCCAGAGATCCTAACAGAAAATATTATATATATATGATGGGGATGAGACTGTACATTAGGGGGGGGGGGGTTGGACATTTACGGTGGCCAGTTTCGAATTGCAGCCTCCCGTAGGTGCTCTTAAAGAGCGGTTTTGAATGTGGGCAGGGGTAAAGTGGGTTTTAGGAGTGAGGTTAAGCAGTAGTCTGACCAGTTTGTTTTGTGATGTTTGTAATCTTGTTTTTAGTGCCTTTGAGGTGCTTTGGTACCATGAGGTGTAGCCAGGCATAGTCGTAGTACCCTTGAATGAGTGTACTGAGAGTACCCATGATTTTTGCCATTTTGTTATCGTGAAATTGGTATTAAATTTAATTCTGAGTGGCATTAAAAAGTCTTAAAAAGCCTTAAATCTGACTGGGCTAAACCTGCAGATACCCTGATGCTGCAAAGTCATCCTCTAAAGATCGACATTTAGACTAGAGGCAGGCTATATGCTATAAAAAGTAGACTACTACAAAAAAAAAATGCATTCAAACTTTTTTTTTTTTTTTTTTTGTGTGCGTGCGGTAATACCGCGGCGGTAGGAAATATTTTGCAAATCCGTGCGGTAAGGAAAACATCAGTACCGCGGCAGCTCTAGGCAGGGGAACTATGTGAGAATGCTATTCATCGACTACAGCTCGGCATTCAATACCATAGTCCCCTCCATACTCATAGCCAAGCTCAGGGACCTGGGCTTGAACTATGACCTCTGCCAGTGGGTCTTGGACTTCCTGACTGGCAGACCCCAGGTGGTGAGAGCAGGCAACTGCACCTCCTCATCCATCACCCTCAACATAGGGGCCCCCCAGGGCTGTGTTCTGAGTAGGGGTGGGACAATACATCGATCCAGATCGATATATCGATCTATTATCAATAATCAAATAGGATCGACGCAACGTAAAAAGATCGATTCATATTGCGATACTCTTATTTTGAAAATCCCCGCGAGTCATATCCGCCGGCGCCCAGTATTGTGAAACTCCGTGTACACATTACAGCAGTGTTTGCGTCTGCTGTAAAGCACTACAGAGCGTCTATTTTGCGAGCAGATATAAGTCTGTGCAGTTTTTTCCCCGCAACGGGTCAAATGCATATAACAGGCGTTGCATCGTCGCCATTCCTTTATGCCAACGTCGCGTTAAATATCTAAATGAACGTCGCGTTGGCTGCTTAAAAGCTAAGCAGCTAACCGTGAGAGAGAACAGGAGTGAAGAGGGGACTTGGAAGGAGGAGGGGTGGGGGCTGTGGGGGACTGCGTGTGTGTGTGTGTGTGTGTCTGTGTGTGTCTGTGTGTGTTAAAGCTCAATATATAAAAACAAAAGTGAACAGGAGGTCTATTTGTATTAAAAACAATAGATTGTTTTTCATTTAAATGTCTGGAAGAGCTCAAAAATAAATACATCAATTGATATTTCCGTAGCCTTTTTTTAGTTGATCTAAATGTGACTGATTGTGTTAAATGGGCACATAATATCGCCTCATATCGATCGCAGGCACCTGAATTGAATCGTATCGTATCGTATCGTGGCAGACTTTGTGATATCGGCAAATATCGTATCGTTGTCCAAAGAATCGATATCGTATCGTATCGTGATGAAACTGATGATTCCCACCCCTAGTTCTGAGTCCCCTCCTCTACTCCCTGTACACACACGACTGTGTGGCTCAGCGGAGTAGCAATACAATCATCAAATTTGCTGACGACACAGTGGTGGTGGGCCTGATCTCTGCCAACGACGAGAGGGCCTACCTGGAAGAGGTCAAGGTCCTGGCGGGATGGTGCCAGGAAAACAGCCTCTCCCTGAACGTCAGCAAAACAAAGGAGATGATTGTGGACTTCAGGAGGTCGGGGGTCAAGGACTACAGCCCCCTCAGCATCGACGGGGGAACCGGTTGAGAGAGTCAACAGCTTTAAGTACCTCGGAGCCTACATATCCGAGGACTTGACATGGACCACACACATTGACAGTGTTGTGAAGAAGGCACGACAACGCCTCTACTTCCTCAGGCGCCTAAGGAAGTTCCAAGTCAGTCAGAAGATCCTTAAGAACTTCTACTCATGTACAATAGAGAGCATCTTGACTGGCAACATCACCTCCTGGTTTGGGAATAGCACTGCACAAGACCGAAGCAGACTACAAAGAGTGACACGTTCAGCCGAACGCACAATTGGAGGGGGGCTCCCCACCCTCCAGAACATTTACAACAAGCGTTGCAAGGGCAAGGTTAAGAGAATCATTAAAGACTCCAGTCACCCGAACAACTGCCTCTTTGAACTGCTGCGGTCAGGCAAGCGATACCGGAGTCTCAAGGCGAGCACAGAAAGACTCAGAAGAAGCTTCTATCCCCAGGCCATCAGACTGCTAAACGAACAATGAACACTACACAACAACAACCACCAAACGCACATAGCACACACATCCACACGCACACACTCACTTTAAACAGACACACTGTAGCACCCACTCCACACACTTTATAGCACACACCCACTTTAAACAAACACACTGTAGCACCCACTCCCCACACTTTATATTTATTGATGAAGGATTGCACTACAACTCGTACACCTTACTGTAAATTGTACCTAAACTGTACCTCATCCCATTTCTGCTTTGCACTATATAGTACTGTACATTAGTACACTGCATAGTATTGTATATTATATGGTAACTCAGAACATTGTACATATGTCTATACCGAACACTGTGACCTCATTTTCTTCTTCTAAATTACATGCTATACTATGTTATTTGATACTATCTTGTCTAGCACAGTCTCTGGAGCGTAACAGTAAGAAGCATTTTGTATGAAAGTATTCTGTACTTCTGTATGACAACTATTAAAGAAACTTGAAACTAGTACAGATGAATGAATGAATGAATGATCTTTATTGTCATTGTCACAAGAATGGTACAACGAAATGTAAAATGCAGCCCTAGATGTGTGTACTGTGTATGAAAGAAGACTACAAAAAACAGCAGTGACTGCTCTCAGCTGTTTAACACGTGAAGACCTAGACACCATCACCAGCTGTAGGTTGTCTGAAGTGCAGTGTTACTATGAACGTTCACTAGAATGCAGGATTTAAAAAAGATTTTTTTTTTTTTTTCAAATCCTGCATTCTAGTGAATTTTCACTAGTCCATTGATTGGTCAGTTTTTATTTGCGTTGATTTGACCTTATTCTCCTGCCTCTCTGTTGATGTGACTGTTGTGGATGCTGTGGGACAGGTTTGCACAGTGCAGTAACAATGGAACGACGAGGCTCCCATCTTAATGTATCCTGATTCAATGAAACAAGAACAACTAAAGAACGGCCTTCTGATGAAAATGTTATATGCAATGTTGCTTTGTCCCTCCGTTACCTTTTGACTCAAACACACATTCATCTGTAATCTGCTGTTCCTTTCAGTTGAGGAGGAGACTCCTGAAGAACCAGAACTACAACCAGAAGAACCCCGACTCCTTCCAGAACCCTACGTCTACAACCTGAAGAACCAGAACTACAACCAGAAGAACCCAGACTCCTTCCAGAACCCTACGTCTACAACCTGAAGAACCAGAACTACAACCATAAGAACCCTGACTCCTTCCAGAACCCTACGTCTACAACCAGAAGAACCCAGACTGACAGACTCCTTCCAGAACCCTATGTCTACAACCTGAAGAACCAGAACTACAACCAGAAGAACCCAGACTCCTTCCAGAACCCTACGTCTACAACCAGAAGAACCCAGACTCCTTCCAGAACCCTATGTCTACAACCTGAAGAACCAGAACTACAACCAGAAGAACCCAGACTCCTTCCAGAACCCTATGTCTACAACCTGAAGAACCAGAACTACAACCAGAAGAACCCCGACTCCTTCCAGAACCCTACGTCTACAACCTGAAGAACCCAGACTCCTTCCAGAACCCTACGTCTACAACCTGAAGAACCCAGACTCCTTCCAGAACCCTACGTCTACAACCAGAAGAACCCCGACTCCTTCCAGAACCCTACGTCTACAACCAGAAGCCTCAATCTGCTTCAGAATCATCCTTGGAACCAGTTCGAGAGCCGCCGCTGGTACCGATATCACCACCGGTATCTATATCGCCACCGGTATCTGTATCGCCACCGGTATCTATATCGCCACCGGCAGGGCCGCCTCAGGGGGTGTGCGAGCAGTGCGGTCGCACAGGGCCTCGCGGGAAGGGGGGCCTCGCAAAATAAAATAAAAAAAAAATATTTTTTATTTATTTTTTTTGCGAGGCCCCCCTTCCCGCGAGGCCCTTTTTCATCACAGACCTAAAATCTAGTTTTGCTTATATGCTTATATATTTCACATTAGACACGTTTGTAGAATGTGTCTGACTTGTTCCTGCCTCTGCGGCTCTGCAGACTGCAGTGTTCCGGTTTCTGCGGCTTTGCTGCTCTACAGATTTTAGGATAGTGTTTCCGGGCTCTTCTCGGACACACGAGGTACAGGGATGATCTAATTCAGCGCTATTCAGAGGAGCGAGGCGAGTGGATGTCTTTTCAAAAGCAGCATGGATCAGAAGAAATTACACCGTGGGCCAAGAAAGTCTCCTTCCAACTTTACCATTGGCGCCGCATTGATACTGCGTTATGGTGAGTCAACCTATGATTATATTCCCGCCGTGGACCTATCTCTCTTTCTCTCTCTCTGGAGCCAAACTGGTCGACTAGCTAATATAGTACTACTAGTAGCTAACGGTGTGTGCCTGGTGTCAGCGCCTGTATTGCTTTTCTCATGTTGTAGTTTCAGTGGTAGTGCGTTAGCTAATGGTTAGCGATAGCCGGGTTGAGCTAACTGGCTAACTGATAGCATCAAAGTAACGTGCGCAGCCAGCAGCTAACGTCGTAGCTAGCTGCCGGGTAGCTGCCGGCTGCGCACGTTACTTTGATGCCATCAGTTAGCCTAGGCTAGAGTTAGCCTTTAGCTTGTGCTACGAGTCGACCATTGACATTAGCCGTGAGAATAGCAGGGGGTTCTGGCTTATTTTGTCCCGCCAGCGAGAGGCCTTTCGTCAACGTGGAGACCTGTGTTGCGGCCTTTCGCCCTGCGTTCCTTTTGTGCAGGTAAGATTAATGAAAATGTCATGACATTACCCCACTCTTCCTTCCTTCCCCTCCCGAATGTTTTGTTAATAACGATGTTTTTTTCCAGGCAAAACATATGCTACTTCACAACCAGGGGAGGAAATTAGGCCACTTTACTGGCCAAATGCTAGTATTTTTTACGTTTGGCTGGTAAAAAAAATCAGATACCCGCCAGTTGGCTGGTAAGTCAAAAAGTTAGTTTCCTCCCCTGCTGGCGAGTATACAAAAAAATAAAACATTCTGCAATCACTGCACTGGCAAACGGTGCGCGTCTTCTGAGTGTTCGCTTTAGTTGACAGTGCCACAAGAGCACTGCACAAGACCACCCACGGACATATAATGTTTAATAAACGTTTGCGCAGTACTGGCCAACCAGCGGACATATAATAATAAAAGTCCCGCGGTACTAGGCTAGCCATCAGGAGCACTCGCAAACAGATAACGTTAAACACAGCAGAAGATGGAAAACAGACAGACTGACCAACGGGGAACTGCATCCAACCCTAGTACAACCCTCGAGTATAAGTTACTAAGGACACATTTAAATCACAGAGGTGTAATGTTAGTCTACTGGAACTGTATACAGTGGTTAGCTTCTAGTTAGCGTTTTAGCTATAGCTGCTTGCTAGCTAACGTTAGCCCCGTGTGCTCAAAGCAGCCAGCTAGGTGTATCTGTTATGACTATAATGTTTCCAAAAAAGCACCGGACTACGACGTAAGGTTAGACATTTTATTTCATGCTCAAAAGCCCCTGGCTTGCACATCGCAGTCACGAAAGGGGCTAGCTCAACCAGTGCACTGTGCACAACAGCACACCAACCCAACTGACGTTACCACAACACTTGACGGTACTTCACAGCACTGTCGTAAGACCACCGTGCTGTCTTAAAGGCACAGTGTGCCTACCCAGATGCATACACAACATTGACGCGGCTTGACATACAAAGAAGTAATTATCACAATTAGTGATTTTTTTTGTCTGGTAAAAAATCTGTTTGGCTGGTAAAAAAAATCAGATACTCGCCAGTTGGCTGGTAAGCCAAAAAGTTAGTTTCCTCCCCTGTTCACAACATTTGGTGATACGACATGTGCTGTGTGTGAATGTCTTGGTCGTTTGTGTAGCTTGGGTAGCGTTGGGCCGTTGGCCAAAGCTGTGTGTGGCCTGGTGTCACAGTACCTGGCTAGCCTATTTAGCTGATGTCGGCCATTGGCTCCTTGCTGCTTTGGTTTCTCTGGTATAGACCCTCTTCTTGTTGGATTTAAGTGTTGATCTTTGTCCTTTTGGATCTCTCATACATGCTCTAGTCTCTCTCTAACACACACACACATGACAAACACACATGTTCTCTCTCTCTCTCTCTCTCTTTCTAACACACACAGTCTGCCTATGGCGGCCTTTCTCGATGGCTAGGCTGTGCTCAAGGATCTTCAGTCACAGTGCTCAGGTATTCTGCCACTGTGTACTCTCTGTTTAGGGCCAAATAGCATTTCAATTTCTTTCCAATGTGTCTCTCTCTCTCTCTCTCTCTCTCTCTCTCTCTCTTGGATTTAAGTGTTGATCTTTGTCCTTTTGAATCTCTCATACATGCTCTAGTCTCTCTCTAACACACACACACATGACAAACACACATGTTCTCTCTCTCTCTCTCTCTCTTTCTAACACACACAGTCTGCCTATGGCGGCCTTTCTCGATGGCTAGGCTGTGCTCAAGGATCTTCAGTCACAGTGCTCAGGTATTCTGCCACTGTGTACTCTCTGTTTAGGGCCAAATAGCATTTCAATTTCTTTCCAATGTGTCTCTCTCTCTCTCTCTCTGTACACTGTATATTGACTGTAGAACGGGAGCTCTCTCTCGCTCTCTCTTTTGCTATATGTTGACTGTATCATGCCCCGCCTCGGGCAGCGCTATTATTTAAGAATATGTTGACTGTATTAAAAAAAAAAAAAAAAAAAAAATATATATATATATATACACACCCCCACCTCGCGTTAAATCTCGCACAGGGCCTCGCATTTCTCCCAGGCGGCCCTGGCCACCGGTATCTATATCGCCACCGATATCTATATCGCCACCGGTATCTATATCGCCACGACGCCACCGATATCTATATCACCACCGATATCACCACCGATATCTATATCACCACTGATATCGCCACCGGTATCTATATCACCACCGATATCTATATCACCACCGATATCTGTATCTCCACCGATATCGCCACCGGTATCTATATCTCCACCGATATCACCACCGATATCTATATCGCCACCGGTATCTGTATCTCCACCGGTACTAACACACGTTTGCTTATTAAATAGATTGTTGCATTAAATAATATAATACAAAAGTTTCATTACCTCTCTGTCTGAAGCCTGTCCACAACTCCACAGTCCACACGCATTTCCTTTTGTAAAACGTCAACACATTGACAATACTAACGATAAAAACTAATGGTGAACAGATTAACAATACAAACAAATATAATTTTTAAACTTAATAAAAAAAGAAAAGTGACTATAAAGTTGTTTAATTGACGGGAGGAAAGTTGCTAAAGTCTATGTATTGTGATGGGACCAGAACAAGTCTACACATGGTAGAAGTAACCGGATATGCCGCGCGCACGTTTGTGCAAGTGGAGAATAGTTTTAAATGAAACATGTCAGTCTATGTAAAGATTACATTCATAATTCACTGGTCCTACAGTTTTAAACGGAAACAAGTCAGTCTACCTAAAGATTACATTTTATAATTCACTGGTCCTACAGTTTTAAACAGAAACAAGTCAGTCTACCTAAAGATTACATTTCTAATTCACTGGTCCTACAGTTTTAAACAGAAACAAGTCAGTCTACCTAAAGATTACATTTATAATTCACTGGTCCTACAGTTTTAAACAGAAACAAGTCAGTCTGCCTAAAGATTACATTTATAATTCACTGGTCCTACAGTTTTAAACAGAAACAAGTCAGTCTGCCTAAAGATTACATTTATAATTCACTGGTCCTACAGTTTTAAACGGAAACAAGTCAGTCTGCCTAAAGATTACATTTATAATTCACTGGTCCTACAGTTTTAAACAGAAACAAGTCAGTCTACCTAAAGATTACATTTATAATTCACTGGTCCTACAGTTTTAAACAGAAACAAGTCAGTCTGCCTAAAGATTACATTTATAATTCACTGGTCCTACAGTTTTAAACAGAAACAAGTCGGTCTATGTAAAGATTACATTTATAATTCACTTGGGTCTAAAAAAAATTAAAATAAAAAGCAGTGTCGAATAGATATCCAACACTGAAGCCAGAGCATAGAGTCTGCAGTTACCACAGCTCGCCACTAGAGGGTAGTGTCGAATAGATATTCAACACTAAAGCCAGAACAGAGTCTGCAGTTACCACAGCTCGCCACTAGAGGGTAGTGTCGAATAGATATTCAACACTGAAGCCAGAGCAGTGACTCTGCAGTTACCACAGCTCGCCACTAGAGGGTAGTAAGTAGCATAAGGCCAAATAACATGGGAGTCAGTAAATGATTTCATACTAATATTTCATAAAATACAGTAACAATAAGGAACGCTTCATGAATTTGCGTGTCTATGCTAAATTTATTGTATTGCACTGCACATTTTTTCGAACTGTATAGTAATCTTGTTTTAGTAATCTTATTTTATTCTATGCTAAATTTATTGCATTTATTATTGGAAGCTGCTAGTCGAGGGACCACAATAAATAGATTTTCACTCTTCTTGCTGTAGGACTGGACTGGATTCTGAAACAGAATCCAGTCGTTTTTTTCCACAACTCAATCAGTGTACAGTATGTAAATGGGGATTCGTTTCCATGTCATGGAGAAAATAGTCTACAAACGGGTCGAAAAGTACCTGGTGGAAAAAAATCTAATCTACGAATTCCAATCTGGCTTCAGAACGTCCCACTCCACTGACACATGCCTCCTCTATTTGAACGACCACATCAAACAAGAGGTGGACGCGGGCAAATACTGCAGCATGGTCATGCTGGACCTACAAAAGGCCTTCGACACTGGCAATCACTCCATTCTAATGGACAAGCTAAAAGCAATTGGTTTTGATAGCTTATCAGTGAGCTGGATGCAATCCTACCTGGAGGGGAGAGAACAGATGGTAGAGGTAAACGGTACTCTATCCCCCCCCCTCACAGTGAGCTGTGGTGTTCCACAAGGAAGCATACTAGGACCGCTACTCTTCCTAATTTATGCAAATGACATGTCGTCAGCCTGTGACTGCAACTTGTTCCTGTTTGCGGACGACTCAGGCCTGCTGGTCTCTGACAAGAACAAGTTGCAGGTTGAAAAAAAACCTCAGCTCGGAACTAGGCAAAATCTGCATATGGCTTGCTGATAACAAACTATCATTACACATGGGCAAAACAGAGTCCATTCTCTTCGGTTCAAATAACAAACTCAGCAAGACCGACGGCTTCTCAGTTGCAGTGGGTGACAATATTGTCACAAGGAAAGACGAAATTACCTACCTGGGTTCCATCCTAGAGGCAAATCTTTCCTGTGACAAGATGGCATCCAATGTAATAAAAAAAGTCAACCAACGAACTAGATTCTTGTACCGGATCTCCTCTCTAGTAAACAAGAATACCCTGAAGACTCTGGCAGGAGCACTGATTCAAGGGTACTATGACTATGCATGCACCTCATGGTACCAAAGCACCTCAAAGGCGCTTAAAACAAAATTACAAACATCACAAAACAAACTGGTCAGACTACTACTTGACCTGAACCCCAGAACCCACCTCACCCCTGCCCACTTTGACAACCTAGGATGGCTTAGAGTAGACGACAGAGTACAGCAACTTGCAATGGGCCTGGTCTACAAGATACACTATACGACCGGGGTGCCCATGTACATGTCAAAATACTTCCCAAAGGTCAGTGAATACCACAACCACTACACCAGAGGAAGCTCAACAAATCATGTTAAACCCAGATTCGGCTCAAACAAGGGACTAAACACGTTTCGCAATTATGCCACAACAATGTGGAACGCCCTACCCAAAGCTGTAAAGGAATGTGAATCCCTGCCCACATTCAAAACCGCTCTTAAAGAGCACCTACGGGAGGCTGCAATTCGAAACTGGCCACCGTAAATGCCCAAAACCCCCACCACCTCCTAATAGACAGTCTCCTCTACTCCCAACCGCATGTATATATTCCCTCCCCACCGTATGTATATTTCTCTCCCACCCACCCACCCCCTCCTAATGTACAGTCCCCTCCCATCATATGTATATACTCTGTCAGGATTTAGGGGTAACAGTACTGTATATTTGAATACCGTTTATGTCACAAATGTATCAGTACTAAATACCTATATGTCCCTATGTCATAAATGTCTATATGAATTGAAAATGGGGGACCCTGATGGAAACAAGACAAACGTCTTTCTCAGGTCTGCATCCCCTTAACAATTGTATGTATTGAGCCGTACTGTATTGTACCCATTCTGCAATCTGTTAAATAAAGTTTTCATTCATTCATTCATTCACGTCTGAGGCGGGATTCGGAACAGGCGACTCTCTGTCTGAGGTGAGATTCAAGACGCCATCTTGGCCTCTTTGCCCCCCCGGGCAGCCCCTCCTCCTTGCACCGCCCAACAGAGAGGAGCTACTCTGTGTAAAAGTCTAAATGTCTTATTTCATGATTGACAGTCGGTGGCGGCGGTAGAAAAAAAATAGTAACTGAGTTACAATACAATATAAAGTACAATGCAGAAATGGGACGAGGTACAACCTAGGGTACGGTGCAATGAGGTCTGAGTTGTAGTGCAAATGGAGCCCGGAGCCGGCAGACGAGCGCACAGTGCCGCGGCGTCGGGCGTCCGATGCTTAAACTCTTTAGCCCATGTGGACCGCCGGCGGACCACAAATGACATCACGTCATAAATCAATCTCTCCAGACCATTTTTTTTAAAGATATATTTTAGCATTTTTACAGCTTCATTTTTCATGGTCAGACATGACCGACAGAGGAGTAGAGGGTGAACGGGAGAAGAGGCGGGGAAGACATGCAACAAATTATCCACCGGGAGCGGGAGTGGAACCCGGGACGGCCGCATAGCTGTGCAAAGCACTATGGTATGCGCCACGAGGGCACCCCCATCTCGCCGTTACTATGCTTGAGTAAATTGTAATGAAGCAACAGATAATATAATTTTTTTTTATTTGACTGTGAATAACACCATTGACCAGACGTGAAAGCTCATTCTGCACCTTCTTGAGATCAAGTGTACTAAAAATCTAAGCAAGTGAATAAAGGGCAGATGATTTAGTTTTTTTTTTTGTAGATACAGTACTGAATCTTTCCAGCCGGACACATGCAATTTGAAATATGAATATAGAATATCAGGCCTATAAATTACCTTATTATGGCCAAGTCATACATCTATGGGTTGGGCCAAATCTCCTCTAGGCTCTTTCCAATGGCAGAGTTAAATCTGGATTTAATACCACTAGGTGCCTGTTACAGGGCAGCAAAGACTGTGAATGAAGTCTACTGTAAGTACAGTTACTTTTGTATAATGTCCATATCTCTGCCATTTTTCACCAGATTTCGACATGGTTTTTTTGTAGACGTTGTGGGATATTTGTGGATATCCTGATGAAGAATGTCTCAGTCAACCGAGGCTTGGATAATAACAAGGTTTATTAACCAAACAGATAGAATACATAGAGAGAATGGCTGAGGCTCTCGCCCCAGGTGATCAGCTGAAATTACCCAGGTAAGAAGCCTTGATTGTGGTCGGGAAGAGCCCTTTATAGTTCAACAAAGGGGGTGTGTGGTCCCATTTGATAGGTCAGATGGGGGGGAGGGGGTACAGGTTTGGGGACACAGGGGAGGGGGGTGTCTTATTCCACAGAGAGGGGGGGGGGGCACAGGTAAAGGGAACACAGGGGAGGGGGATATATTTACATGAGGGCATATTATACCACAATACTCACTTTTCTTTCTTATAATGTGGGTGAGATTAATGTATAATATACCAGGATTGTTTGGAACAGGTAAAAGTGGGGATAATAGTTTAAAAATAGAATTATTTACATACATGATTAATAGGATTATTTACATACATGATTCATGACATGATCGACTGGACTGCGGTCTGTGTTATTTTGATATCAGAGATGTGGGAATAGATATCACCCTTTTCTTTTATTAATCGCTCAAAATACCTATATCAATGAGTGGTCCTCATCTCTGATATCAAACAACAATTAACATAATCATTAGAAGCTATCGCTGTGCAAATATCTTGGCATACCTTCAGTCGTTCATGTCGTGACTCTGGGGAGCTAATGTGATCGTTGTGCATACAGGCATCGTAATAACCCAATTAAATACATGCACTGTCTGTGTGGTCAGAGTGCACAGGGTGAAAAAACAAAATTGTGTTCATAATTATTAGGAATCGGATTTACACATAAGGCTAATGTGTACAAAAACATTTTAACAACCGTTAACCTGGTGGTTAATAAAACTAACATGATTGATTATGGGAAACTGTTCACAAATATATATATATATTTTTTGCACATTTTGTGATGATTCTTGATGAAATTACTTAGGATCCAGTTGTATTTAATCTGAGTTTGAGTGTCACTTTCATCTGTGATTGCCTCAGCTTTGTTGGTCTTTACTTAGAATCAGGCAATTTTCTCCATTTCTTCTCTATAAATGAGGAGATAAAACGTCTTATGCATCGCTTCTGTATGTAATTCTAGTGCATATACTATCAATGGTTCACCATACAGGTGCAAAACAACGTTACATGTCCTCTTCTATGAGAGAATAAAACAACTGATCCTTTCTTGTCTGACAATACAATTTTGTAACCTAAGTAATTCTAATGTGATGTAATGTGATCATGTGGTCACTTCTTCCTTCAGCAATACATTTTAGCTCATTATTACTAACCATTGTTAATGCTTTCTCATTGATTTCTTTTCATCACATCCCTAGTTCATCGTTTTGCAGATACATACAATTGTGTGAAAAGTTTCCTGCTTGTGAAGGTATTAATCTGAATGATGTTGCGTCGTTGTTGACAAGGTGTTCTCTGTCGGTCGTGTGGCAGGGCCAAACAGTAACACATAAAAATTAAATAAATACATACAATAGACATTACCTTAGTGGCTAATGTGTCAAAATAAAATTGAAAACCGTTAACCTAGTGGTTAATATAAAAGGTGATTATGATAATCGTTATGCATTGTTCTGTGGTCAAAACAAACTTGGTGTCTTGGAACAATCCAACTGGTTCTGCCCTGTTTAACAATACCATTTTGCAATGTGACTCTGTGATCATTTCTCATTGTCATTATAAAATTACAGTTCTTGTTTGTGAATCTGACAGTTGCTGTGAAGTGTTGATCATCTGTTCTCGGTCGGGGATGTGTCCTTCTGTGTGACCTGCTGTGTGTTGAATGTATCGTACATTCAGTTGATGTTTCTGTGAGCCTGTCGTGTGGCAGTAAGACAGTCTCATTTGCTATGTGTCTCTTCTTGACGATGCAGTCGGGAATATTCACTGGTCGCCGTCCATTCCCTGTCAAGGGTCACTTGTCTGCGCTGCTCTCCATCACCACCACATGTCTGCCACTGTGCTCACGCTTGGCCCCTATTAGGCCCAGAGACATGGTGGTCAGGGCGTTTTTGAATGTGTTGTGCTGGTTTCGCTGTCCTCTCCTCGTCATTGCGGTACCACTTGATGGAGGGCGAGGGCCCGCCGGTGTAGTGGCTAGTCAGTAGGACGCTCTTTCTCACACGGATGACAATCTTGTCATGGGAATCCACCTTGATGGTCGGGGACTTCAGTTCCCGTTTGCAGGTGATGGGTTTGCTTCTTCAGGTGGCGCTTGCGAACGAAACTCTTCCGGCACATGTTGCATTTGTACGGCTTCTCTCCCGAGTGGACCCCCCTCTGGTGCTCCTTCAAGTTAGCCGCGGTTGCAAAGCACTTCGCACACTGTGTGCATCGATGGGGCTTGTTCCCGGCCCCCGCGGCGTGGGTCTTCTGGTGCTGCTTCAGGTTGGAGGATGTGGTGAAGCCTTTACCGCACTGGCCACAGGTGTATGGCTTCTCGCGCGTGTGGAGCTCCTGGTGCTTCTTCAGATGCCTCCTGCGTACAAAGCTCTTCCTACACTGGGTGCACTTGTACGGCTTGTCATCCGAGTGCATCTTCATGTGTTCTCTGAGAGAGATGGCCGCCGCGAAGCTCTTGCTACACTCGGAGCACTGATGGGGCTTCTCCGGCATCTGGTGAGACTTGAGGTTGAAGGCGTCGATGACGCCCTTGCCGACCATCTCGACCCCGGTGGGGGCGTACGCCTTTTCTTTCGTGTGGATTTTCATGTGCTGCTTGAGGCTGGCCTCCACGGCGAAGCTCTCGCCACAGTGGACACAGATGTACGGGTTGATGTCCTTGTGGATCTCAAAGTGCTGGTGGAGGTCGGCGATGCTGCCAAAGATCTCGCCGCACTCGCTGCACTCCAGGCCGTGGGTCTCGTGGATCACCATCCCGCTGTCCGACTCCACGATCAGCTCCCCGCCGTGGTCCGACAGAGCCACGTTAGACTCCGTCTTGATCTCGGTCTGTCGTGGTCTGCAGTGCCGGGTTGGAGGCCGTCAAAAGGTTGATCTCCTCTTCGTCAGTGTCTCCTTGGTCAGTCTCCTTCGTGGTCCCCTGCTCTACTTTCTTGGGGATGTCTGTGGGCTGGGTTGGATGGTTCTCCCACGGTTTTTGTCGTCGCCTCTGGTTGTGTCCGCAGCTCCTTGGTTCAAGTCACGCGTCGTCTCATTCGTCCTGTCCTCTCACCAATTCGTGATCTGAGGGTGATAAACACTGCCTTAGAAAACTCCTCACATAAATGATTCAACGCCTTTCTGCTAAAGTGGAAAATCATTTTGGGATTAATTCAATTAATTGTAAATAAAATCACTTAATTGACAATAGGAAATGCAAACCAATTGCATTAGCAGTGATAAAATCACTTAATTGACAATAGGAAATGCAAGCCAATTGCATTAGCAGTGATTCCTTACGTCAAGAAGGTCACATTCACTACAATTTTATCAGATCTTGTGTCTAACTAGATCTTACAGCATTAGGCTTTAAATAAAATTTGTAAATGAATGGCCAAAGTTTTTGAATCAGATAAAATAGCTCCTTGTCTTCATATTCTGATGGTCTTAAATTGAAGTTGATCTTACCTCAGGCCGCGTACGATGGTGTGCTTCTTCAAGATACTTACCTCGCCATGACTTCTCGGTTGTTCTTCACATCTCAGTGTGGCTCATCATAGCATAGCATGGGGAAAAAACATAAAATCTAGGTAGCCAGTTAATTTTGCATGAAAAACAATCATTTCTTATCATCTAACCCTAACTAACCTTACTGTCATGCATTTGTCCTAATAAACTAATCTACACTGTAGCACTCAACACTTTGATGACCATTGTTACTCAGCTGATAGAGGTGTGCCTTGCCTGATGTCCTGTCGTACAGAACCTGTGAGTCGCTTTGGATAAAAGTGTCAGCTAAATGATCAATGTTGTTGATATCTTGTACATTTAGATAATTGTGCTGCAATTTTGGTGGTTGATAATTTTGCAGTCATGGAAAGTATTAGTTGTTAAAAGAATAGTCTAAGGAATAGTCATGCATGTTATTGGTTATAAACAGAGAATAGAAGGAGGGGATTGTAAGTAGTTGTTTTCATCATTAATCTTTCATCTCGGGCACTTCTCTAATTCATGTGCCTCTTGCAAAGAGATGATGAAAACGACTGGTTAGTTATTGTTAGTATGGGAGTTAGGTAGATTTTCATAACTGCAAATTCATCATCTGTAACTAATTCATGTTAATTAAGTGGTTCTCTGTTGCCATCCATCGCCAGGTGAGTCCACCAAGTCGGTGGTCACGAGTGCAGGCATTTGCATTGCTTTGTCTCCCAAGTGCCCACTCTGAAGAATTTACATGTGGGTATTTGGATGTAGATTTGTTCCAAATGGTCAATCGATTGTCTCTCAGCTCTGCACTGTCTCTCGGTTGACATGCAAATTGTTGGATTTTCTGTCTTTTGTGATACAATTTGGGTGTAGTCATTCACTGTTTTGCATCTCGCCTCAGAGCCAGATCTGTAAATACAAACACATGTTAATTTTCCACTCTTTTCTAAGACCTGGGTGAATCCTCTTTGACTGTCTGTGTGCTCAACAAACATTAGCTAGATCTCATCCATCCCGTTCTTGGATGTAATGATAGTGTTATCATTTATCAATCATATCGCATATGTACACAAGCATCATATGAATGTGGACCCACACATTTTGAATCATGTTTAAAAATGTCTTACAATGGAAAGGGCTAGTTATCTTTCATTGGTTCTTTAGATAAACACATTAACTCAAGTGAATATAACCTAAACATCTTACTTTTAAACATGATCTATGTTGTTTGTGCCCAAGTTTTTTAACATTAAAAGCTTATAAAGTCTAATCTAACGCTGTTTATGTGGACTACAATTCCTGTACTGTCATATACTGGGAACCGGAAGTGTTTGTTTAGCTCCCATGGTCAGTATGACCGGTACGCCCATAGATGTATTATAATTCTGAAACAGACATTGTAATTAGCTTTATGTGACTTATAATGTGTAAATTAAAGCAACATAAACACTCAAGTGATCTGAGATAGTTGTAATTTACTGTAACTGAGATGATAGTTGTGTACCACAAACAGTACTGAATTTGCAAATCTGGTATGTCATAAATGTACAGATGTAGCAGTACTGACTATCTATATGTCATGTATGTCATAATATGTCCTGATAAATAGAAAATGGGGGACCCTGATGTAAACAAGACAAGAGTCTTTCTCTGGTCTGCATCCCCTTAACAATTGTGTGTATTGAGCTGTACTGTATAAGATAAGATAAGATAAGATATTCCTTTATTGATCCCCTTGGGGAAATTCAGGCATCATAGCAGCATGGGGGGGAGGGGTACAGGTAGTAAAACAACACAGTATACAGGTAGTAAAAGACAACACAGGCAGTGTAAACAATTTGATCAATATGGTCAATATAATTTACTATCTGACTAGCTGAGGAATATTCACATTATTCACAGTGTCACATGAGGTGCAGTATGCAAGAGGTAGTGTTATAATAATTTACTATCTACTGAGTATACATTAATCAAAGTACCAGGGTAGTCTACTTTGTCCCCCTTGGGTTCCTATAAGTCCCAGGTCAATGTCTGGTAGCAGTCGCTGTCGCTGCCCCCTGTTGTGGGGCCTGGAGGCTGCTAGTCGCTGCCCACTGTTGTGGAGCCTGATGGCCGCTGGTATGAAGGACTGTCCGAGGCGGTTAGTTGAGTGTCGGGGGGGGATGAGTCTGTGGCTGAACGAGCTTCTCATCTTGACTAGCTCGTCGTAGAGGGGGTGGTAGGGGTTCTCCATGATGGCATCCAGCTTCCTTATCATCCCCCTCTCTACCATCACCTCAAGTCTAGGTAGCTCGACTCCCACCACGGAGCTAGCCTTCCTCACCAGCTTGTTGAGCTTGTTGGTGTCCCTTGAGTTGATGTAGCCTCCCCAGCATGCCACAGCATAGAAGAGGATGCTGGCCACAACAGACTGGTAAAAAGTATTGTACCCATTCTGCAATCTGTTAATAAAGTTTTCAATCAATCAATCAAAGCATCTATATTTATGATTTTCATACTCACCGGGGAAAGCTGCAATGTTCGGTTCGTTTCTCCGGTGGTCTGGGATGGTGCAACCTGCATCTCGCCACTGCAACTCAACATTTTCCAATGGCAGCGCGCACATACATATACAAATAAAACATATACTACACGTGGATTTCACGCACCCTTGGCCTTGGGTACATTACACTTTACGTTCGCTTATGGATAGTTTAATATAAAATAATAACTTCACAGCGCGCATAGCGTCACGTCATTGCTCCATGCGACGTTCGTGTGTTCTCATTCGCCTCGGAAATAACGCTTTGCAATTCATACAGTATTTTTCCCACGAGCTCTCAATAGCCTGGAATTCCTATACCAGCGTTTTGTTACCGAATGAACGCGCCTGTGCATATGTGAAATGTTCCCGAATGAACGCGCCTGTGCATTTGTGAAACGTAAACAAACTGAAACGATAAAACTATACTTCCCCAAATGGCCGTTCCCGTGGGCCGGTGTTCTGCGGAATCCGGAAATTACTATCCTAGTTTGTTCCCGTGAACTGCACTTCAATGTTATTCTTTGTATAACGGTAACTCGTCTCTCAATGCTCGTCGCGCTATCCGCAGCCGGTTCTTGACTCAATAAAGCAACGCGACGGGTCCTATAATACTTGTGCACATACGAACGAGACTTAAACAGACAAACAAACAATAATACATATAAGTTAACGTGTGTGTATATCTGATTGTATTGGATCGCTGTACGTTTAGTCGGCCAACATCTGTTGCGACAAGGCATTCATACCCTTGATATATAACTACACATCGTTATTAAAATCATAACGACCGAACCTGACTTCGAAATTTACCAGCGATATATTAGATTATATATACCTTTTAATCATACTCTCGGCCTCTTAACCCGCGACTAACGTCCTGTTTAATGTACTTTCCGCGACTGATGTCCCGTTTAATGTACATTTACGTACTCCCGGGACATCGCGTAATCATGTACTAACTAGGACATTGCGTGATCATCTTCCCGCTATCTGTATTGATCAATTGGTTAATTTAATCCAAAATACATCGTTTTCAGGAAATGGAAGAGATTGTGAGCTTAGTTTGAGGTTGAAACAATGAATATTATGACGCTACTCTGGTAATTTCTAATTATGATTCCATCAGCTTCTCGGTCCTACTTCCCGCCTCTTTGCAAAGGAATCACAGAACGTTTTTAACAGAGTAGCGTTTTCAAGGATATCACATCTAATAAGCCCACGTTTCTTGCCTTGTTGCCTATTTTTTAGTCTGAATTAGACTTGGGGTAGCAATCCAACAACCTGTATTGTGTGCCTTAGCTTTTTGGTCGGCTCCGACTCGACCAGGAATAGCACTTCAACCTTTGTGCCTAAACTTTTTGGGACTAGCACATATAACCCATCCTTTCAGAACCTCCTGATAAGGACCCAGGTGCACGCGCGCCCTGGTAACGATTCTCAATACAGATCAGATATATTAATGCACATTATTCTACTCAGCCATGATCTCAATATTGGACAACATTCTGTAATATTCACCTGGCACAGAGAAAAGCGGGAAGGTTTCAATTCCTTTCCATACATTTTTGGTCGACCATCCTATTATACTCACTTTTCTCTGTATAGTTGAATGATACAGCACGCCGGGAGGACGCAAAAAGTCCGTCACAAGTTCGTAGACGCCAATTGTGGGATATTTGTGGATATCCTGATGAAGAATGTCTCAGTCAACCGAGGCTTGGATAATAACAAGGTTTATTAACCAAACAGATAGAATACATAGAGAGAATGGCTGAGGCTCTCGCCCCAGGTGATCAGCTGAAATTACCCAGGTAAGAAGCCTTGATTGTGGTCGGGAAGAGCCCTTTATAGTTCAACAAAGGGGGTGTGTGGTCCCATTTGATAGGTCAGATGGGGGGGAGGGGGTACAGGTTTGGGGACACAGGGGAGGGGGGTGTCTTATTCCACAGAGAGGGGGGGGGGCACAGGTAAAGGGAACACAGGGGAGGGGGATATATTTACATGAGGGCATATTATACCACAACGTTCACAGAAGGGTAAAGAAACCATATACGTTGTATTTTATGGCAATAACATTCAGGTTTGTTCGACCCGTGAGATATAATCACAAAAATAACATCAGCATTTTTTGCATAGAATATTTTAGCAGCTTTGACAGGCTAGTGTGAGCGACGTCCATCGAAAGCCCTGGGTCTCTTTCTTAGGACTACAATGATTTCATGACGGCGTCATTTCCTCGTGTCTAATTCATCCTGTTTCCGATGCAATGCGCAGAGAAATGTATAAACTCATATTTCGCTAATAACACTTAAAATCATTGGTAAACAAACATAGTGCTGAAAATATACACGTTGACTGCTGTTTTGACAGGGTTAGGGTCTTTACTATGGCTACATTTGAAAAAGAAATGCAACATTAATTAATATGGATTAATTGATCTATTTATTACGTGAAATGAATATATATATAAGATAGGGGCTTAAGGGGTTAACAATTCAGGACCATTGGTACCTTCATGCAAAGCCTACTGATGTTGCAAACACATCTGTAGACTCCTGTGAGTGCCTATGCAGCACAGTTGTAATGTTTTCTACCTAGTACATTCAAGTCTAATAAATAGTTTATTTTGTGATTGATCTCTAATAATTTTTACAGTCTAGTGTTTAACAGCCTGTCTCCTCTTCTCTCTCCTCTGCTCTCCTCTTCTCTCTCCTCTCTTCTCTCTCCTCCTCTTCTCTCTTCTCTCTCCTCTCCTCTCCTCTCCTCTCCTCCTCTCTCCTCTCTTCTCTCTCCTCCTCTTCTCTCTTCTCTCTCCTCTCCTCTTCTCTCTCCTCTCCTCTCCTCTTCTCTCCTCTCTCTCTCTCCAGCTGAACTATGCAGACATGCTGAAGTGTGTGGAGCCTCTGCGTAACGAGCTGCAGAAGCTGGAGGACGACGCCACAGACGACCAGTCGAAGGCGGAGGAGGTGGAGCAGATGATCCGAGACCTGGAGTCCAGCATTGGCCGCTACAAGGAGGAGTACGCCATCATGTCGGAGGCCCAGGCCATCAAGTCTGACCTGACTGCGCTGCAGGCCAAGGTAGCCATCTGTTGGCCACATCTAGCTGCTAGTCGACATCACCCGCTCTCTTACGGTCATCCATGTGACTTGGCTTCCAAATCCCCTTAAATGTTTATTTCTTTTTGATCTACTTTTTCTCCTCCTTTTTTCTGTGATTTTTCTCCCCATCCCAATTTACCTCTCGTGCCAATTCTCCCTCCCCTGTTCTGATCGTTGCACGCATATGCCCCCGACTGGCTGGTTGTAGGGAGGATAGAAGCCTTGCATCACATGTCCCCTCCGGTACACAAGGAGGCAGCCTGTCACATCTTTTCACCTACCAGCGCGGACTCTCATTTGGCGAGGAGTAACGTGTAGGAGGCTCACACTGCCCCCGCCATTTTCCTGACTTTGCTGTGCAGGCACCCCAACCGACCTGTAGGAGTTGCTGTTCACAACGACCAGATTACCACCCATCGACTTCCCACCCATGACGGCCGGCCCAAGCCGGAGGCAACGCCGACAGCCAGATTAGAACCCGGTGTCTCTTGCGTTGGTGACGAGCGCAATGTCCGCTGCGCCACCCAGCCGCCCCCCTTAAATGTTTATGAAATGGAGGCGGCTACGTGGCGTAGTGGGCAAGGCGCTCGCCACGAATGCGGAGACGCTGGGCTCGCCTGTTCGAGCCCAGCGCTCCACATTGCTTTCAGTTTAGCTGGTCGTTCATACTAATACACATTGGCCGTATTAGGGGGTGGGAAACTGATGGGTGGGGATCGGGCGTTGTGGACAGCGACTCCTACAGGTCGGTTGGTGCGCCTGCGCAGTAGAATCAGGAAGTGTCGGGGGCAGCGTGAGCCTCCCACGCGTTACTCCTCGCCACAGAGATCGAGCTGCGCAGGTGAAAAGATGCGACTGCTGTTACCTCAAGTACCGGAGGGAACTTGTGCTATGTATGACTTAGTCCACATTGCAGCCGGCTTGTGGGAGGCAAGAAACAGCGTTCGTGACAGGGGAGGGTTGAATTGGATGATACGAAATTGGGGTGGGAGAAAATATAGAAAATGGGAGAAAAAGTGGATAAAAAAAAAAAGTTTATGAAATGGATCATAGCGGCAAGAAATATCCAAAGGTAGTGACTAGGGCTGTCCCCGACTAAGGATTTGGATGGTCGACTATGATTGGCCAAAATTTGCCGTTAGTCGAGTCGACTATTGGTCGACAAATCTTTTTAAAAATTCTTTTTAGGTATATTTTTTTTTATCATTCCATTTGGGCTGTGGGGGGTGCTTAATGTCTGAAGGAGTCTACTGAAGGCTTCTTGTCCTCTGCAAAAGCATGCAATTGTTCCACTGATGGATACATCTTGATATTTGTCTAGTCTAGTGTGTTCATTAGATGGGTGAAATCCTCTTTCAGTGCCTCTGTGCCTGTTTTTCGTAGGCAGTTAGCCTCTGGTATGCGTGCCATTAGCGTTAGCCACGCTTCTAGGCCTCTTTTCTTTTGGAAAGAATGATACCTTTTTTTTTTTTTTTTTTTTTTATATATATATTCGACTAAGAGGTTGGCCAGTCGACAACGGCTCCTTTCGACCGATTAGTCGACTAATCGACTAATAGGGGTCAGCCCTAGTAGTGACCATGTCATGCTAGCTCACTGGCAGAGGGGTAGATTCTGTAACACATTTAAGCTGTTTTAAGATAGTTTAAATTTGATGCTGTGGGCTAGCAAGGGTCCCTTGACTTCTCACCTTAAGATATCTGAATGAAGATGGGTTTGTTTAACCGTAAAATATCCTTCCTCCAGTAAATAATTTTGTTCACAACTCTTTTTTTTTATCCACTTTTTCTCCCATTTTTCTATATTTTCTCCCATCCCAATTTCGTATCATCCAATTCAACCCTCCCCTGTCACGAACGCTGTTTCTTGCCTCCCACAAGCCGGCTGCAATGTGGACTAAGTCATACATAGCACAAGTCCCCTCCGGTACTTGAGGTAACAGCAGTCGCATCTTTTCACCTGCGCAGCTCGATCCCTCAGTGGCGAGGAGTAACGCGTGGGAGGCTCACGCTGCCCCCGACACTTCCTGATTCTACTGCGCAGGCGCACCAACCGACCTGTAGGAGTCGCTGTCCACAACGCCCGATCCCCACCCATCAGTTTCCCACCCCCTAATACGGCCAATGTGTATTAGTATGAACGACCAGCTAAACTGAAAGCAATGTGGAGCGCTGGGCTCGAACAGGCGAGCCCAGCGTCTCTGCATTCGTGGCGAGCGCCTTGCCCACTACGCCACGTAGCCGCCCTATTTTGTTCACAACTCTTAACTCATTCAGAGCCACACCCATATGACCGAATTATGGCTTCTATGTCAGCACTTTGCGAACGCTTAAACTATATCTTAAATTATGGCTATGGGTCTAATGCACCCGTCACTTATCAATGACTTGCTTGCAGTCAACATGTATGAAACGGATAGTTTTTTCATTGGTACATTTCCGTTTGATACTGTTTTGTATACGAGTATAGTTTTGGAGATTTCTAGTAATTCCAGAGAAATCCGAGATAATCACCCTTTAGTGGAATACACAACACGTAATTTTTCGGCTGATTTATGAATCGTTTTCAAATAAACGCTAGATTATCGAGAGTATATGTGTCCTTATGCACGATACAAAAGCGGGCTGAAAATCGCTTATTCGTGACTTGCTCAGTGCTAACATCACACACACACACACGCTCCGATGGTGGTGTTAGGAACATCTGATTAACCCAAGATTCGTAACAAATTCCTTACCTCACATCAGATGTTCTGCAAAAAGATTAATCCAATTCCTGATCGCCATTCCAAATATCGCTCGCGTTTATTGATCCAACGTTATAGTCCAAAACACATAATCGACGCTGCTCTGAGTGTCCTAAGTCAGGGGTTCCCAAAGAGCTGCCGCGGGGTCAGGCCACTGAACTTAGAAGCATGCCAGGCCAGTGTTTCTAGTTGCACCAGCGCAATAGTTAGATAACCTAGGTGGGGAACAACCAGGAGATCACTGCAACTCACACAAGTTGGAGAAATCTCTCTCTCTCTCTCTCTCTCTTGCTCTCACACACACACAAAGGGAGCCGCATGTGATTGGTGGAGGCGGGACCAGTGGTGCAGTCGTAATATGGGAACTGGTAACACGCCACGCCACGTGCGCGCGCACAGAACGGATTTTTTTTTTTTTTTTTTTTAAATAGAGAAGCTGAAAAAGGTAGCAGGATGTAGCCTTCAATATATAAAGACATTATATTGTCAACAGATATGGTTGAAAAACAAACAATGTTTTAAATGTAATAGTAGTTACAATTTCTTTAATTGAATCAACTTAAACTAGAAAAGTAAATACAAACTAAATTAACAATATAAGTTACATTGTTAATTTAGTTTGTATTTACTTTTAGTTTAAGTTAATTCAATTAAAGAAATTGTTTTACACACAAACACAAAAGCAAACTTAAAATAATCAGACAACTTGTGTTTACTTGAAGTTTGTGTGTGCATGACTCCTAGTGCACAGCAAGGGAGGTTTGGTGATGAACCTTGTGGTGCGCTCACACCCACTCGCGCGCGCAGTTATACACACACACGCACGCACGCACACACACAAGCGCATATACGCAAGTGCAATCTTTCTATCATACACGCTCTTCTTGCTCTCTATTAATGTGCGCGCGCGAGAGCAATTGGAAAGCTGGCGCGCAGCACAGCAGACGCTTGATTCGATCATAAGCAGGTAGACCCCCATCACGAATTCCGAGCCACATTAGTATTCACCTCCACTGCCGTCACACAGAATGAAGGGGGAGATGCATTCAGATAGCCAACACCCAGACAATAGTCTACCTGCGCTTTTTGTTATGTAAAACGGTGGCCGTCGGGTACTTAGTCACAACGAATGGATACAGCGCATTTTGTGTGCGCGTACACGCGAGTACACATCCGTGCGCGATCGCGCGTACTTAGTTCTGCCTCAGTGATCTAATAACACGGCGTGTAACCGTGTGTGTGCACGACTGCACCCCTGGGCGGGACTGCTAATCATTGACACATGCTAGCCTGTAATAATCCCCTCCCAGAAAAATCTACTTTGCATTTGATATATTGCAAATATATGCCATTACACACACTGGCATTTAAAGGGTTAGAATTATAAAATGAATATGTGGTGTTATGATCAGGGCTGAAGTTGAATAAAATATTGTATTTATCAATTACAAAAAAACTGAAAATCCATAAAAATCTGTGTTGTTGCTAATCATACTATGCTAGCCTGTTTTTTAACAATAATTTGTGATGCCATCACAAACACTGGCATTTATAGGGTACAAATAAAAAAATTCCTGCACCAGAATGCAGGAAATGAAGTCTTTGTAACAAGAAATGTCCTGGTGGGGGACCCCCAGACCCCCTGCTTAAAAAGTGGCCTGGCTGGGGGCGTCTATGCCTTCTACAAAGCTGTTCGGTTTCCGGGTTCCTCTGATTGGCCACTAAGCCCACGTGACCACGCGCTAGCACGCCCCCCTTATCGCCCACTCTCGCGCTGTGAAGCGAAGAGCCAGCGGGGGCGAGGCGGTGGTTTCTCCCCGGCTCCGTGCGCCGCTGACTCGGTCCAGCTCCAGCAGCAGCGGCCGTCTTCTCTCCGAGGCGGCTCGTTCTTATTAATCCCCCATTGTTCAGGTCGACATGGTCGCACAAACACCCGTTGGAGGAGTAGTGGGGGAGAAGAAGAGGAATATTTTTAAATAGCAAGAATTATCGACTGGCAACTCTGTGCTCGTCAGACATGTTAATGTCATGTATGTTGTGTATGTCATAAATGTCTATGAATTGAAAATGGGGGACCCTGATGTAAACAAGACAAACGTCTTTCTCTGGTCTGCATCCCCTTAACACTTTGGTTGCCTTGGGTTAAATTAATGATATACCATAGATTGCCAGTGCTATTTGTCTATGGAGAAAGTCCCCTTCTTTGCAGGGCTATAACTTTTTAAATCCTATTGCTACATTGCCATTATTAGGCCCCATTCAAAGTCCTATATGTATTGTTCATTGTGTAGCAACGTTAAACTTTTTCATTCACATATTCATAGTAAAGTATGGTCTAATGTATAAGTATGTTTTCATCTCTTTCTGCAGCTTTCTCCAGAACGTGATATATAGCCCCAAATGCATTATATTGATGATGAAATACAGTTTGATGGCAATCAGCGCGATATAAAAAATTCCAACTAGACGTACTTCTAGAAGTTACTACACGTCATCTGATGTTGACCGGATGGGCGAGGGGGCGTTTATAATTCCGTGGGCAGCGTTATACCAATCATCTAATGTGGGTCAAATGTTGATAATAGCAGTTAGTATCTAAGACGGTAACGTTACACGCTGAAACTCACCCCAGTCTCCGCGCGCCGTTGGGCGATCATCGTCGAGTAGAAATTTTATCATTATGGGATATATTTTTACCCGGTCCATCTCCAGCTTGTATAATGGTATATACGTCCAAATCATGTTGTTTATCGAGTTATTGCCAATCGATCACCGTGTAGCGTGACGAGCCAGAGTCCCATGAACCATAGCGAGCGCCCGGAAGTACTACGGTCGTCATGACAACCTCTATTCAATATCCTGTGTGGCGATTGCGCCGATCGGCCACCAGATGGCGCTCCTGAACCGCCAGAGAGCTCAGTGGGTCCTGCTGGTGGATCTCAGGCCAGCGGAGGGGGAATATGAATCCGATCGCAGATTTTTGAAATATTGATATAAGGACGCTGTACAGCGTCCCCCGGCAACTTTAGCATGGCCAGCAAAGACGTGAAAAGACGTGTCCCGGCAGTCAAAGTGTTAACAATTATGTGTATTGCGCCGTACTGTATTGTACCCATTCTGCAATCTGTTAAATAAAGTTTTCATTAATTCATTCATTCATTTCTCCCCCACTACTCCTCCAACGGGTGTTTGTGCGACCATGTGGACCTGAACAATGGGGGATTAATAAGAACGAGCCGCCTCGGAGAGAAGGCGGCCGCTGCTGCTGGAGCTGGACCGAGTCAGCGGCACACGGAGCCGGGGAGAAACCACCGCCTCGCTAGGGATGGGTACCTTTCACATTTGAACCGATACCGGTACCTGTGAATCTATACCGGTACCCAACGGTACCTTTTTTCGGTACTTTAGTCTCAAGAAATGTTATTTACCTACCTCAGTCGTAAAAAAAAAATCCAAACTTCAAATAACTACAATTTCGACAGTTTTCGGCTTGTCATTGCTCCGACTGCTTTGTTGTTGAATCAAGTCAAATCCTAGGTAAGCATATATTGTGCGTGTGAACGTTGACATGAAAAGAAAAAAGTAAAAAAAAAAAAAAAAAAAAGTTAAAAAAATTATAATAAAATAATTTTTTTTTTCTTTTTTTTTTTCGGTTTCTCACTTGATTCGATACTCGGTAGTACTGACATGTTTCGGTTCGGTGCCTCAAAAGTACCGAATTCGGTACCCATCCCTACGCCTCGCCCCGCTTCGCTTCACAGCGCGAGTGGCCGATAAGGGGGGCGTGCTAGCGCGCGGTCACGTGGGCTTAGTGGCCAATCAGAGGAACCCGGAAACCGAACGGCGTTGTAGAAGGCATAGACGCTGACTGCGGCTATATTTTGCACTATATTTCCTGGCCTGAATGATTTCCCCAGTCCGGCCCTGGTTAAAAGCCTCTAATGCTTATTAGTGTGTGTGCGTTTCAACGTGTGCATGTTTCAACCATACATTTCCATTTATTAAAAAATTTATTAATTAATAAAAATGTTTATTTATTTATAAAAAAAATTATTACCGCCTATAATAGTGTGGGTCGCGGCTCTCTGACACTGTTATTTTTGGGTCGCGGCCTGAAAAGTTTGGGAACCCCTGCTCTAATACACATTCTCTCCCCCTCTGGACCCCCCCCCCCCCCCCCCCAGCCAGACTGCTGCTCTCTTGATACTCAGGTTGGCTGGTCCTCTTTATCTGACAGACGAGATAAGGATTGGTATTTGTTTATTTATAAAGCCCTACTTTGTAACGTGGCACTCATCTCATCTCTGCTGCTCTGGAACACTGGTCCACGCCCAACACGCTCCAGTGATCGTCTAGTTCTCCAGGTTCCCCGAGCTACAACTAATCTACAACTAATCTACAACTAATCTTGGCAAGACTGCTTTTCTGTTTTTCACTGCAGAGGAATCATGGAATCTATTACAACGTGACCTAGAACTAAGCACTCTTTCTTTTGGACGTTTTTAGATTTGTAATCAATAACCGCCCACCATCAACATGTAGTTGTTTCTGCTAATTGTTCTTGCTTATGAACTGTGTTGTTGTTATTATTATTAATTGTCTGACCTATGTATTTATGATTGATCTATTGTTTTAAATTGATTGTGTCCTGTTATGTTATGCTTTGTACTCTCTGCACCATTGAAAATGAGGGTCTCCCTCAATGACTCCAGAGTTTAAATAAAGAAAAAAAGAATCACTAATAATGATAAACTGTAAAAGATATATATAAACTTTCATCCCCTTCTCTCTTGTCCTAGGTGAACCGCAGCCATGCTCTGCTGAAGAGCCTGTCGGCTGAGGGGGAGCGCTGGGGGCAGACCAGCGAGACCTTCAAGAACCAGATGGCCACCATCGCCGGAGACTGTCTGCTGGCGGCAGCCTTCATCGCCTACTCCGGTTACTTTGACCAGCAGGTGAGACGGAACCTGTTCACCACCTGGTCCCATCACCTACAACAGGCCAACATTCAGGTCCGTCATTATGTCGATAAGACTCTTCACAATCAGTCTTGTATTCGTTTAAACCTGATTAGTTGGTGCTGATATTGGGTCAGTGTTCCATGTCATCGCATTGCATCCTTGCTGCGAAATCTCATAACTCAAAACTAACTTGCACAAATTATTTACGTGTACTTTTGCAGAATCATAACCTAAAGGTTCCCCTTTTAAAATGTGATGCTGGAGCTGGCATCTTACACCCTTCTGCCTGAATTTCTCCCGCAGTTCCGAAACAGATATTGCCAGGACCGAGTACCTCTCCAACGCGGATGAGAGGCTGCGCTGGCAGGACCTCTGTACTGAGAACGCCATCATGCTGAACAGATACAACAGGTCAGTATGGCTGCCATCTGATCATAAGGATACCCTTATAAATACACCTGCATATAACCCTCTATATACCTACTTATACACCTGCATATAACCCTCTATATACCTACTTATACACCTGCATATAACCCTCTATATACCTACTTATACACCTGCATATAACCCTCTATATACCTACTTATACACCTGCATATAACCCTCTATATACCTACTTATACACCTGCATATAACCCTCTATATACCTACTTATACACCTGCATATAACCCTCTATATACCTACTTATACACCTGCATATAACCCTCTATATACCTACTTATACACCTGTATATAACCCTCTATATACCTACTTATACACCTGTATCTAACCTCTATATACCTACTTATACACCTGTATATAACCCTCTATATACCTACTTATACACCTGCATATAACCCTCTATATACCTATTTATACACCTGCATATAACCCTTTATATACCTACTTATACACCTGCATATAACCCTCTATATACCTACTTATACACCTGCATATAACCCTCTATATACCTATTTATACACCTGCATATAACCCTTTATATACCTACTTATACACCTGCATATAACCCTCTATATACCTACTTATACACCTGTATCTAACCTCTATATACCTACTTATACACCTGCATATAACCCTCTATATACCTACTTATACACCTGTATATAACCCTCTATATACATACTTATACACCTGCATATAACCCTCTATATACCTACTTATACACCTGCATATAACCCTCTATATACCTACTTATACACCTGCATATAACCCTCTATATACCTACTTATACACCTGCATATAACCCCTCTATATACATACTTATACACCTGCATATAACCCTCTATATACCTACTTATACACCTGCATATAACCCTCTATATACCTACTTATACACCTGCATATAACCCTCTATATACCTACTTATACACCTGCATATAACCCTCTATATACCTACTTATACACCTGCATATAACCCTCTATATACCTACTTATACACCTGCATATAACCCTCTATATACCTACTTATACACCTGTATCTAACCTCTATATACCTACTTATACACCTGCATATAACCCTCTATATACCTACTTATACACCTGTATATAACCCTCTATATACCTACTTATACACCTGCATATAACCCTCTATATACCTACTTATACACCTGCATATAACCCTCTATATACCTACTTATACACCTGTATCTAACCTCTATATACCTACTTATACACCTGCATATAACCCTCTATATACCTACTTATACACCTGTATCTAACCTCTATATACCTACTTATACACCTGCATATAACCTTTATATACCTACTTATACACCTGCATATAACCCTCTATATACTTACTTATACACCTGCATATAACCCTCTATATACCTACTTATACACCTGCATATAACCCTCTATATACTTACTTATACACCTGCATATAACCCTCTATATACCTACTTATACACCTGCATATAATCTCTATATACCTACTTATACACCTGCATATAACCTTTATATACCTACTTATACACCTGCATATAACCCTCTATATACTTACTTATACACCTGCATATAACCTCTATATACCTACTTATACACCTGCATATAACCCTCTATATACCTACTTATACACCTGCATATAACCCTCTATATACCTACTTATACACCTGCATATAACCCTCTATATACCTACTTATACACCTGCATATAACCCTCTATATACCGACTTATACACCTGCATATAACCCTCTATATACCTACTTATACACCTGCATATAACTCTCTATATACCTACTTATACACCTGTATATAACACTCTATATACCTACTTATACACCTGCATATAACCCTCTATATACCTACTTATACACCTGCATATAACCCTCTATATACCTACTTATACACCTGCATATAACCCTCTATATACCTACTTATACACCTGCATATAACCCTCTATATACCTACTTATACACCTGCATATAACCCTCTATATACCTACTTATACACCTGTATATAACCCTCTATATACCTACTTATACACCTGCATATAACCCTCTATATACCTACTTATACACCTGCATATAACCCTCTATATACCTATTTATACACCTGCATATAACCCTTTATATACCTACTTATACACCTGCATATAACCCTCTATATACCTACTTATACACCTGTATCTAACCTCTATATACCTACTTATACACCTGCATATAACCCTCTATATACCTACTTATACACCTGTATATAACCCTCTATATACATACTTATACACCTGCATATAACCCTCTATATACCTACTTATACACCTGCATATAACCCTCTATATACCTACTTATACACCTGCATATAACCCTCTATATACCTACTTATACACCTGCATATAACCCCTCTATATACATACTTATACACCTGCATATAACCCTCTATATACCTACTTATACACCTGCATATAACCCTCTATATACCTACTTATACACCTGCATATAACCCTCTATATACCTACTTATACACCTGCATATAACCCTCTATATACCTACTTATACACCTGCATATAACCCTCTATATACCTACTTATACACCTGCATATAACCCTCTATATACCTACTTATACACCTGTATCTAACCTCTATATACCTACTTATACACCTGCATATAACCCTCTATATACCTACTTATACACCTGTATATAACCCTCTATATACCTACTTATACACCTGCATATAACCCTCTATATACCTACTTATACACCTGCATATAACCCTCTATATACCTACTTATACACCTGTATCTAACCTCTATATACCTACTTATACACCTGCATATAACCCTCTATATACCTACTTATACACCTGTATCTAACCTCTATATACCTACTTATACACCTGCATATAACCTTTATATACCTACTTATACACCTGCATATAACCCTCTATATACTTACTTATACACCTGCATATAACCCTCTATATACCTACTTATACACCTGCATATAACCCTCTATATACTTACTTATACACCTGCATATAACCCTCTATATACCTACTTATACACCTGCATATAATCTCTATATACCTACTTATACACCTGCATATAACCTTTATATACCTACTTATACACCTGCATATAACCCTCTATATACTTACTTATACACCTGCATATAACCTCTATATACCTACTTATACACCTGCATATAACCCTCTATATACCTACTTATACACCTGCATATAACCCTCTATATACCTACTTATACACCTGCATATAACCCTCTATATACCTACTTATACACCTGCATATAACCCTCTATATACCGACTTATACACCTGCATATAACCCTCTATATACCTACTTATACACCTGCATATAACTCTCTATATACCTACTTATACACCTGTATATAACACTCTATATACCTACTTATACACCTGTATATAACACTCTATATACCTACTTATACACCTGCATATAACCCTCTATATACCTACTTATACACCTGTATATAACCCTCTATATACCTACTTATACACCTGCATATAACCCTCTATATACCTACTTATACACCTGTATATAACCCTCTATATACCTACTTATACACCTGCATATAACCCTCTATATACCTACTTATACACCTGCATATAACCCTCTATATACTTACTTATACACCTGCATATAACCCTCTATATACCTACTTATACACCTGCATATAACCCTCTATATACCTACTTATACACCTGCATATAACCTTTATATACCTACTTATACACCTGCATATAACCCTCTATATACCTACTTATACACCTGCATATAACCCTCTATATACCTATTTATACACCTGCATATAACCCTCTATATACCTACTTATACACCTGCATATAACCCTCTATATACCGACTTATACACCTGCATATAACCCTCTATATACCTACTTATACACCTGCATATAACTCTCTATATACCTACTTATACACCTGTATATAACCCTCTATATACCTACTTATACACCTGCATATAACCCTCTATATACCTACTTATACACCTGCATATAACCCTCTATATACCTATTTATACACCTGTATATACACTCGTATATACCTACTTATACACCTGCATATAACCCTCTATATACCTACTTATACACCTGCATATAACCCTCTATATACCGCTACCTACTTATACACCTGTATATAACACTCTATATACCTACTTATACACCTGTATATAACACTCTATATACCTACTTATACACCTGCATATAACCTTTATATACCTACTTATACACCTGCATATAACCCTCTATATACCTACTTATACACCTGCATATAACCCTCTATATACCTACTTATACACCTGCATATAACCCTCTATATACCTACTTATACACCTGTATATAACCCTCTATATACCTACTTATACACCTGCATATAACCCTCTATATACCTACTTATACACCTGCATATAACCCTCTATATACCTACTTATACACCTGCATATAACCCCTCTATATACCTACTTATACACCTGCATATAACCCTCTATATACCTACTTATACACCTGCATATAACCCTCTATATACCGGTACCTACTTATACACCTGTATCTAACACTCTATATACCTACTTAATACTTATACACCTGTATATAACACTCTATATACCTACTTATACACCTGTATATAACACTCTATATACCTACTTATACACCTGCATATAACCCTCTATATACCTACTTATACACCTGCATATAACCCCTCTATATACCTACTTATACACCTGCATATAACTCTCTATATACCTACTTATACACCTGCATATAACCTTTATATACCTACTTATACACCTGCATATAACCCTCTATATACCGACTTATACACCTGCATATAACCTTTATATACCTACTTATACACCTGCATATAACCCTCTATATACTTACTTATACACCTGCATATAACCCTCTATATACCTACTTATACACCTGCATATAACCCTCTATATACCTACTTATACACCTGTATATAACACTCTATATACCTACTTATACACCTGCATATAACCCTCTATATACCTACTTATACACCTGCATATAACCCTCTATATACCTACTTATACACCTGCATATAACCCTCTATATACCGACTTATACACCTGCATATAACCTTTATATACCTACTTATACACCTGCATATAACCCTCTATATACTTACTTATACACCTGCATATAACCCTCTATATACCTACTTATACACCTGCATATAACCCTCTATATACCTACTTATACACCTGTATATAACACTCTATATACCTACTTATACACCTGCATATAACCCTCTATATACCTACTTATACACCTGCATATAACCCTCTATATACCTACTTATACACCTGCATATAACCCTCTATATACCTACTTATACACCTGCATATAACCCTCTATATACCTACTTATACACCTGCATATAACCCTCTATATACCTACTTATACACCTGCATATAACCCTCTATATACCTACTTATACACCTGCATATAACCCTCTATATACCTACTTATACACCTGCATATAACCCTCTATATACCTACTTATACACCTGCATATAACCCTCTATATACCTACTTATACACCTGCATATAACCCTCTATATACCTACTTATACACCTGCATATAACCCTCTATATACCTACTTATACACCTGCATATAACCCTCTATATACCTACTTATACACCTGCATATAACCCTCTATATACCTACTTATACACCTGTATATAACCCTCTATATACCTACTTATACACCTGTATCTAACCTCTATATACCTACTTATACACCTGTATATAACCCTCTATATACCTACTTATACACCTGCATATAACCCTCTATATACCTATTTATACACCTGCATATAACCCTTTATATACCTACTTATACACCTGCATATAACCCTCTATATACCTACTTATACACCTGCATATAACCCTCTATATACCTATTTATACACCTGCATATAACCCTTTATATACCTACTTATACACCTGCATATAACCCTCTATATACCTACTTATACACCTGTATCTAACCTCTATATACCTACTTATACACCTGCATATAACCCTCTATATACCTACTTATACACCTGTATATAACCCTCTATATACATACTTATACACCTGCATATAACCCTCTATATACCTACTTATACACCTGCATATAACCCTCTATATACCTACTTATACACCTGCATATAACCCTCTATATACCTACTTATACACCTGCATATAACCCCTCTATATACATACTTATACACCTGCATATAACCCTCTATATACCTACTTATACACCTGCATATAACCCTCTATATACCTACTTATACACCTGCATATAACCCTCTATATACCTACTTATACACCTGCATATAACCCTCTATATACCTACTTATACACCTGCATATAACCCTCTATATACCTACTTATACACCTGCATATAACCCTCTATATACCTACTTATACACCTGTATCTAACCTCTATATACCTACTTATACACCTGCATATAACCCTCTATATACCTACTTATACACCTGTATATAACCCTCTATATACCTACTTATACACCTGCATATAACCCTCTATATACCTACTTATACACCTGCATATAACCCTCTATATACCTACTTATACACCTGTATCTAACCTCTATATACCTACTTATACACCTGCATATAACCCTCTATATACCTACTTATACACCTGTATCTAACCTCTATATACCTACTTATACACCTGCATATAACCTTTATATACCTACTTATACACCTGCATATAACCCTCTATATACTTACTTATACACCTGCATATAACCCTCTATATACCTACTTATACACCTGCATATAACCCTCTATATACTTACTTATACACCTGCATATAACCCTCTATATACCTACTTATACACCTGCATATAATCTCTATATACCTACTTATACACCTGCATATAACCTTTATATACCTACTTATACACCTGCATATAACCCTCTATATACTTACTTATACACCTGCATATAACCTCTATATACCTACTTATACACCTGCATATAACCCTCTATATACCTACTTATACACCTGCATATAACCCTCTATATACCTACTTATACACCTGCATATAACCCTCTATATACCTACTTATACACCTGCATATAACCCTCTATATACCGACTTATACACCTGCATATAACCCTCTATATACCTACTTATACACCTGCATATAACTCTCTATATACCTACTTATACACCTGTATATAACACTCTATATACCTACTTATACACCTGCATATAACCCTCTATATACCTACTTATACACCTGCATATAACCCTCTATATACCTACTTATACACCTGCATATAACCCTCTATATACCTACTTATACACCTGCATATAACCCTCTATATACCTACTTATACACCTGCATATAACCCTCTATATACCTACTTATACACCTGTATATAACCCTCTATATACCTACTTATACACCTGCATATAACCCTCTATATACCTACTTATACACCTGCATATAACCCTCTATATACCTATTTATACACCTGCATATAACCCTTTATATACCTACTTATACACCTGCATATAACCCTCTATATACCTACTTATACACCTGTATCTAACCTCTATATACCTACTTATACACCTGCATATAACCCTCTATATACCTACTTATACACCTGTATATAACCCTCTATATACATACTTATACACCTGCATATAACCCTCTATATACCTACTTATACACCTGCATATAACCCTCTATATACCTACTTATACACCTGCATATAACCCTCTATATACCTACTTATACACCTGCATATAACCCCTCTATATACATACTTATACACCTGCATATAACCCTCTATATACCTACTTATACACCTGCATATAACCCTCTATATACCTACTTATACACCTGCATATAACCCTCTATATACCTACTTATACACCTGCATATAACCCTCTATATACCTACTTATACACCTGCATATAACCCTCTATATACCTACTTATACACCTGCATATAACCCTCTATATACCTACTTATACACCTGTATCTAACCTCTATATACCTACTTATACACCTGCATATAACCCTCTATATACCTACTTATACACCTGTATATAACCCTCTATATACCTACTTATACACCTGCATATAACCCTCTATATACCTACTTATACACCTGCATATAACCCTCTATATACCTACTTATACACCTGTATCTAACCTCTATATACCTACTTATACACCTGCATATAACCCTCTATATACCTACTTATACACCTGTATCTAACCTCTATATACCTACTTATACACCTGCATATAACCTTTATATACCTACTTATACACCTGCATATAACCCTCTATATACTTACTTATACACCTGCATATAACCCTCTATATACCTACTTATACACCTGCATATAACCCTCTATATACTTACTTATACACCTGCATATAACCCTCTATATACCTACTTATACACCTGCATATAATCTCTATATACCTACTTATACACCTGCATATAACCTTTATATACCTACTTATACACCTGCATATAACCCTCTATATACTTACTTATACACCTGCATATAACCTCTATATACCTACTTATACACCTGCATATAACCCTCTATATACCTACTTATACACCTGCATATAACCCTCTATATACCTACTTATACACCTGCATATAACCCTCTATATACCTACTTATACACCTGCATATAACCCTCTATATACCGACTTATACACCTGCATATAACCCTCTATATACCTACTTATACACCTGCATATAACTCTCTATATACCTACTTATACACCTGTATATAACACTCTATATACCTACTTATACACCTGTATATAACACTCTATATACCTACTTATACACCTGCATATAACCCTCTATATACCTACTTATACACCTGTATATAACCCTCTATATACCTACTTATACACCTGCATATAACCCTCTATATACCTACTTATACACCTGTATATAACCCTCTATATACCTACTTATACACCTGCATATAACCCTCTATATACCTACTTATACACCTGCATATAACCCTCTATATACTTACTTATACACCTGCATATAACCCTCTATATACCTACTTATACACCTGCATATAACCCTCTATATACCTACTTATACACCTGCATATAACCTTTATATACCTACTTATACACCTGCATATAACCCTCTATATACCTACTTATACACCTGCATATAACCCTCTATATACCTATTTATACACCTGCATATAACCCTCTATATACCTACTTATACACCTGCATATAACCCTCTATATACCGACTTATACACCTGCATATAACCCTCTATATACCTACTTATACACCTGCATATAACTCTCTATATACCTACTTATACACCTGTATATAACCCTCTATATACCTACTTATACACCTGCATATAACCCTCTATATACCTACTTATACACCTGCATATAACCCTCTATATACCTATTTATACACCTGTATATACACTCGTATATACCTACTTATACACCTGCATATAACCCTCTATATACCTACTTATACACCTGCATATAACCCTCTATATACCGGTACCTACTTATACACCTGTATATAACACTCTATATACCTACTTATACACCTGTATATAACACTCTATATACCTACTTATACACCTGCATATAACCTTTATATACCTACTTATACACCTGCATATAACCCTCTATATACCTACTTATACACCTGCATATAACCCTCTATATACCTACTTATACACCTGCATATAACCCTCTATATACCTACTTATACACCTGTATATAACCCTCTATATACCTACTTATACACCTGCATATAACCCTCTATATACCTACTTATACACCTGCATATAACCCTCTATATACCTACTTATACACCTGCATATAACCCCTCTATATACCTACTTATACACCTGCATATAACCCTCTATATACCTACTTATACACCTGCATATAACCCTCTATATACCGGTACCTACTTATACACCTGTATCTAACACTCTATATACCTACTTAATACTTATACACCTGTATATAACACTCTATATACCTACTTATACACCTGTATATAACACTCTATATACCTACTTATACACCTGCATATAACCCTCTATATACCTACTTATACACCTGCATATAACCCCTCTATATACCTACTTATACACCTGCATATAACTCTCTATATACCTACTTATACACCTGCATATAACCTTTATATACCTACTTATACACCTGCATATAACCCTCTATATACCGACTTATACACCTGCATATAACCTTTATATACCTACTTATACACCTGCATATAACCCTCTATATACTTACTTATACACCTGCATATAACCCTCTATATACCTACTTATACACCTGTATATAACACTCTATATACCTACTTATACACCTGCATATAACCCTCTATATACCGACTTATACACCTGCATATAACCTTTATATACCTACTTATACACCTGCATATAACCCTCTATATACCTACTTATACACCTGCATATAACCCTCTATATACCTACTTATACACCTGTATATAACACTCTATATACCTACTTATACACCTGCATATAACCCTCTATATACCTACTTATACACCTGCATATAACCCTCTATATACCTACTTATACACCTGCATATAACCCTCTATATACCGACTTATACACCTGCATATAACCTTTATATACCTACTTATACACCTGCATATAACCCTCTATATACTTACTTATACACCTGCATATAACCCTCTATATACCTACTTATACACCTGCATATAACCCTCTATATACCTACTTATACACCTGTATATAACACTCTATATACCTACTTATACACCTGCATATAACCCTCTATATACCTACTTATACACCTGCATATAACCCTCTATATACCTACTTATACACCTGCATATAACCCTCTATATACCTACTTATACACCTGCATATAACCCTCTATATACCTACTTATACACCTGCATATAACCCTCTATATACCTACTTATACACCTGCATATAACCCTCTATATACCTACTTATACACCTGCATATAACCCTCTATATACCTACTTATACACCTGCATATAACCCTCTATATACCGACTTATACACCTGCATATAACCCTCTATATACCTACTTATACACCTGCATATAACTCTATATACCTACTTATACACCTGCATATAACCCTTTATATACCTACTTAAACACCTGCATATAACCCTCTATATACCTATTTATACACCTGTATATACACTCTATATACCTACTTATACACCTGCATATAACCCTCTATATACCTACTTATACACCTGCATATAACCCTCTATATACCGGTACCTACTTATACACCCGTATATAACACTCTATATACCTACTTATACACCTACATATAACCTCTATATACCTACTTATACACCTGCATATAACCCCTCTATATACCTACTTATACACCTGTATATAACCCTCTATATACCTACTTATACACCTGCATCTAACCTCTATATACTTACTTATACACCTGCATATAACTCTATATACCTACTTATACACCTGCATATAACCCCTCTATATACCTACTTATACCCCTCTATATAACCCTCTATATACCTACTTATACACCTGCATATAACTCTCTATATACCTACTTATACACCTGCATATAACTCTCTATATACCTACTTATACACCTGCATATAACCTTTATATACATACTTATACACCTGCATATAACCCCTCTATATACCTACTTATACACCTGCATATAACCCTCTATATACCTACTTATACACCTGCATATAACCCTCTATATACCTACTTATACACCTGCATATACCCCTCTATATACCTACTTATACACCTGTATAAAACCCTCTATATACCTACTTATATGTGTTAAAAACAAGATGGACAAGTACACAGGGATAAAAATAGCTAAAATAGGACTAGAAGGAGCTAAAAAAGTGGTGAAAAAGAAACAAGTCCAATCATGAATGTGTTGTTAAATAATTAAATTAATTTGTTACAGTCCACAACCCAGCTCCTCCAGTCCACAGCAGTTGGCCCGTCCTGGCCCTGCCTGGTTGTGGAGCCACCGGCACAAAGGACTGCCCAAAGCGCTTTGTGGTATGTCGGGGGGGATGAGTCTGTGGCTAAACGTGGACCGCATTGCGGTCAGCTAATCATAGAGGGGGTGGCAGGGGTTCTCAAGGATAGCATGCAGCTTCCTCCTCTTCCTCCCCTCTGCCACCACCTCCAGACTGTCCAGGTCCGCTCCCACCACAGAGCTTGCTTTTTTTTTACCAGTTTGTTTATTTTGTCTGTGTTGGTGTTGCCCCCCCAGCATACCACAGCGAAAAAGAGGGCACCCGCCTCTACAGACTGGTAGAACATCTGAAAGACCTAAGCCCTCTCAGGAAGAACAGTCTGCTCTGTCCCTTCCTGTAGAGGGCCTTGTGTTGTCCGTCCAGTCCAGTTTGTTGTTCATGAGAACACCCAGGAATTTGTAGTTCTCCACCCTTTCCACCTCCACCCCCTGGATGATGATGGGAGTTGGGGGCTTCCTCTTGCTCCGCCGATGGTCCACCACCATCTCCTTCATCTTGCTGATGTTGAGCTGTAGGTGGTTTTCCTTGCTCCACTCTGTGAAGCTCTCCACCACAGCTCTGTACTCCTCCTCGTTGTCGTTGGTGATGTATCCAACGATTGAGGAGTCATCAGAAAACTTTTGGAGATGGCAGTTCCCGGAGCTGAAGCGGAAGTCTGAGGTGTACAGTAGAGGCTGACATGTGAGTGGATTTTGACTCCCGCTCCTTCTCACTCCCACAGAAATAATCCCATCCCATCCCAATCCCAAGTGAGAGTTTCGAAAAAATCGCACTCCCTCCCACTCCCACAGACAACTGATCCCAATCCCGTCCCAATCCCGAGTCAAACTTTTATAGAATCCCACTGCCGTTTACCAATCCTGCTCCGTTTTTCTTCCTCAGTATAAAATATGCAGTTCATGGGTCACATCATGTCTGTAGGGCTGTATGTTAACTTTTTTTGCACATAGCACTGGTGCTACAGAGGTTGATAGTTTTGTAGCACAGGCCAAAATCTTGTAGCACAAGTATAAAACGTGTTATATTTGTAACGGTCACAAATGTGCCTATTGTTTTGTGTTATTTAGTTGCAGTGCCATGTTTGGCTGTCATTTTCATGCTGACAAGTTGACGTCACACAGCCAGACACGTTACGTGTAAGGAATTATGGGATTTGGTGTTGGATGTATGGACTCTACTAGGGGTGGGAATCACCAGTTTCATCACGATACAATACGATATCGATTATTTGGACAACGATACGATATTTGCTAATATCACAAAGTCTGCCACGATACGATGCAGGTGCTTGCAATCGATATGAGACGATATCATAAGCCCATTCAACACGATCAGTAACATTTAGATCAACTCAAAAAAGGTAACGAAAATATAATTTGAAATAAATAAATTTAGCTCTTCCAGACATTTAAATGAAAAACAATCTATTGTTTTAATACAAATAGACCTGTTCACTGTAAAGTGCCACGTTTTGATATATTGAGCTTTAAACTTGAAATAACTTTTTGGAACTCACAACACACAACCTAAAACCCCTTCCTACCTCCCTCTCCCAAACAGTTCCTAATTTTTTTTTATGTTGCATGATCATGTATACATTTATTATGTATTGTATTTGTTATGTTTAAATATCAACATTATCTGGCCATCCTCAGTAAATACTATCCAACTCCTTTGACCTCACCTACTTAAAATCATTGACGTAGAGAGAGGGACAGAGAGAGGCTGAGGCTCCCCGCCCCCTCCCTTTCCTCACTGTCTTCTCTGCCTCTGACCCGGGTTAGCTTAGTTTAGTTACCGGTAGCAGCTAACTAGTTAGTTTTGGTGAGGATGCAAAGCATGTAAGATGCATTGGAAGCGTTGCAGGGAAAAACAGGGAGGGACTTATTTCCTGGTCGCAAAATGTGCACTCTAACATAACATAGCACGCTGTTGTTGTTGGGCTGGCGGAGCTGCGCTTGGGAGGAAATGCCACAGGATTTTCAAAATAAGAGTATCGATATGAACCGAACGTTGCTAGCTGCCAGAGCCATAGATATTATGGCTGGAGCTGCGCTTGGGCGGAAATGAGACTTGCCACAGGATTTTCAAAATAAGAGTATCGATATGAACCGAATGCCTATCGCACCGGTGCTAGTGCAGTAAATTCATTCATCGCACAGACCGATTTTTTTCATAGCACGCTGTACAGCCCTGATGTCTGCCTTAGTTAAATGTAAAACCACCAAACATTTACATTAGTGATGCACCGATGTATCACTCCCGTCCAAATCCTGTTGATTTTGTTTTCATAGTTCCCACTCCCTTCTGCTCCCGTTGACTTTTACTCCCGGTCCTGCCCAATCACGGGATTCAAAGTGAAATTGACTCCCATCCCGCGGGAATCCCGAAAAGATGTCATCCTCTAGTGTACAGGGTGAATAAAAAGGGTGCCAATCAATGTTCCCTCTAATTTTTTTTCTGTCCGAGCAAACACTCAAACCTCCTGAGCAGACATCAGCAACTACTGAGCAACATACATCACCTGCCGATTAACCGGTTAGTTGATAAGCGGCGGTTTGTAAAAAATCTGAGAATCTTAATTTCCCTCAATGTCTAACATAAAAATATATACATTTTGCTGATACACCGAGAAATAATACAAAAAGGCATATTATATTCCTTAATCAAATATTTATTTGACCATTGATTGACGATACAGAGCAAAGTCCTTACTTTGGCGGCGGCAGTGTGAGTCGTGTAACTAACTTTTGTCTTTTTAGGAGGCTGACTCGTCATTATTTTATTAAGTGAATTATAATGCGACTTCAAGGGTGACCATATTGTGATTTTTTTTTTAAAGAGGACACTGCCTTCAGCCTCAAGATACTTAATGATACTCAAAGTTTACTCAAAGATGCCTTATCATTATAATATATTTAAAGTATGCCTCCTCTGTATGGATATACAATTGTTTATATTATTTTATATAACAAAATAATATCTCTCTATAACCAAAGTTACTCAACATGCTGTATTATGCCTAAAGTAATCTATCTGACAAATCTCAAGAAAATAACTAAATCAACCTATGACAAAATAATATATATTTTCAAGTCTTACTGGACAAAATAAATAACAAGAAAAATATGAAGTAATGTTCTAAATAATACCTCTTCTGTATTAGAAAATCCAGCTTAAAAAAATATCTTTATCTTTTCAATGTAATGTAAATTATAAAACAGTAACCTCACTAAGATTCTAATTTAAAAGTGCACTATGCAGTTTCAGATTTGTTGCAATTAGTGTACTAAACTAATTTATTACACACATTGCCATCAAACTCTCGCCTCGCACTGCTTTGTTTGTAATGTCTTTCTGTGTCCATGTGAGCTTTGAGATCGCCACCACTTTTATTAGACACAGAAACATATGGTCAAGCTTTGCATGCGTTGCACTCCGCTTCCAATTAGTCTTGACCGGGACGATAAATTGGGAATTTTCTCTGCAGTTAATCTGTAATGTACATTTTCGCATTGGCATTGTGAGGAGCCAGCGATGCTGGTCAGATCTGTGCTTCCTGCTCTGTTGTGTGTGTCTGTGAGAGCGCGCAGTAGCGCCGCCCACAAAGCACTGAAAGCGAGGCTTCTCTTGGTAACGTCACACGCAACAGGTTACCGTAGTATTCGGTGCAACGCGCCAGTCAATTTAACTACATGCATATTTTACACAAACGTTTCTGTGCGCGACAGATTTCAGATGTGCGTGGGAGCGTTTTGCCATGTTTGTGTACGGGCGCACCTTAGGGGGAACATTGGTGCCAATACAGTTCCCTGGGGGGCTCCAGTGTTGCAGATCAGCACGTCGGAGTGGCACCCCTGCAGTTTGACAGACTGTGGTCTGCCAGTGAGGTAGTTGAAGATCCAGGCCACCAAGTCGTCCTCCACCCCCATCACTGACAGCTTCTCAGCTAGTAGTGGAGGCTGAATAGTGTTGACGGCACTAGAAAAGTCAAAGAATGTTACCCTCACTGAGCTGCCCGTCTTCTCCAGATGTAGATGGGCCTTGTGGACCATGTAGATTATGGCATCCTCCACACCGATGTTCTGCTGATATGCAAACTGCTGGGGGTCCGTAAAGTCTCTCACCTGTGGCTTTAGGTGCTCCAGAACCAGCCTCTCAAAGACCTTCATGACCTGTGCCGTCAGAGCAACCGGCCTGTAGTCATTGAGAGTGGTGGGGCGTCCCTTCTTGGGCACAGGGACGATGAGGGATGTTTTCCACAGCCGGGGGAACCTTCTTCAGTCTCAGCGAGAGGTTGAAGAGGTGTTGGAATGTGTCCGCCAGCTCCTCAGCTCCTGTGTTCTCTCCTCTCCAGGCCCCCACAGAGCGCGCTCGTCTCTACTTCCTGCTCGCCTGGCTTCACGCCGTGGTCCAGGAGCGCCTGCGCTACGCCCCGCCGGGCTGGTCCAAGAAGTACGAGTTTGGAGAGTCTGACCTGCGCTCGGCCTGCGACACCATCGACACCTGGCTGGACGACACGGCCAAGGTCAGAGGTTGCCTCGCAGTGAACCAGACATAGAAGAGGATAGACTGTATTTTCGTCATACTGGCATACGACAAGATTAGGGACTCAAACTAAAGCTGCTGGTGATGGAAGATAAGCATACAGTCACAATACTGTACAGTGTTTCCCCTGAAAGAAGATTCAACAGCTGTGCTGCGCGCACGTGCCGCCGGAATCCATATTAGCGCACGCTGCCGGAGAAATAACTTAAAAACTGCCTTAGAATTGTTTGAGATTGTTCATGTTCATGGAGTCGTGTGCGTGTGAATTAGCTAGGATGTTTTTGGTGTGTCCGCTGACACTAGAAGTGTTCTGGAGGCCCAGGTAGCTGCATGTTTGTACACTGCAAAAAAATGACATTTTATCAAGTGAAAATATCTTATATTTGGTACAATAAATATTGAGTAGAATTATCTTATTCCACTGGCGGATCATTTTGCTTATTTTTTTCTTGATTTTTGGTCAATTTAATCTTGTTTTAAGAAAAGGTTAATCTTGTTTTCTTAAAACAAGATTACATTGGGGGGGGGGGGGGGGGAATTATCAAAATGATCTGCCAGTGGGATAAGAGAATTCAAGATAATTCTACTCAATATTGTACCAAATACAAGATATTTTCACTTGATAAGATCACATGTTTTTGCAGTGTAGTTGTAATCAGGGTAGATGTCCAGATTAATGACATCATGCCTCACCACTTAAGAACATGTACACTACAGGGCGGCTGGGTGGCGCAGCGGACATTGTGCTCGTCACCAACACAAGAGACTCCGGTCTCGAATCCGGGTGTCAGCGTTGCCTCCGGCTTGGGCCGGCCGTCATACTAACTCGATTGGCAGAGTCAGCGGGGAGGGAAGTCGATGGGTGGTAATCTGGTGTTGTGGACAGCGACTCCTACATTTCGGTTGGGGACGCCTGCACAGCAAAAGACAGGAAATGGCGAGGGCAGTGTGAGCCTCCCGCACGTTACTCCTCGCCAATGAGAGTCCGAGCTGGCAGGTGAAAAGATGTAACAGGCTGCCTCCTTGTGTATCGGAGGGGACATGTGAGGGGCTTCTATCCTCCCTACAACCGAAGTGTGGTACTGACCCTACCTGCTAGGGCTGGGCGATAAAACGATAACGATAATTATCGCGATATATTTTAATAATCGACATCGTTTGATAATAAAAAAAAATATCAATACAATTTTTTTTTCTTTTTGTGTGACCTGCAACAGGACAGTTTTAAAACCAAGAGACGGTGGACAGACTTGTCTTGCTTGTCCAAAATGACAATACTGACCAAATTGAGATTTATTTTTCTCTTGTCCATTTATTTTGTTTGCTTTCTAATTTAAAATACAGTTTGAAACTGTCTGTACACAGTAGGCTATGTGAGCTAGCAGAGCTAGTCTCCAGTCGTGAGTCACGGTGCACATGTGCGGTGGTTTGTCCACCAAAAAAGTGCCAAAAGATAGAAAAGAAACGAGCAGAGCCAGAACTGTTCAACTCCCCTGGAGCCACAGTCCATCTACGGCGGCAGCTTCGACAACGAGTTCGACCACCGGCTGCTCGTCACCTTCCTGGAGCGCCTGTTCCCCCGCGGCAGCTTCCACAGCGAGTTCAAACTGGCCCTCGAGGTGGACGGACACGAGGACACCAAGCTGGCCCTCGAGGTGGACGGACACGAGGACACCAAGCTGGCCCTCGAGGTGGACGGACACGAGGACACCAAGCTGGCCCTCGAGGTGGACGGACACAAGGACACCAAGCTGGCCCTCGAGGTGGACGGACACAAGGACACCAAGCTGGCCCTCGAGGTGGACGGACACGAGGACACCAAGCTGGCCCTCAAGGTGGACGGACACAAGGACACCAAGCTGGCCCTCGAGGTGGACGGACACAAGGACACCAAGCTGGCCCTCGAGGTGGACGGACACAAGGACACCAAGCTGGCCCTCGAGGTGGACAGACACAAGGACACCAAGCTGGCCCTCGAGGTGGACGGACACAAGGACACCAAGCTGGCCCTCAAGGTGGACGGACACAAGGACACCAAGCTGGCCCTCGAGGTGGACGGACACAAGGACACCAAGCTGGCCCTCGAGGTGGACGGACACAAGGACACCAAGCTGCCTGATGGGATCCGGTCAGCGGCTGCTGACCTGCCTCAGAGTTATTACACACGGGGCAACTCCGTGGACATTGGGTGGTGATGGGGCAACATTTCCCCCTGAGTTGCTAATCAAAAGAATAGGGCTGTCAGTTTATCGCGTTAATTAGATTAATTAATTACACAGCAAATGATCGCGTTATGAAAAATTAACTCAACATTTATTTTAAAAGAAAAACATTTTATTTTTATTTTTTTTTTATTTTTTTATCTCATTCATTCCATAAGAACGTAGAATACACATTTACATTTTTTTTTTTTTATATATTGTCTATTTGCATGTTCCCAGTGTCAGAAATACTGTGTCTGTTACTAGGCTTGAGTAAATTGTAATGAACCAAATGAGAATATCAATATTTTTTTTTATCTTTGACTGTGAATAACACCATGCTCAAATTGACCAGACCTGAAAAATCTAAGCAAATTAATAAATGGAAGATGATTAAACGGAAGGTTTTGTAGGGGTTGGTGACGAACGCAATCTCCGTTACGCCACCTGACCGCCCTTATGGTTTCTTTTGTTAATAGAAATATGAGTTTAGAGTTTAGACTCCGCACTCCAAAACACAAGACATTTAATAATTTCCCCTGCTGGATTCATAGATCTGATTTATCATTTAAAATGTATTGAAGGAGGAGGCTACTCTGTATGATTCCATGTTTTTTTTTTTTTTTAATATATTGTATTTTCAGTTTTATATCCAAGACATGAAAACAATATAAGACAAATAGGTGGTGAAATAAATCTTCTGATTTATATTGTATTTTCAGTTTTATATCCAAGACATGAAAACAATATAAGACAAATAGGTGGTGAAATAAATCTTCTGATTTGTCTGGGACTCGAGTCCTCTTCCACCCCTGCTCTCGCAGACTCTAGGGGAATTGTTCCTGTATTTGTCGTAGCTCTTTTTGGGTGCAGCGAAAGTGTTTACCGTCTGCACGCTGTAATGAGGTGCTAACCCACCACTGTAATGGGGCGCTAACCATGCCATCCCCGATGGGGTCTATTCCCTCCTCTCAGCCGTCTTTCCAAGCAGACATTTGTCCTCTTTGGTTCTACAGGTCATGCCGACACTTACAGAACATTGTATTTGATGTCATGTTCTACACCAGACACAGAACACTGTATTTGATGTCATGTTCTACACCAGACACAGAACACTGTATTTGATGTCATGTTCTACACCAGACACAGAACACTGTATTTGATGTCATGTTCTACACCAGACACAGAACACTGTATTTGATGTCATGTTCTACACCAGACACGGAACACTGTATTTGATGTCATGTTCTACACCAGACACAGAACACTGTATTTGATGTCATGTTCTAATCTACACAGAACACTGTATTTGATGTCATGTTCTACACCAGACACAGAACACTGTATTTGATGTCATGTTCTACACCAGACACAGAACACTGTATTTGATGTCATGTTCTACACCAGACACAGAACACTGTATTTGATGTCATGTTCTACACCAGACACAGAACACTGTATTTGATGTCATGTTCTACACCAGACACAGAACACTGTATTTGATGTCATGTTCTACACCAGACACAGAACACTGTATTTGATGTCATGTTCTACACCAGACACAGAACACTGTATTTGATGTCATGTTCTACACCAGACACAGAACACTGTATTTGATGTCATGTTCTACACCAGACACAGAACACTGTATTTGATGTAGGGCTGTCCCCGACTAAGGATTTGGATGATCGACTATGATTGGCCAAAATTTGCCGTTAGTCGACCCAAAAAAAATGTATATATATATATATATATAATGTTGTTTTTTTTGTTGTTTTTTTAATCATTCCATTTGGGCTGTGGGGGGTGCTTAATGTCTGAAGGAGTCGACTGAAGGCTTCTTGTCCTCTGCAAAAGCATGCAATTGGTCCACTGATGGATACATCTTGATATTTGTCTAGTCTAGTGTGTTCATTACACTGGCTCCCCATTGCTGCACGAATCCGCTTCAAGGCCCTCGACCTGGCATACCGCAAAGGGAACCGTTCCCGCCTACCTCCGGTCAATGGTCTCTAACTACACACCCTCAAGACCCCTACGCTCTGCATCTTCTGGCCGCCTCAGACCTACTCCTATCCAAGCTCCGGGAGGGTCATCAAAGAGAAGTCGCCTATTCTCAGTCCTTGCCCCACAATGGTGGAATGAACTACCCACCCCAGTTAGGACAGCCGAATCACGTCCAATCTTTCGCCGTCGACTAAAGACTCACTTCTTCAACCATTATCTGAATTAAAAAAAAAATATCTAACCCTAACTAATCGTACTGTCGTGCACTTGTCCTAATAAACTAACCTACACTGTAGCACTCAACACTTTGATGAACATTGTTGCTCAGCTGATAGAGTTGTACCCTTCTTGCTGTCTTGTCGTACAGAACTTGTAAGTCGCTTTGGATAAAAGCGTCAGCTAAATGACTAAATGTAAATGTAGATGGGTGAAATCCGCTTTCAGTGCCTCTGTGAACGTTCTCTTAGGCAGTTAGCCTCTGGTATGCGTGCCATTAGTGTTAGCCACTTTTCAGGCCTCTTTTCTTTTGGAAAGAATGATTTAAAAAATATATATTATAATTTTTTTTTTTTTTTGTATTTGACTAAGAGGTTGGCAGTCGACTACGGCTCCTTTCGACCGATTAGTCGACTAATCGACTAATAGGGGTCAAACCCTAATTTGATGTCATGTTCTACGCCAGACACAGAACACTGTATTTGATGTCATGTTCTATGCCAGACACAGAACATTATAGTAAGGAGCTGCTGGTACATTTTATATATCTCTTCTCCAAAGCGCTTTACAATTTCTGTTCCTCACATTCACCCATTCAATCACACATTTACACACCGACGGCGGAGGCGACCACGCAAGGTGCCAACCTGCTCATCAGGAGCCGTTAGGGGTTAAGTGTCTTGCTCAGGGACACTTCGACATGCTGCCTGGGAGGAGCGGGAATCAAACCGGTAACCCTTCCGACTACCAGACGACTGCTCTACCTCCTGAGCCACTGTGGCTACTTGGACTAAAGAGCACAAGATCATCTGCTACATTCTATGGTTCACTAGACCCAGTATTACAGGCTTTCAAAGAACTGGGGGCAAAAGTCTCCCTCGTCTGACTTCACTGCTGACTGACACTTTTACTTCCCCAGTTTACCTGCATATTCTGATGGACATGCTAAGATATTCCTTTATTGATCCCCTTGGAGAAATGCAGGCGTCATAGCAGCATGGGGGAGGGGAGGTACAGGTATGGGCAGGGTAATAAAAGGAATAGAATAGAACTCTATATTTACTATATTATAGATGTTGCATTAAGTTTAAGTAGAATTAACTTAACCCCCCCCAAATCTATATTCTTTCTCTAAATATCTCTCAAGAGGCTCTATTGTTATGCCTTATTGCCCAACATTACAAAATGTATTATTCTTATTTATACTAACAATGACTCAATTCACACCATTCAAACGTGTCATTATCGCTGTTTTGTTTAGCTAGCATAATACCTGTACCACAATATAATTGATTAGCCCACTCACCCCCCACAGAGAGGTGTTAAGAGGCATTGAGTTTAAAAAATACAAATTATTCAAGAACATGCTTGTCATATAGGATGCTTTATTAATCCAGAATAGAAACGCGGCGATAACGAGCTTGTTTCTGGGGGGATTTTCATGAACGCCGTGTCGTGATTGGCTGTTCGGATGCCAATTTAAAATGCTTTACGTAAGGGATGACGTCGCGGATGAGATAAAGCTGTGAACGAGGCTAGGGGGATTTTCATGAACGCCGTGTCGTGATTGGCTGTTCGGATGCCAATTTAAAATGCTTTACGTAAGGGATGACGTCAATCATTTAAAATTCATAGGAGGGCATCCGAACAGCCAATGAACAGCCTGTGCGAGGTTACGTCAGGTACGCAGCCATCCTCACGTGATCGAATATGACGGAAATTTAGAGGCGTGGCTTTGCGAAGTGTGAGATATAAAAGTGTCAACGGTTAACTCATCGAGTATTCAGAACCTTCAACGGAACTGAATAACACCAGCTTCTGGCAACAGAACTGAACCACCTGACAACAGATTGGATTATTTCGCAAGCAAGATGTCCTTTATCTGTGGAAACGTGAGTTACATTTATTTTACATTTGGGAGCTAAATATAATATACGTTATAATTTAGGGCTGTCGCGGTATTTTAAACATGTTGGATAATGTTTAATGTTATAGATAGCTAATAACGAGCTAGCCTAAGAGCTAACGTCACTATGCTAACGGCCGTTAACGTTTGCAAACAAAGTTAACGTCATCAGTTCAGTTGACATCTTCTAACCGTTACCACGAGCAGCAAAGACGCCACACACCTGCAGTGTAGTCACGTGACACTGACTGAAGCCCACGCGTGAGCCAGCGATCATCCTTTATTAGCACCAGCTAAGAGATGAATCGTTCACGACAGTTTAATTAACACCCCCACTTGATCTTATTCTGACACAACCTTTGACTACAGCGCGCAGCTACACTGAACGAGAGCTGTAATTCAGCAGAGCATATTAGCTTTAGTATGGCGAGTCAATACTAACTGACAAGCCAGAGCCATGTCATTGTTCAACTTTATTGCGATCACGCATTTGAAACGGCATCACCCGAATGATTCCCTGTTGCATTCAAGAAGCATCTCGCTATTAATGCAGACCGGGCCAACGCAATAACAAACGCCATAGGTGTTTTTATAGCAGCAGATCTGCGACCATACTCCGTTGTCGAGAACACTGGGTTTAAGCACATGTTAAAAGTAATATAGCTTCGCTACCTAGTTCCCTGTCCGTATTTCAGCCAGCAAGTCATACCACCAGCTCTATAAACTAGCTCCTTTCATGACTGTGATGCAAGCCCTGCCCCTGTATTCAAGCATCACAGTCATGAAAGGGGTTATGTATAAACAAGCACACGCTACAGTTGTCCACGACTTATCCTCCAAGGCATCTGTCTGCTATATAATAATCTTCAGATTTACTTAAGTGTTATTAGTAGGTTACAGCAGTAAGCATTAGTTTGCTCAGTCAATTATGGCCAATTCGTTTTATATTGTTTAATACAGTTAAGCCAGGGGAGACACTACAGGTGAATAGGGTAAAAAGATTAACTAATAGATATCACAATGAAACTTCCCCAGTTGATTACTTATATTAAGACAAGACTTTTTTGTATTACAAGTTTTCTGAAATTGTATGTTTAAATATGCAAATGAGGCGTTATCTACTTAAATATGCACTCATTTGCATATAATTCCAGGACAGAAATCTGAACATTGGATAAAGCCATTTTCAAAATTATTGTTTCATTTAGTTGACATATTAGAGCCAAAGGTTATTACAGAGGGGATTTTGGATATCTCTTTTTATCACTCCATAAATCAGAGAATACTCCATTCAGTCAATTTTTATGGTAAAATTCCATATTTCGCCATGTTTTTAGGAATAAAATGTGATATAAATCAGGGTATGAATGCGATATCAACAAACCCTTCTGTAAATACCTTCAGAACATAGATATGAATAGAACTGGAAGGTTTGGTGTATGTGAGTGCTACTGAAGTGGAGATGTCTGGCTCAGAGTATGAGGAAAAACTCTTAAAACTCATTTTTGGGAAAACGCCTTCAAAGTTCTGTATTGTAAAATGCCATACTTTTTTTTGAAACAGCTATTTACAAACACAATACCTAATCAAACCATTAGTAATAGACAACCTAAACACATGCCTGATAACTGAATAATAATAATAATGATGTTATTGAACTGAACAGAACTACACACAGGCTACAAACAGTGTAGTACAGTGTAGTACCCCCTAATAGGCAAAACATATTTAAATAGATATCACTATGAAACTTTCCCAGTTTGTTATGTACATATAAACTAAGAAAAAATATATTGCAAGTTTTCTGAAATTTATGTTTATATATGCAAATGAGGCACTTCCCCATTAAATATGTGCACATTTATGGATGCAATAAGGCAAAAGGAAGTAAAATAAACAACTAAATGTGTGTTATTGACGTTTTATTGTCACTAGTTTCATAGAAGACATGTTTAGGAAGCAAAATATAACAAAATCTCAAAATCAACAAAAAAGGTATATTTGCCTATTCACCTGCAGTGTCTCGCCTTAAATAAATAGATAAGTCCTTGTGTTTGCTGCACATCCAACTTGTTCAGGTGACTTACTGCTGCTGACACACTAAACATCCATCATCTAAAGAGGCCCTCATCAATGCCTGATACACATTAAACAATGATGCTCTGTTTGCTCCCCAATCTCTCCCTGACAGACATTTTAACAGATTATTGACCTTTTTACATTTATTTTTTACTTGATCAATATGCTGTTTCCAGGTCAACTTTTCATCAAATAACACACCAAGGAATCTGACTACTCTAACCTGTTCTAATGTATGAATCTAACTACACTAACCTGTTCTAATGTATGAATCTAACTACACTAACCTGTTGTAATGTATGAATCTAACTATACTAACCTGTTCTAATGTATGTTCATATAGGAGGAGGAGCTGCAGTGGATCCTGGGGGAGAAGGAGGACGACCTGCAGTGGATCCTGGGGGAGAAGGAGGACGACCTGCAGTGGATCCTGGGGGAGGAGAAGGAGGTCGACCTGCAGTGGATCCTGGGGGAGAAGGAGGACGACCTGCAGTGGATCCTGGGGGAGAAGGAGGACGACCTGCAGTGGATCCTGGGGGAGAAGGAGGACGACCTGCAGTGGATCCTGGGGGAGGAGAAGGAGGTCGACCTGCAGTGGATCCTGGGGGAGAAGGAGGACGACCTGCAGTGGATCCTGGGGGAGAAGGAGGACGACCTGCAGTGGATCCTGGGGGAGAAGGAGGACGACCTGCAGTGGATCCTGGGGGAGGAGAAGGAGGATAAGGAGACCCTGCAGTGGCTCCTAGAGGAGGAGGCCATGCAGTGGCTCCTGGGGGAGAAGGAGGAGGAGGAGAAGGAAGGGGAGAAGGAGGAGAAGGGGGAGGAGAAGGAAGGGGAGAAGGAGGAGAAGGGGGAGGAGAAGGAGGAGAAGGGGGAGGAGAAGGAGACCCTGCAGTGGATCCTAGAGGAGGAGACCCTGCAGTGGATCCTGGGGGAGGAGGAGGAGGAGGAGAAGGAAGGGGAGAAGGAGGAGAAGGAAGGGGAGAAGGAGGAGAAGGGGGAGGAGAAGGAGACCCTGCAGTGGATCCTGGAGGAGGCCATGCAGTGGCTCCTGGAGGAGAAGCAGTCTGACCCCTCCTTGTTTTCTGCTCCTATTAATCTGACCCCTCCTTGTTTTCTGTTCCAGCTGACCCACAGTGGAGAGAAGCCCCACCAGTGTGAAGAGTGTGGGAGGGGCTTCAGTAAGTCAGGTGACCTGAAGAAACACCGGAGGACCCACACAGGAGAGAAGCCCCACCAGTGTAAACAGTGTGGGAGGGGCTTCAGTCAGGTAGGTCACCTGAAGGTCCACATGCTGACCCACACAGGAGCGAAGCCCCACCAGTGTGAGCAGTGTGGGAGGGGCTTCAGTCTGTTACCTGACCTGAAGAAACACCGCCGGACCCACACAGGAGAGAAGCCCCACCAGTGTGAGCAGTGTGGGAGGGGCTTCAGTGTGTTGTCTAACCTCAAGGCCCACCACCGGATCCACACAGGAGAGAAGCCCCACCAGTGTCTCCAGTGTGGGAAGAGCTTCAGCCGGTCTAACAATCTGAAGAAACACAAGTGTGAAGGTGAGCTCGCACACCTCTAGGTTCTGTATGTTTATATATATATCAGAATCATATTTAAGACTTTTTAAAATACTTTTTAAGGCCTAACATTCTGTTCAATTTAAGACTTTAAGACCCTGCAGAAACCCTGCATAAAAGCCGTTCCTAAAGGCTGTGTTCCAACCATTTGACTAGTGCCGTCTTGAATGGTGCTGTGGTCATGTGCCCCGGTCTTCCCAGCCAGCAGGCACGGTAGGCAGGGTTTGCACAAGGTCCTTGAAGTGCTTAAAGTGCTTGATACAAAAAAAGTCAAGGCCTGGAATTCCTTGAACAGCCCATTTTTAACGAGGTGCTTAAAAAGTCCTTGAAATTCAAATCAACCATTCGCATTGAACGTTTTGTTCATCCATGATAAAAATGTTCAAGACATTTTATTTACCGACCTGTAGGAGTCGCTGTCCACAACGTCCCATCCCCACCCACCAGCTTCCCACCCACCAGCTTCCCACCCCCTAATAGCGATATGGCCTCTAAATGATATTGCGATATGTTTTTGGCCATATCACGATACACAATATATATATCGCGATATTTTGACATTTCCTCTAAAGCACTTAAAAATGCTTGATTTAACCCTTTGATGCATACAGTCACGCCAATATGATGATTATAATAAGTCCCTGCGAAATATGTTTCCATTATTAAACCATGAAGATGCTTTAAAAAATAATTAAATGAAAATGTACTAAGAGTAGTCTACTGACACACTAATACAAAAAATTATTTACATCTAAGACAATTTATATAAAAACTATTGGGTGCCTAAGACTTTTGCACAGTACTGTGTTTTCTATCCACTTTAGCCAAACACACACACATATATATATATATATATATATATATATATATATATATATACATATACACACACATATATATACACACTACTGTGAGAAAATAATAATCACACACAAAGCCTTACAAAGGGATAATGGCTTATAGCAGACTTAATGATTTTAGAATATTTCAGATAATGAAATGAAATGTTTATATCATCAACTATCCAGTTAGTATCTATACTGTAACGTTTGGCCACTTTAAATCATTGAATAGAGAGAGAGAGACATTTGCGTTTTTGAGCGTATAAGCTGCCGTAGGCAGTGTCGTGGAGTCCGCTTTGAGCTAACGCTAGCAGCTAAGAGCTAATGCTAGTTAGCTTAGCCTATTATGTAGGGGTGGGAATCACCAGTTTCATCATGATACGATACGATATCGATTCTTTGGACAATGATACGATATTTGCCGATATCACAAAGTCTCTCACGATACAATACGATACGATTAGATTCAGGTGCCTGCGATCGATATGAGATGATATCATATGCCCATTTAACACAATCAGTAACATTTAGATCAACAAAAAAAAGGTAATGAAAATATCATTTGACATTTGTATTTTTGAGCTCTTCCAGACATTTAAAGGAAAATCAATCTATTGTTTTTAATACAAATAGACCTCCTGTTCACTGTAAAGTGCCACGTTTTTATATATTGAGCTTTAAACTTTAAGCTACATTTTTTGGAACTCAAAACTCACAACCTCCCTCTCCCAAACCGTTCCTACAACAATTTGTTGATGTTGCATGATCATGTATAGGCCTACATTTATTATGTATTATATTGTTTATGTTTAAATAACATTTAAACATCAAACTCCTCTGACCTCATCTGGTCTTTCCAAAGACGCGCGCACACACACACACACAGAAAGGGAGAATGCTATGCTGTAACGTCTACACACACGGAGCTACTGCTGTTGTTCTTGGGCGGATATGAGACTCGCCACAGGATTTTCAAAATAAGAGTATCGATATGAATCGATTTTATTACATCGCATCGATCCGATTCGATTGTTGATAATTACATCGATGTATCGATCTGGATCGATGTATCGTCCCACCCCTACTATTATGGTTTAACTTAGCAGCTAACGTTAGCCCATTGCATGTCATTGAAGGTCTGCGCTGGTCTGTGTAATGAAATTACAATTGCATGTCATTTAAGGTCCGCGCTGGTCTGTCTATAATGAGAGGAACGCTCTGCACTAAAGCAAGTCTCATATCAGCCGCGACGTGACAACATATACTCGATGTTCACGATATAGTAATTTACTACATCTCACGTAGAACAAGCCGCGATACATCGAGTATACTCGATATATCGCCCAGCCCTAGTATGAACGACCAGCCAAGCTGGTAGCAACGCCGAGAGCTGGGCTCGAACACAGCATCTCCGGCGTTGGTGGCGAGCGCCTTGCCCACTGCGCCACCTAGCCGCCCTTGAATTGATTTAACCCTTCTGCCTTGTTAGGTAACTGACAGAGTTGGCACATCAGTGCATGAAAAGATTGCATCACGTTCAAGGTCAAATGTCATTTGTAATATTTCGTTCCAATAATTTTTTTATGAATACCACTATGAACCTAACTCAACATATCTATCAAAAGATTCCAAAGATTTCAGAATTGTAACCCCTTATATTCCCGTTTGTGTTAGGGATAGGGTAACCCTAACCTTAACCCTAACCCCTAATGCATGAAATAAACCACTGGGGTCGTTTTGTCCTCTAATATTGGTAACTTTTTTTTGTAGACGTTTTCAAAATATAATCTTCTCAAATTCTGTAAATATATACAAAATAAGCAAACAGACCCAATTTCATGACATAATCATCAACACAGCCACCGTTGTACACACACACACACACAACAAAAAGGCTAAATACAGGAAATAGTTGCTAAGGAGGCACAAGGGTTAAAAGCTATCCGGCTGCAAGCTAGCCTAGCTTAGCACAAATGAATAGAAGCAGATACTGACCATTAGCCTAGCATAAAACTCAGTGAGAGGTGTTTTGGCCAACAGCTGGGCTAGTTTGTCCGTATCCGCTTCCATTAATTTGTGCTAAGCTAGGCTAGCTTGCAGCCGGATAGCTTTCTACCGAACGCACAGAGAGGAAATGTATATCTATCTTCTTGTCTGACTCTGGAGAAGACGGTAAGCGCATTTCCTATGATGTTGGCGTGTTCCTTTTAATATGCATGACATGTAGCCTATTAACCATTCAAAGGGCATTTCCTGTTTCATGTCTACTAAAATGGTAAATGGCTGCATTTATATAACAGCTTTTATCCAAAGCGCGTTACGATTTGTTCCTCACATTTTACCCACATTTTACCCATTCACTCACACATTCACACACCGATGGCGGTGTGCAAGGTGCAAGGTGCAAGATGCAAGATGCAAGGTGCCAACCTGCTCATCGGGTTAGGGGTTAAGTGTCTTGCTCAAGGACACTTCGACACACTGCCCGGGAGGTGCAGGAATCGAACCGTGAACCTCCGGATCTACCTCCTGACCCACTGTCGCTCACTCACCTGGCTTCTGTGTGTGTGTTTGTTTGTTTGTGTGCATCCAGGACGTGGACCTGAGGGAAGACGGTGGACCAAGACCACCTGACCACCAGGGGGCCTACAGCCACGACTTCCACCTGACCACCAGGGGGCCTACAGCCACGACTTCCAGGATCTCTTTTTTTTTCTCCCATCCCAATTTCGCTGTTTCCAATTCTCCCCTCCCCTGTCTTGAACGTTGCTCGCATATGCCCCCCACAGGTCGGTCGTAGGCAGGATAGAAGCCTTGCATCACGTGTCCCCTCCGGTACACGAGGAGGCAGCCTGTCACATCTTTTCACCTGCCAGCGCGGACTCATTGGCGAGGTGTAACGTGTGGGAGGCTCACACTACCCCCGCCATTTCCTGTCTCTGCTGTGCAGGCGTCCCCCAACCGACCTGTAGGAGTCGCTGTCCACAACGTCCAGATTACCACCCATCGACTTCCACCCGCTGACTCTGCCAATTGAGCCAGTCATTGAGGTATGATGTCAGCCATGTCAGCGCAGAGCCAGCCACTCCCATTCCTGCGAGGGCCGCAAGGAGGATCTGATGGTTGACTGTGTCGAAGGCTGCAGATAGGTCTAGGAGAATCAGGACAGAGGAGAGGCCTTTCACTCTCGCCACAAACAAAATGGCTATACAGTTGGAATTTATTATTATTCATATCACTCTGTGGTGTCTAGAATGTGTCCGCATTCGGTTAAAACAACATTATTTTCATCTCTCTAGTCGGTTAAGGTTAGGATTAGAGTTTGGTTTCTAAACAACTTGTCTTTTCCACCCCTCTGCCTCCTTTTCCACCTTTCCTCCCCCCCGCCCCTCCCCATCCTTCTCCGCCCCCCCCCCTTTTCTGCCCCTCCTTCTCCGCCCCCCCCCCTTTTCTGCCCCTCCCCCCCCCCCCCGCAGACCCTGATGACGGACGAGGTGCTCTTGCGGGAGATCCAGAGGCGGCTGCAGCTGCTGCAGGTGGTGAACGAGGAGCTGCTGATGGTGTACAGCAGCGTCGGAGGCCCCATCCAGGGGCTGCCCTGCCTGGCCGCGCGCCTCAAGAGGATGACCGGCGCGCTGCTGGAGGGGATGCACAGCCCGTCAGCTCAAACCCTTTATTTAACCCCTTCACTACCACACTACAGAAGGTTCACGGTGATGGTAAAGGGTTAACCTTTTAAACCGATTTCCATTTTTTTTTTTTTTTTTTTTTTTTTTTTTTAATATGTCCTAAATCATTCATTCGAATTAATCGATCAAATCAATTAATGGCCCAGCCCTAACACACTTCAACCCTCCAGACCCTCAGCCCCCGTAGTGTGAAACCTGTGGCTGTTTGAGAGTGGAGACCATGTTGTGAACAGACTGACCGACCGGCCCTATAGAGCTGCTGGTCACAGCTAAAATAATAAACCAGATGAAACGGAAGATAAAAAATAAAGCGAGAATAATTAGTTAAAACGATTAATGTGCTGAAATAGAACGGTTTGTGGTCACAGTTCTTAACTGTCCGACAGTTATCTTGGGTAGCATTTTTACGCACGTGAATAGAAGGCTACAGGTTGGTTGGCGGGTTAAGAACGGAAGACCTCCACCTCTCACACACCCTCTATCTCACCTGCAACTAAAAGATCTGGAAAACAGCTTCATCAGGTTATCTGGAACTGATGAAGGTCCTTGTACCCAACTGTGTTTGAGTACACGGATTACAATATCCATTCAAAGAGAGTGCAGTGCTGGTTTTTAAAGCTGTACTATGTTGTCGAGGGAAGGAAATCCTGAAGAGTGTAGAAGAAAAAAGTATAGTAGATTTTCACAACTGAATAAACTAGCTGCCCTGAGATGAAAATATTCATCTCAAGTTTGATTGTTTACATGTGCTGGGCCTACAACTTTAGTTTCTAATACATATATTTACTATACAAAGAGGTATCTTCTAGGCTTACATGTGTAGTTCACACTGTCTCAAAACGATGTATCTTTTGATTCCCAATGACCTAAGATGATGATTCTAATACTGAGAATGTCCAAATGATTGTTCTATGAATATTCTTTTTTTAATCTTTTAAATTACAGAGGAGCTTTGAGACACACTTAGGCTCATGCATACCCTGTTGTATATGTGCATGCTTCCTCATACGCTAAATGTACACATTCAACAATCGGAACACACCAACACACACAACCTCGTCTTGAAACCAAGAACTCTCCTCTCAATCTGCAGGGACTTTAACCTAGACGAGGCACTAGATGGCGCCAATACCCAGATCTGCTGTGAGCTCAACAAGTCTCTTACCGAGAGGAACTACCCAGCGCTGAGCCCAGCACTGCAGGCCACTCTGAAAGGCCTGGTCTGTGACATCACCAGGAAGGACAACCCCATCCGCACTCTCGTGGGTAAGACACTCGACCTGTCCCTGACACTCACACGCTCGGGCCCAATCCAGTTTGTTTTTGGAATAAGGCTACGGGTATTATGTCTTAACTCATTCTGCGCCAATGACGAAAAAAGTAGGGTTATCTCGCCGGTGGTTGAGCGCCAATCACAAGAAAAGTCGTTAGCAGATAGGGGCCGCGCCCCGGGGACCAATCCAAGTGCTCCTGTCCATCTTCGTCAGGGAAGCGATCTGTTGTTGTGCATGTTTTTCCATTGGGTTTATCTTATCGGGAGGGGAAACCCTTGCGAGCACAGAGGGGGAGAACATGCAAACTCCACACAGAAAGGCCTGGGAGATACCCCACCTGGGTACCTGGCAACCTGGTCCCCAAGCGGGAATCGAACCCTGGACCTTCTAGCTGTGAGGCGACAGTGTTAACCACTACACCACCGTGCCACCTGCCATTCAGCCACTACATGTGGCACTAGCATGTCATGTATCTAATCGGGTGTATTCTACATGGGAACTAGGGAGTGGATACATGCACGCAACATGTAAACAACAACATTTATTTTGGACCCATAAACATTTTTTAAATGCTAAATTCATGAATCAATCATTTTCGCGGGGGGGGGGGGGGGGCAATACTTTTACTTTTACTCCACACATTTCTAAAATCTCTGTGGATGTGTGTATATATATATATATATATATATATATATATATATATATATATATATAGCACCTTTAAGCCTACTTTACAAAAACACAAGAGCTGGAGAAATGTAAGCACTGGTGTGTTCGTGTTCGTGCGCTTTGAGTCCCAAACTACTAAACCTGTCTTCACACAAACAAACCGAGTTGGGAGAAAAACCAACACTGATTCAACTACGAAGGTGTTCTACCAGGACGGAACTGATTGATTGAACATTTTATTAACAGATTGCACAATGGGTACAATACAGTGGCTCAATACACATTGGAAACACAGTTTCGAATTGCGGCCTCCCGTAGGTGCTTTTTTTTTAGCGCGGTTTTGAAGGAGGGTAGGGATTCACACTATTTTTACGGCTGTGGGTAGGGCGTTCCACATCGTTGTGGCATAATTGCGAAACGTGTTTAGTCCCTTGTTTGAGCCGAATCTGGGTTGGGACATGATTTGTGGAACTATCCTGACCTCCTCTTCTGTCTGGTTTCTCCCCCCAGAGGAGCGCGTCCAGCAGTACTTCATGGCCCTCCTCTCCGCACAGAACCACCTGACCGTCCTTCCCCAGGTCCCCGCCGGCCTGAGCGCCATCAAGCCCGAGCTGACCGCTCTGGCCACCGTCTTCACCGGCCTGGTCAACCACAACAAGCAGGTCTACGGACCCTTCTACTCGGGGGTCCTTCACCGTCTTCACCGGCCTGGTCAACCACAACAAGCGGGTCTACGGACCCTTCTACTCGGGGGTCCTTCACCGGCCTGGTCAACCACAACAAGCGGGTCTACGGACCCTTCTACTCGGGGGTCCTCCACCGTCTTCACCGGCCTGGTCAACCACAACAAGCAGGTCTACGGACCCTTCTACTCGGGGGTCCTTCACCGTCTTCACCGGCCTGGTCAACCACAACAAGCGGGTCTACGGACCCTTCTACTCGGGGGTCCTTCACCGGCCTGGTCAACCACAACAAGCGGGTCTACGGACCCTTCTACTCGGGGGTCCTCCACCGTCTTCACCGGCCTGGTCAACCACAACAAGCGGGTCTACGGACCCTTCTACTCGGGGGTCCTCCACCGTCTTCACCGGCCTGGTCAACCACAACAAGCAGGTCTACGGACCCTTCTACTCGGGGGTCCTCCACCGTCTTCACCGGCCTGGTCAACCACAACAAGCGGGTCTACGGACCCTTCTACTCGGGGGTCCTCCACCGTCTTCACCGGCCTGGTCAACCACAACAAGCGGGTCTACGGACCCTTCTACTCGGGGGTCCTCCGGCGAGTCGTGTTCAGCGAGGAGGCGCCCCCCCCCCCCCCCCCCCCCCCACTGAGGACCCCGTGACCTCCACCTGAAAACCCAAATGTCAGCGCTCAGCCAGTTTCTGAAGCCTCGAAGTTTGAGGTGACGTTGTCACAACCGTTACATATATATAATTTCCTCAAAATGCCATCCATCCCACAACTGGTTTATAAAATCGTCAGAAAATGTGTCCAAAATGTCTTCTGGACCTGATGATGCCAGAAGGAACACATTTATATTGTTTGCTGAAAGTTTACTTGAATATGTGTGAAATTGTTCATTCTTCCGCTCCCTGTAATAAAATGTATTGTCAAAACAAGCAATATGTCTCACTTTTACTGAGTAGAATGTTTTCTTATCAAATCGTCATACATCTGTCTTATTGATTGGCTAATAAAGGTGCACTATGTAGTTTAGTGAGTCAGAGAAGGTATGTTTTCATAACTGAATAAACCAACTGTTCTCAGAGGAAAATTGGATCCTCAGTTTGAACTGAAAAGTTACTATTTCATTTACAAAGGCAGGGCCTGCTATTTTGTTAAATATATTCTAGGCTTAGATTTGGTTCACAATGCCTAAATAATATTTTGTTTTAATTTATATATGAATAAAATTAAAAGAACGATATAATAACTAAGGATCACAGTCAATGTCCTCCGAAACGGCATAGTACAAATTTAAAAAATATAATTTGAAGAATTCTAAAATAAAATGTATTTATTTTACATTATTAATGTCCCCCTGACCTTGGCTGGTTGGTAACTGAGCTTGTCCCAGATACTGTCGTGGCCAGATTCGACGCAGGGAGGAATGTGGTGGACCACTCTACACCGGCCGTCTTTCTTAGACCTTTTTAGAATTTTGTATTATTATTATAATTGTATTATTCTCACAAATTGAAATCCCCAAACCTAGGATTAGATTAAACTATATTTTATCAGATATTTAGATACTTGACCAACATGGTGAGTGTGCCCTCTGCTGGTTAAACGGAGAACTTGTAAAAAGTGAATTTTCAATTCATCATGAATTGCCTTGTTCCTTTTGGCCATTATGTTGTGTTAGACTTACTTAGAGCAAGGGTTCTCAAACCTTTTCAACACAAAATTAAAAGATAATAGTCTCACCCCTGAGACCTGAAGATATTTCTACTCGTGTAATTTGGGTAATTTGAGAAGTAGAATGACCCATTTATATAGTTTTTTTTTTGTTACGAAGAGTCCTTCACTCATCAGATCAACACATACCATTCAAGTCTTTAAATGTCTCGCCACTTGGCCTCTCAATCTCCTCTCAAAGGAGCTTACATTTCCTAGTTAAAGTTTAAACCCACCCTAAGTTAGAGCAAAATTCACATTATGTTATTCCTCTGGAACAGTTCAGTCAATATTTGTGAATGTGTAACGTGAACTCAAGTTAGTTAGACTCACAAAGCTCAAATCCAAACAGCCAGGCCCAAGACTCTAATCTGGCATGTCGTTAAAACATCTGATTTTGCCTAAGAGGCTCACTTTGGGGAACCATAAAATGTTTAGCTTTCAGATTGTATTTATAGTAGTAATACCAATATTGTATTTGTTATTATTATTGATTCGTCATGTTAGGGTGTATCTCTTTAACTGAAGAAAAATGCCTTATATTAAATAGGGGATATCAGTGCAGATGGAGCTCGATTTCAGGAGTTAGTTTACCAGAGACAACATGGTGAGTGTGCCCTCTGCTGGTCAAACGGAGAAATTGTAAAAAGTGCCAGTCATCTGATTTGTGATTTGCTACTACAGCAGAATAATGTGTGTCTGAATACGTTTTTCTGCCCCACGATATGTATTGTCACATTTCTGTATCACAATATATAATTTTTTTTTAATATATTGTCCCATCCCAGATTATATATTCGATTCAATACTTTATTTTTTTTTATTAAAATTTGTATTTGTCGTTTTTAAACATACAATACATTTACTGACAAAATTATGTATATAAAAAAAAATTATAATATCAAAAAACAAATAAATAAAAAAGAGACAAAAATAAATACAAAAAGAGTGACATGGGTTCATCGGTCCCTACATTGTTTATTTACATTTCAATTTCTTTTCTTGCTTCCTTTTCATTCTTCTGTGATGTCGTTTCCTTTCTTCCAATTTTTCCTCTTGTAGCCTCAGCATATGTGTGATTCTCTCCATTTCCTGTATCCCCTCTATTATCTCTATCCATTTTTCCTTTGTCTGTGTTTCTACCCTGTACCACAGTTTAGTCAATACTTTCTTGGCTGCTACTAGTATCTTAATCAGATATTTGTCTTCTCCCTGAATTTCTTTCTGTGTCAAGTTCCCTAGGTATAGTACTTGACCTGTCTGGGGTATTTCATATGTCATATCCTACTATTTCATTTATTATCCCTCCTGTGTGTGGTTCGCTACTTCTTGCCCACATTTTCTCCAACATGGCTTTTGTGCTGGCGTGTAATTACCCTGTATTTCTGGTGTTATAAAGATATATGTTTTTCCACCCAAACTCCCTCCATATCCTTGATCCTGTGGTTGATTGTTGTATCTTACATGTGTTATACCATTCCTCCTCTGTTATCTCTATTTCTAATTCTTTCTCCCACTTTTCTTTTATATACAATTTCCTTACTGTCCATTATTGCCTGATATAGTGCTGATATAACCCTCCCCTTCCTTCCTAATGATCCCATTCTGTTCTTTGTCTCAGTCTTGTTTTATTTCTTTTTTATAGTAATCTCTAATCTGTAAATATCTAAAGTGGTCTCTATTCTCTAGTCCAAATCTTTCTTAAAATTTTTGTAGAGTCTGCATCTCCCCTCCTTCTATCATTGTACATATTACTGTTATCCCCCCCCCCCCCTGTGTCATGGGTTATCCATCTCAGTATCTTTGATTATTTTTCTAGCTTGTATTTCTTTACTATTGTGTTCCATACGTTTATAGTGAATTTGGTAATTGGGTCTAGTAGTTGTTCCTGTCTTCTGAACAGCTCCGTCTGCCTCAGGGCAGCTCTGGCTGCAATTGTAGCTTACCACCACCGGTATGACTGTGTATGAACGAATAATGGACTCTGTAAGCGCTCTGGGGTCACTGGGGTGTCATGAAGAGCGCTATATAAATCCAATCCATTATTATTATTATTATTATTATCTCCTATTAGTGCCTGCACTTTGAATACCTCCCTTTTGTTTTCTATATCTTTCCATTTGGCTTCATAATTCACATTGCACCAGCATGCTACTGTCCTAAGCTGTGCTGCATAGTAATAGTCTTCTAAACTGGGTACTGCCATTCCTCCTTTGGTAGTTGTAGAGTCACATATCTGATCCTTGGTCTTTCCCCCCCCAAATTAATCTTGATATCCGTCTATCCCATTCCCTGAATTGTTTTTGTGGTATTAATATAGGTAAAGACTGAAATAGGTATAATAACCTTGGTAATATGTTAATCTTAATGATTTCGATCCTTGAGCTGAAATCTAGGGGCATTACTGTCCATCTTTCTAGGTCTCTCTTGATTTTCTGATTAATCTTTGTATAGTTTGCATTGTATAACCCCTCCACCCCTCTTGTAATGTTCACCCCTAGGTACTTGATCCTGTCCATGTCCCATTTAATTTTGTATTTTTCTTTGATCTCTATCGTTGGAGTGTAGTTCAGTGCTAAAGTCTGTGTCACGTTGAGTCTATACCCTGAGTAATATCCATATTCCGTCAGTAAATCCATCAGTATCGGGAAGCTTGTGTCTGGTTGTCTCATATATACCATCACGTTGTCTGCGAACAGTCCCAATTTATGTTCTGTTCCCCTTATCTCCACCCCTTTGATGTCTTTGGTCTGTCTAATTAGTTGAGCCAGTGGTTCGATGAATACATCGAAGAGCGTCGGCGAAAGACAACAACCCTGTCTGGTAGCTCTCTCTAGTTTAATCCGGTCCGTCAGACTACCATTTACCTTAATCCTAGCTGTCGGTTCTTGATATAATGCCCTAATTGTTTTCATAGCGTTTTTGTCTAATCCAAATTTCTCCAATACTTTATATAAAAATATCCAGCTCACACTGTCGAATGCTTTTTCTGCGTCTAGGGCTGCCGCGGTATAGATTTTTTCCTTAACGCACAAATTAGTGAAGCCATTGAAACCGCCGCGGTAACAGATTTTTTTTTTTTAATGTAATGTTAAAATATTATTTTCCTAAATAAACTTTTCAAATGCATTTATTTCTGTGGTAGTCTATTCTTTATAGCCTCTAGTGGGTTTATAATACTGTAGATACTTTCTTGATTAGTGTCATATCAATTCCATTCTGTCAATGTTTTATTAACACTTGCTAACTATCTCCCCCCTTCTAGTTCAGATTAATTGAGTTGAGATTTCTTGCAATATTCTCCTCAGCATCCCTGCCATCTTGTGTGTGAGACATTGATTCTCTGCCATGGTTGGCCCTATTTTAACAAAGTTGCATCATTCCCATTTAATGTCCCATGGTAGTCAGTAAAATATTGTGTAACTAGTTCAACTATATTCCATATTCATTTAATACCGTTTGCTATTCTAATAATTTGGTATAGTATTTCTTGCTTATCCTCATGTTAGTTTATTTTTGTTGACTGGCAAGGGGTTTGATTAAAATGTTTAAAACCAGTTTCACAATAGCCAAACATGGCACATTTTAATGTACATCTTCAGAGTACTCTGTAGTCCTCTGGATCTTAACTGATTGATGAATACAAATTAAATACTCCCAGGACAAGCAGCACCCTAGCTACCAACCTAAAACCCAGGCCAAGCAACACGCAAAGAGTTAATAAATCTGACATTACAAAAATAAAATCAAAACAGTGTTGTTGCTAATCATTGACATATACTAGCCTGTAATAATTAGAAATGATCCCTTAGAAATATCCACTTTGCATTTGATATTGAAAATTTTTACATTTGTTTTTTTAACAATAATTTGTGATGCCATCACAAACACCGGCATTAAAATTCTAATCATTAGTTATGATTAACTAATGATCAACATTATTTTTATGGCATTTTTGAAGAGGACCATTTAGTCCCCTAATGGTAAGAGTAGTTCAGACAAGGTGAAGGAAGGTGATTGCACAGTAAAATCAGAGCCAGGTGGCAGTACAGAAATTGGTACATTTCCCCTACAAGTTGAAGAGTCTGAAATGTTGGTCAAGACATTTGGCTACACAAAATCCTGTGGTCAAATCATTAAGTCAAAACCAAGAAGTTGGGTAAAAGTTCCATTTAATTTCCATTGACGCCACACAAGATTGAAATTCACCAAGGCTCATCATCTAGTTATAGCATCTGAAAAGAGAAATGCAATGTTTCAGTCAAAACAGCTCAATGGAATCTGCATGCAGAACATTTGAAGCAGTTAGTCAAGTGTCAATTCTGAGTAAAACACACCTTCTACCCTTAGTCCCTGCTGGTGGAGTCATATCCATGCCCTGGCTGGTGAGAATCATTGCCAACTCCTGTAGGCCTTCCATAGCTGTGGAATCAAAGAGGGAATGAGACATAACTCTAGCAACTAAGGCAGTCATTGTACCATTAGTCTTAGCAGTGACCCTAGACATTCCAGAGTGAAGGCCAAGATAAACTCACCCATCTGCATCCTTGTTAATTGCTGCATCTCCAGTCTGGGTAGATATGGGATTAGAACCATAGAAGCTGGAGGAACCTGGATGCTGGTAGCTAGACTGCGTCGGCTCCTTAGCCTGAGAGCTTTGTTGCCGTGTGCCCAGGTAGCTTGGCTGCCGCTTGGCCTGGGAGCTGGGTTGGTAGCTTGCCTGCTGCTCAGTCTGGGAGCTGGGCTGCTGCTCAGCCTGGGAGCCAGATTGAAAGCTTGGCTGGTTGCCCTGGTAGCTTGGCTGCTGCTTGGCTTGGGAGCTTGGTTGCTGCTCGGCCTGGGAGCTGGGCTGCCGCTTTGCCTGGGAGCTTGGTTGCTGCTTGGCCTCGGTTTCAGGCTGGTTGCCCTGTTGCTGCATGCCCTGGTAGCTTGCCTGCTGCTTGGCCTCGGTTTCAGGCTGGTAGCTTGGCTGGTTGCCCCGTTGCAGAGTGCCCTGGTAGCTTGGCTGCTGCTTGGTCTGGGAGCTTGGCTGCTGCTTGGCCTCGGTTTCAGGCTGGTAGCTTGGCTGGTTGCCCCGTTGCAGAGTGCCCTGGTAGCTTGGCTGCTGAGCCTCTGTTTCAGGCTGGTAGCTTGGCTGGTTGCCCCGTTGCAGAGTGCCCTGGTAGCTTGGTTGCTGCTCGGCCTGGGAGCCATGTTGCTGCGTGCCCTGGTAGCTTGGGTGTTGCTTGGCCTGGGATCTGGGCTGGGAGCTTGCCTGCTGCTTGGCCTGGGAGTTGGGCTGGTAGCTTGGGTGCTGCTCGGTCTGGGAGCCCTGTTGCTGCATGCCATGGTAGCTTGGCTGCTGCTTGGCCTGGGAGCTGGGCTGGTAGCTTGCCTGCTGCTTGGCCTGGGAGCTTGGGTGTTGCTTGGCCTGGTAGCTTAGCTGGTAGCCCTGTTGCTGGATGTCATGGTAGCTTGGGTGCTGCTTCGCCTGGGTTTCAGGCTGGTACCTTGGCTGCTGCTCGGCCTGGGAACCAGATTGGAAGCTTGGCTGGTTGCCCTGTTGCCGAGTGCCCTGGTAGCTTGGGTGTTGCTTGGCCTGGTAGCTTGCCTGCCGTTCGGCCTGGGGGCTGGGCTGGTAGCCCTGTTGCTGCTCAGCCTGGGAGCTGGGCTGGTAGCTTGGGTGTTGCTTGGCTTGGGAGCTGGGATGGTAGCTTGGCTGCTGCTTGGCCTGGGGGCTAGGCTGGTAGTCTGGGTGTTGCTTGGTCTGGGAGCTGGGCTGGTATCTTGCCTGCTGCTCGGTCTGGGAGCTTAGCTGCTGCTCGGCCTGGGAGCTGGGCTGGTAGCCCAGCTGCGTGCCCAGGTAGCCCAGCTGCGTGCCCAGGTAGCCCAGCTGCCTGCCATGGTAGCTTGGGTGCTGCTTGGCCTGGGTTTCAGGCTGGTAGCTTAGCTGCTGCTTGGCCTGGGAGCTGGGCTGGAAGCTTGGCTGCTTGCCCTGTTGCCGAATGCCCTGGTAGCTTGGCTGCCGCTTGGCCTGGGAGCCAGATTGGAAGTGTGGCTGGTTGCCCGGTTGCTGCATGCCCTGGTAGCTTGGGTGTTGCTTGGCCTGGTAGCTTGGGTGTTGCTTGGCTGGGGAGCTGGGCTGGTAGGTTGGGTGCTTCTCAGCCTGGGAGCCAGATTGAAAGCTTGGCTGGTTGCCCTGTTGCTGCGTGCCCTGGTAGCTTGGCTGGTAGCTTGGTTGCTGCTTGGCCTGGTAGCTTGGCTGGTAGCTTGCCTGCTGCTTGGCCTGGGAGCCAGATTGAAAGCTTGCCTGGTTGCCCTGTTGCTGTGTGCCCTGGTAGCTTGGCTGCTGCTTGGCCTGGGAGCTGGGCTGGTAGCTTGGTTGCTGCTTAGCCTGGGTTTCAGGCTGGTAGCTTCGGTGCCGCTTGGCCTGGGAGCTGGACTGGTAACCCTGTTGCTGCTTGGCCTGGGAGCCAGGCTGGTAGTAGCCTGGGTGCCGCTTGGCCTGGGGGCTGTGCTGGTAGCTTGGGTGTTGCTTGGCCTGGTAGCTTAGCTGCTGCTCTGTCCGGGAGCTGGGCTGGTAGCTTGGCTGCTGCTCGGTCTGGGAGCTGGGCTGGTAGCTTGCCTGCTGCTTGGCCTGGGAGCTGTGCTGGTAGCTTGGGTGTTGCTTGGCCTGGTAGCGCTGCTGCTCGGTCTGGGAGCCCAGCTGCCTGCCCTGGTAGCTTGGGTGCTGCTTGGCCTGGGAGCTGGGCTGGTAGCCCTGTTGCTGGATGCCATGGTAGCTTGGCTGCTGCTCAGCCTGGGAACCAGATTGGAAGCTTGGCTGGTTGCCCTGTTGCAGAGTGCCCCGGTAGCTTGGCTGCTGCTTGGCCTGGGAGTTGGGCTGGTAACTTGGCTGCTGCTCGGCCTGGGAACCAGATTGGAAGCTTGGCTGGTTGCCCTGTTGCAGAGTGCCCTGGTAGCTTGGCTGCTGCTTGGCATGGGGGCCAGATTGGAAGTGTGGCTGGTTGCCCGGTTGCTGCGTGCCCTGGTAGCTTGGGTGTTGCTTGGCCTGGTAGCTTGCCTGCCATTCGGCCTGCGAGCTGAGCTGGTAGCCCTGTTGCTGCTCAGCCTGGGAGCTGGGCTGGTAGCTTGGGTGTTGCTTGGCTTGGGAGCTGGGATGGTAGCTTGCCTGCTGCTTGGCCTGGGAGCTGGGCTGGTAGCTTGGCTGCTGCTTGGCCTGGGAGCTGGGCTGGTAGCTTGGGTTTTGCTTGGCCTGGGGGTTGGGCTGGTAGCCTGGGTGTTGCTTGGCCTGGTAGTGCTGGTATCCCTGTTGCCCCTTGGCCTGGGAGCTAGGCTGGTAGCTTGCCTGCTGCTCGGCCTGGGAGCTGGGCTGGTAGCCTGGGTGCTGCTCGGTCTGGGAGCTTAGCTGCTGCTCGGCCTGGGAGCTGGGCTGGTAGCCCAGCTGCGTGCCCTGGTAGCCCAGCTGCCTGCCATGGTAGCTTGGGTGCTGCTTGGCCTGGGTTTCAGGCTGGTAGCTTGGCTGCTGCTTGGCCTGGGAGCTGGGCTGGTAGGTTAGATGTTGCTTGGCCTGGTAGCCTGGCTGCTTCTTGGCCTGGGGGCTGGCCTGGTAGCTTGGCTGCTGGTTGGCCTGCGAGCCAGATTGGAAGCTTGTCTGGTTGCCCCGTTTCTGCATGCCCTGGTAGCTTGGGTGGTTCTTGGCCTGGGAGCCAGATTGGAAGCTTGGGTGTTGCTTGGCCTGGGAGCCGGGCTGGTAGCCTGGGTGCTGCTTGGCCTGGGAGCTTGGGGGCTTCTGCTTGGCTTGGGAGCTAGGCTGGTAGCCTATGGGTGCTGCTTGGCCTGGGAGCTGCTGCTTGGCCTGGGGGCTGGGCTGGTAGCCTGGGTGCTGGGCTCATTCGAAGAGTCGCTACGTTGTGGCACCCTCGTCTTCTGTCCCACAGGGTTGTCCCAGTAAATAGATTGCCGTTGTAAGCCAAACTGCCGCAATAGCTGCTGTGGTCGTTTCAGGCCATCAAAGAGGTCATTGCGTAGAGCAGTTCTGGACTTGTAGATTTTGCTTATGCCGGCGTCTAGAGACTTGAAGCTGCTTTGCAACTGGTTGCTGGGCTGGTTTTTACTGTAGCTACTAGACTGCTCAAACAGCTGCTGTGGTTGTATGATACCGGCAACAAAGTCATTGCTGAAGGCATCTAGGGATTTGTGGATATTGCCCAGGTTGGCCTCTACAGACTCAAAGTTGATGTGCAACTGCTTTTGGCTGTCGGCCTGGGCTTGGCCAACAGGGTCGGGCCCAGAGCTACTACTAACTGGTGTCTGGAGAGCGCTTGTCGATTCATCACGGACATTAGAGCTGCTGTCGTAAGGCTGATAGCTTGAAACTGGGCCTTTAGCATCTCCAGGATTTTCAGCCTCAGATGGAGATGTGTAATCTATTGAAGACAAGGTTAATATCAGATCAAAGCTAGACTTACGTTTTATAGAAACCTCATCTCCAGTTGTGCATTTTTTCCACCCCCACACTGAAGGTCTTATAGCATGATGACTAAGAATACACATAAAGCCAAAGACCATAAGACCCAATTAAAGTGCATAGGTTTCTATGGTGAATTAGCTTTCCTCCATTTTAAATGTACACCTCAAGACTTGCAGCTTCAACAAGACAATAAAATATAGTAAACAAACCTTTTGCCTGATGGGAGGGAGGGAGGGAGGGAGGGAGGGAGGGAGGGAGGGAAATACATGTTTTTCTTGCTGCAAAATGAGTGAAGCAATTCAAACGGTTGTGGTAACCGCCATAAATAAGACCCACATACTAGGGATGGGCGTGAGTAATCGATTACTCGCAGCTATGAGAAAAATCGATCTTATATCTTATAGAGAATTTGTTTCACATGTATGTGTAAGATTATAACTGTTTGTTCGTTTCATTAAACATATACATGAATGAACAAAATTAAGTTTAAAATAAAGAAATTCAAAAATATATATATATATTTTTTCTTCTTTACGAGTAATACACGATCACTCGAGTATAGCATGCGATCAATCGATCTGGATTTTTCTTAAAAATGCCCATCCCTACCACATACCTCTTTATCCCTGAAGCATAGCTCAGAATGAAGGCTGTTCACCTCCATTTACAGTAAAACACATGACTAAAACTGACTCCCCAACTCCAACTTGTATTGCAGCTACTGGAGACGTTTTAAATGCTCCACTACTGAGTAGGGGGTATCTGCAGAGCCGCAGAGCCAGGCTGGACGGGTTGGAGGCGGGGCTTCGTGGTCTGGACAAGTATTAGTGGTCTGGACAAGTATTGCGGATGAGGGGGGGGGGGGGCTCTCTCGCTATGTGTTGGAGTGTGCAATGTGTATGCGCATGCGTGTGGACTGGAGCAGTGAGAGTATAAAGAGTCAATTTTTTCCTAACTCTTTCTCACATCACAAGAAGAAGAAGAAGAAGAAGAAGAAGAAGAAGAAGAAGAAGAAGAAGAAGAAGAAGAAGAAGAAGAAGAAGAAGAAGAAGAAGAAGAAGAAGAAGAAGAAGAAGAAGAAGAAGAAGAAGAAGAAGAAGAACTCTTTCACAGTGTGGTGTGCGCGCACTGCGCCGGCAGAACAAGATGTCTTTCAATAAAAACCAGACCAGCTGTGCAATCGAATTTAATTAGCTAACTGGCTCTCTCTTTCTCTCTCTGGTGTAGTAGGACTGCTATCTTTACTAAATATAAACTTGCAAGTACATGGTGTAGTAGTAAGCCATCTCCAAGTGGGCAAGTGATGTGGTGATTAGAGGCACAACCTTTTATTCATATTTTGAAAGTAATTATATTCTCTTTTTTCCAGGACCACATAACGATACGAAGAGGCCAGCCAGAGGCCTCTCTCATTCTACTGTACTTGTCTAATAGATGAACCCTTCAAGAGCAACGGGTACAGGGTCGATATGACCCTGATGTAAACGAGACACTAATCTCTCGACCCCGCGCTCGGTTGCTAACTTGCTATTGTTTTTTGACAGTCTGCCGTGAACATGGGAAATAATTGCGACAGCTCTGCTGTAAACACTGGGAATAACCTTGGTTGCTATGCCCACCACACAAAACCGCAAAACTTCACCCTGGACTCCGGTTTTCAAAGACCAGGTTGCAGTGTAGCAAATCCCCGGTTGTGTGTGGCCGAACAGTGCAACTGCGCACATACAATCATGGTTATATTAAATCCAGCGCTCGTGTGGACTGGGCCTAACTTGCCTGCCATTACGTTGCGTTCTGAAAAGCGAAACTGACTCTGAAAACGAAACGAAAATGACCCTGTGTGTAACTGCAGCCGTCTCTGTGCTAACAGTCACGTTTTCAGTACGAGAAGACAAGACAAAACTTCTTTCTCTGGTCTGCATCCCCTTAACAATTGTGTGTATTGAGCCGTACTGTATTGTACCCATTCTGCAATCTTGTTGAAATAAAGTTTTCATTCACACTCAAAATCTGTGTTCATTTTTTATTTTGCATACTAATGTTCTGTGTCTTGAGTCGTACTTGTATTGAAAAACTGATTTTATGTCTGAGGAGAAGACCGGTACTCATCATCTTTGTCTCCACAAAAAGAAAAATGACATGTGAAGTATGTGTGCCAGGTTCAAACAGTGCTGTATATGTACAGTTTATTCCTACTCCTATCCAAGCTCCGGGAGGGTCATCAAAGAGAAGTCGGGTCATCAAAGAGAAGTCGCCTATTCTTAGTCCTTGCCCCACAATGGTGGAATGAACTACCCACCCCAGTTAGGACAGCCGAAACCCGTCCAATCTTTCGCCGTCGACTAAAGACTCACTACTTCAACCATTATCTAAATAAAACAAATCTAACCCTAACTAACCTTACTGTCATGCACTTGTCCTAATAAACTAACCTACACTGTAGCACTCAACACTTTATGAACATTGTTACTGAGACGAAAGTTAAGTTTACTCTATTATTACTAGATCTGGTATGTCATAAATGTCTAGATGTAACATTACTGTCTATGTACCTATGTAAACGAGACGAAAGTTAAGTTGAAAATGGGGGAAGGTAAGTTGAAAATGGGGGATCTATGTAAACGAGACGAAAGTGAAGTTGAAAATAGTGCGCAGTAGTGCAAATACTTGTCCAGACCACTAATACTTGTCCAGACCACGAAGCCCCGCCTCCAACCCGTCCAGCCTGGCTCTGCGGCTCTGCAGATACCCCCTATTGTGTCCACGCCACGAAGCCACGAAGCCCCGCCCACGCACAGTCAAACCTAGTCCACGCCACGAAGCCCCGCCTCAAACCTAGTCCAAGCCACGAAGCTCCGCCCAGACGTTGGGCTCTGTGGCTCTGCAGATAATGCTATTGAAGCGACGCTCCTCCGGGGACACGGTATCTGTGCAGCTCGTCGTCGGACCAGACGACCCTCTCTCATTGCTGGAAGAAGTAGGACATTGAAAGAGAGATGATGCTATTCATTTGATCCGTATCTCACCATCGCTCGCAGTCATGAAATCGGTCGTTTTCATTTTGATGTTTGAACTGATGATTCTATCTCACAAAATCCCGGTCAACGCAGCGAATGCCGAGCTGCTTTCGGGAGACGCGGATCCCGATCCCGTGGATGATATTGTGTACAGTCTCAATGTGGATGTGTCTCGGGTGCTCAGGAGGGTCAGTGAGCGCTACTTGTCCGTGGCCTTAGATGCTAGTCTTGTGTCGGAGGAGAAGTTCATGTATCTCCTGGGGTGAGTAGTATCTGTTCCAACACCACCACACAGCTTATTGAATATGTCATTTGATAATCTAGTACATTCATTCAAGTTCTGCTTTATTTGTCACATATCACATATAAGATACATGCACATTACAGTGAAATGCCCCCCTGAGATTGTGCTTCATACAGTAAACATTTTAAAAAGCGCTTGAAACCAGAACTCAAAGTGTAACAAGGAAATTAAAATCTCAGTCCAATGTACAGTTTCTACGTCAAATGTATACACACTCTTTTCTGGACACTTTTTGTATCACAAACAGTACTGTATTTGCAAATCTGGTATGTCATCATAAATGTATAGATGTCATGTAGCAGTACTGTCTACTATTATGATTAATTGAAAATGGGGGACCCTGATGTAAACAAGACGAAAGTCTTTCTCTGGTCTGCATCCCCTTAACAATTGTATGTATTGAGCTGTAGTGCTGTACTCTACCCATTCTGCAATCTGTTAATAAAGTTTTCAATCAGTCAAAGCTAAAACATTCTGATAAGCAACGTTCAGCTCCGATTGGAGCCTTCGAGTGACAGAACCTGAACATTGCTGATGATCAGAATGTTTAAACGTTGACATTGAACTGATATTTTGTTTCCTTGCCTTCGTTGAGCCTCCCAACCATATGGAACACACAATATGTGCCATATCCTTGTTCCTGTTTTTTTTTTTTTTTTTTAATCAAGAGTCGGCTCCTTTCATTGGATCGGCTCCAGGATTTGGCTCTCGATCATCAATTAAGTTAAACTTTCAAGTTCCGAGTTTTGTTTTATTTGTCACATATAAAGTACATTACAGTGACATGCTTGGTTCTGTATGAGCCCCCTGAGATTGTGTTTCATACAGTCAAACGAATAAAGACCAAACACTATACAAAATATACAAACTAAAGCACAAAGTGAAGTATAAAATGCAAGCTTTTTAATCAAATAAAAATCAAATCAAATGTATTTGTAAGGCCCGACAACACACGTTAATGTCCCCATGGGCCGTACACGTCTTCTTTAAACAAGTCAAGAAGAAACATAACAATAAGTCAAGAACAGAACAAGAACACCATAAGGTCCAACAAATTTAAAATAAATGCAAATAAATGAAAGAATGCAAGCACTCCCAGACACTCCCCACGCGAAGGTAAGGAAAAACTCACTAAAACCTAACCATAGGGAAAAATGCTCCACAGGCAGTGTGGAGGAGAGAAACCTTAGAAGGGCCATTCAAGGGGGGATCTCCCTTCTTAGATGTCGGTGATAGTAGTGTTGCAGACTAACAGTTGGTAAGCATGCACTCGTGTGTAGTGAAACACAGATGAGTGCATGCAATAGCAACTGAACATTTTGAAAGATTATAGATAGAGCTGATAGCGATAGCAACTGAACATTTTGAAAGATTAAAGATAGAGCTGATAGCGGATCTATTTGAGGCACAGGGGCGGCACGGGACATTCAACACTCCGGTCATTGCTCCGAGACAGCCGGAGACAGGGAGATAGGGGGCGGAGCAGAGAGGGTAGTGCAAAACTTTTTGTTTTGTATTTTATTTTTTTTATTTTTTAAACAAACACATAAACAAACATGACAACACACGATTAGATATACAAGCATTGTTAACAGTGCACATCAAATTAAATCACTGTTTAAATAAATGTCTTATACAAGATATGCCCCTAATACCTGCTATCTATTCCCCTACACACATAGCTCTTGCTCGCACCCCCCACCCTGGACCCCCCAATGGATAATCCACCCATTATCATTCGCTCCTAACCAGACACTACCATTATATGCTAGCTTTTATTCTCTCCACCACTTCTAACCACATTGTCAATTTGGATTCATTGAGACCCAAAATTCTTGCTGTAGATATTTCTAGATAAATCACATCGAGATATGTAAGAATCCAGACCTTTCGGCAATTTTTTTCCGGTTGAATCCATCGTGATGCTATCAGTTTTTTAGCTACTGTAATACCAGATAAAACCAATCTCTTTAGCTGTGGATGTACTGCATACCCAAAAACATCATTCAGCAGTAATACAGAGGGGTGTACAGGTATATTCAGAATTAAGAGATTTGATAATTGCTGGGTCACTTCTTTCCAGAATATCTTAATATAATATGGTAAAGTGTTGAAAGAGAGTCAGTGTTCATATTTGTATAACTCCTGGGAGTCAACGCCGCACTATACCTCAGATTATAGAATGACAGGTCTGTCCTTTGATCGTGTTTTTTTCCCCCACTCTTCATAATTATGAAACGTTCTCTCCTCACAACAAGGTCTCCAAAGCTGAGGACGTTGGCCAAAGCACTGGCACCGGCATTCCTGAGATTTGGAGGGACCCGGCAGGACTTCATGGTCTTCAACCCGGAGAAAGCGTTCATGCGCTCGCACGAGAACTATCAGCAGAACTCTGTTGTTGCAACCAATACAGGTCAGGTTACATGCATTGTCCCCTTTTGCATTGTTTACAGTACACCGTTCTGTACAGGACCGCACCTCTTTCAGCAGGCGTTGCTCCCATAAAGATTTCCCATAAAAGAAACGACTAACCTTTGTACCGTCTTTTACTAGTATGCACTCTGCTACTAAGGAATCTACCAGTCAGTGGTGATTTCATAAGGGGTTGCACTGTGTTTTAAATGGGCAAAGACACGGGCGTCACGCCATTGGGCGCACATGTCGCATGACCAGAAACGTCAGTGGCCAATCAGATCCCACCAGAAACGTCAGTGGCCAATCAGATCGCAGAACGCGGAACTGGAAATGGGTTGGTAAAAAAACTAGATGCCTCGCGGGCGCATACATGTTCCCTCGCGTGCGCACAGGATGTAGCCTTCAATTTCAATTGCCTTATACTTATTAGATTAGATTAAATACAAATGTTTTGTCCGTACAGTGAAAATAAGTTTGTCATCTAACCAGAGTGCAAATGTAACCGTCAAAGTGCAAACAATACAGTACTGAAAGCATGATTATTATTATGTGCATAAATAGTAGGAAACATGTTTTGTATAGGAAATGACTATAGTTTTAGTTTAGTTTTTGTAAATATTGCCTTGAAATAGAGAAGCTGAAAAAGGTAGCGGGGATGAAGCGGCGAGGATAAAGAGAAAGAAAAGAGACAGAGGGGGAAGAAGAGAGAGGAAGAACAAAAAAGATTAGAAGTGAGAGTAGACGAAACAAACGGTAGAAAGACCACAGATAAAGAGGAACAAGGCGTAGCCAGGTGGGTACTTAGCGCACGAGTCGAGGTGAACGCATTCTTGTGTGTGTGTGCGTGCTTCTGCTCAGAAAGGAGGTGGAACGGCGTGCTACCTCGTCCCATGAACACTGCACTACTGCTTGCCTATATTACTACTAGGGGTGTAACGGTATTATACACCGAAGTGACGGTTCGGTACATACCTCGGTTTTGGGGTCACGGTTAGGTACAACAGGGAATTTTTTTTTAATAATAATGATTATATATTTATAATTATTATTATAATGATTAAATATAATGATCTTTTATTAAATTATACTTAGTTCCACCTAGGCTTGCCGTGGTAGTCAGTGATACCGGTGTCATTCTGTGTTCAGGCATACACTGAGTAAATTAATTGCCTACCGCCCCCTACATTTCTTCATGTTGAGCTATAGATTGTGGAAGAATACACACCGAAAGGTACACCAGCAATGTTCATGCTTTATTTGTTTTAAACGAGACGATTTAGAAATGTGTCCATTGGAAATACATTGCGATTTCAAGGGGGGTGGGGAACCATAGATATCTATGTGGGGAACAGCAATGACGTAACCACTACAGACTTGCGGCCCTCTAGTGGTCAGAAACCAGTTATTGCAGCTTTAAATTACATTCCTATTATTGACCGTAAGTTGTATGTGGTTTCTACATGGTCCTCATTTTAAAAGCAGTTAAGAATACCATTACGTTTGATCTCCTTCTTATTAGCAGATGTCTGTGAGAAACTGGAGCTGCCTCCTTTACTGGAGGAGAGGTTGAAAAGCGAATGGATTCAACAGCAAGTAGAACTTTTGAAAGAGGAGCAGCCGAGGAAGTTCAATAGCGTCAAGTTCACAGGTATGATTAGAGGGAATGGACCTATCTCAAACCCGCCCTCTTTTATTGATCCTCCAATCACAACTGTTGCTTCCCTCTGACAAAGTTTGTCCCAAGGGAAGCAACCGTTGTGATTGGAGGATCAAGAGAAGAGGGCAGGGTTTGAGGTGGGCCAATTGCACTTGGTTATATGGACAAATAAATGAATTATCCACAAAATCATTGTATTTTACAATATCTGCATAGGAATGTAAAATAACATGCTTCGATGTAATCAATGTTAATGTTGGATTGCATGATGTGGGATACAGTATCAAACAGAAACAAATGTTCACTTGACATTCTCGGATAATAGAGAGATCTGACTTGATATTTGCCTTTTAACATATATATTTTTAGACGACAAAACAATTGTGTATTATGGTATTTAAAAATATATATATAATTCACACACACATCTAACCCAGCTAGATGACAAATGATAAGTATCGATATATTGCCCAGCCCTAATCAGTAATAATTCCTCATTATTATGAGGAATATTGTGCATAATGTATTGGCAATTTCATAGTGTTTATGCATAATTATAACCTTACTTCATGGCACCCAGAAATGATCGCCCGAAACCTCGTCTATGGCATTTGCTGCACATCTCGATCTATACTTGTGAAATATCTAACTCTATGATGTGTTTATTTAATTTATTTTTTCTCTCGGCAGAGTACGCCGTGGATCTGTTGTACTCGTTTGCAAACTGTTCGGGGATGCATCTCATCTTCGGCCTGAACGCTCTCCTCAGAACAGTTGGCAACGTGTGGAACAGCAGTAACGCCCGGAGCCTGCTGCAGTACTGCGAAGCCAAACAGTACAACATGTCCTGGGAGCTGGGCAACGGTAACTACTACAGGGTTCGCACAAGGTCCTTTAAGTGCTTAAAGTGCTTGATTTTTGACCCAAAAAAAGTCAAGGCCTTGAGTTCCTTGAAAACAGCAAAAATGTTAACAAGGTGCTTAAAATGTCACTGAAATTCAAATCAACCCATTCGCATAGAAAGTTTTGTTCATCCGTGATAAAATTGTTCTGAATCAAGAAATAATTTTCTTTTATTTAAACTAAGTGTAACTAATTGTCGGAAATTGGGTTTAAGCCGTAAATATTTGATCAGATTATTTTCTATGAAAAACAGCATTTTAATAGTCAATTGTATCCTTTTTAAAATAAAAAATAGTGCTTGGGAAAGTACTTGAATTAAATTGTGCTATGTCTGTGGGAACCCTGCTATTAACAAAAACATAAACATCAAATCCGCATCATCAAATTGATAGGTCTACTCTGAATTGATGTTTGCCACCAGAATCGCATTCGGTTTAGCTTACATTTGCAGATTGCGTGATTACTTTTGTCCCTGATAGGATATCGCTCTCACTTTTATCTTTTATCGTGTAGTTTCAGTCATTTGATACGGCAATCTGCTGCGTCTTCAGGAAGTCATAACTTCTCTCTGCGATCTTAATGTCCGGCCAACGATGCGTTGTGTTGTTTATTTGTATCCCCATTAGTTACCAAGGCAACAACTACTCCTGGGGTCCACATAAAAAACATACATATACAGACACACACATTCATATATATCAACATACTGTACATATACAGTATATATAGACACACACATTCATATATACCAACATACTGTACATATACAGTATATATAGACACACACATTCATATACCAACATACTGTACATATACAGTATATATAAACACACACATTCATATATACCAGCATACAGTACATATACAGTATATATAGACACACACATTCATATATACCAACATACTGTACATATACAGTATATATAGACACACACATTCATATATACCAACATACTGTACATATACAGTATATATAGACACACACATTCATATATACCAACATACTGTACATATACAGTATATATAGACACACACATTCATATATACCAACATACTGTACATATACAGACTTCTATCTTATACTTGCTATACTTATTTTATACTTAATCTATTTTTGTCTAGCACAGTCTCTGGAGCGTAACAGAAAGAAGCATTTTGTATACAAGTATTCTGTACTTCTGCATGACAACTAATAAAGAAACTTGAAACTTGAACTTGAAACAGTCACAAGCTGATGACATGTCATTTGCATAAATTAGGAACAGTAAAGGTCCTAGTATGCTTCCTTGTGGAACACCACAACTCACTGGGAGGGGGGGGGGGGGGGGACAGTGTACCGTTCACCTCCACCATCTGTTTTCTCCCCTCCAGGTAGGATTGCATCCAGCTCACTGATGAAGTATCAAAACTAATTGCTTTTAGCTTATCAATCAGAATGGAGTGATTGACAGTGTCGAAAGCCTTTTGGAGGTCCAGCATGACCATGGCGCAGTATTTGCCCACGTCCACCTCGTGTTTGATGTGGTCGTTCAAATAGAGAAGTTATGTGTCAGTGGAATGGGATGTTCTGAAGCCAGATTAGAATTCGTAGATTTCCTTTTTTTCCGCAAGGTACTTTTCGACCTGTTTGTAGAAAATCTTTTCCATAACTTTTGAGATGGAGGTAAGAATAGAAACGGGGTAAGAATAGAAACAGGAAGTTCAGAGCATTTTTTGTCTCTGGTTTTCATAGTGGTCAGTATGTCTGAATGCATCCATGGCTCAGCGCGATATACAGACACATGCATTCATATATACCTACATACATATCTCATTCCGAATCGCATTCCGTTAAGTTTACATTTGCAGATTGTGTGATTACATTTGTCCCTGAGAGGATATCGCTCTCACTTTATCTTTTATCGTGTGGTTTCAGTCATTTGATGCAGCAATCTGCGGTGTCTTCAGGAAGTCATAACTTCTCTCTGCCATCTTAACTCATTCAGCGCCATAAACTGTCCCCATCTCTGCCGCTTCAGGCCAGCTTAAAATGGTCATTTTTGCGGTGTTCCACGATGTTTGCAGAGCTGTGTGTGTGTTCTGTATTATAGCTGTGGAGACAATGGTGTGGCTCATTTGACAGACACTACTTGTAGTCCAACATGGAAAAAAAGAGTTTGTTTCTACACACTGTAGTTTGTAGTTTATTACACGCTAAACATCGCATTTCCAAGATAATCCAGTCTTTTCCCATCGATCGCGAGATAAAACGTGTTATATGCAATAAGCCCAAACCGTTCTGGTTGATCTCCCGAAACCCCAAATATTCCCAAATCAAAGGTATATACCATGTACACATGTACCTTTACAAAATCATCAATGGGTGGGGGTCGTTTTAACTCAACTGTGATCGTGTTTGACGAGCATGTTTTTTACGTCCGGTAAAACACAAATCTGTGATAGTTCGAAAAACATGTTTCAGGTTCGGTAAAATAGGCATAGAATATACCATACCGTAGAACTTCCGGTTTGACAGCAATATGTAGCAGGCGCGTTTGGTTACAGCTCCGCTCCCGTCAACGTTAATTTAGTTTAAAAACCTTATTTGAACAACACTAATGAAATTAAACCACATCGTATATATTAAATAAGACCTTCTACTAACTATATCAAAAGAAATAAAGATTCAACATGGAACCTAAGGACAAGAAAAAGAGTGGAAAGAAACTCGGAATAGACAGTACAACGGCGCAAGTCATGACACGCTCCTCGAAGGATACAGCAGCCGCCAGTACAACAGTACCGTTGTTGACTAGCCCCGTCGGGGAGACAGTAGCGGATAACATACCGGGACCGACGACGACTAGCCCCGAGAGGGTGACAGCAGACGACGATATAACGGTAACGGCGGGGACAAACACTGTGAGAGAGAAAGCAGTGGAATTTGAGAAGAAAATATCCGTTAAATCCACCGTGTCCCCCAATGCTCCTACAACCTCAACTGATACAAGCAGGGAAGTTACACAACCCGATTTCAAGTCTCTGACTAGCCTGATAAAGGATCAGATACAAGCAGGGAAGGATCAGATGGACGCTTTCAAATGACACATCGACGAATTCAAAGTACACATCGATGCTAAATTCGAAGAGGTTATAAAAGCGGCCGCGGAACAGGCCGGGCGAATCACTGCAGTGGAGAACACGGTGCTAGGAATTACACTGAAAGTACAAGAGAACAAGAAGACTCTTAACGATGGATTCACAGAGGTAGTGTAGGAGATAAAACAGGTGGAAGACATCGAAAAGGAAGCAATGGAGAGGCGGCTCAAGACCGAACGCCACTACCGTAGAAATAATATCCGTATTGTGGGATTGGATGAACCAGTCAATTGCACAGACGACTTATTTCCAACTGTGTTAGCAGGAATTCTAGGTACACATATCCTACCCACAGCGCCGTTAGTGGACCAATGTTACAGAGTCGGTACACGAGACCAAAAAGTCAACGGGACGAGGGTTATCATTGCTACTCTGCGCAAGACAGAAATAAGAGATGCGATCATCAGAGGGGCACGCAATCAATGGGGGAAACTGAAATATGGTGACAAACCAGTGTTTTTCTACAAGGATCTATGCAAGGAGGCCATTGCTCTACGTGTCCCCTACAAAGATGTGCTGCAGAGATTATACAAGAGAAATCTTAAGCCAAGCCTTCGGTACCCGGCCCTTCTATCCATCTTGGGGGAAGATGGTAATAGGCTCGGATTACGCTCGCCTAAAGATGCCGATGAATACATGAAGCAACATGAAACTGGTTCCCCGGGGCCGGTCGCAACATAGGCTCGAATCAGAAGATAAGCCTAATCATATCTCTCTTTTTCTCAATTTTTTTACTCTTTGTATTTTATTATTTTTATTAGAATGACTTTACCACGGCTCAACAAAAGCAACAGCTGATATGCATCTTGGCAACACTGAGGCACAAAGTGTTTAATACGGATCGATAGGCATTATATTTATAGACTTCTGGTCTCTGAGGAGGCAATAATCCAATATTGACATTGGGAACACTCTGGAATATTCTGGACTCTTCTCTCGACTACTTGGGACACAATGGAATATGCTGGAAAACACTAGTAGGTCATAACTCCTGGGCAGGAAGATCATTCTGGAACATAACAGCAGTGTTTACGAATTTACAAGGGTATTCTACAACCTTCTAGAATATACTGCACTCATACAATGAAGGCCTGTAACTTTAACATCCGGTATGCATATGATCCAGTGACGGAAGTTCAATAAGGTTTTAAAAACATCAGCCACATCTAAAGGTATAAGCATGACAAGGTTATTCTAATATTTTAAACAATTACTCCACTGCTTTAGGGATTTGCATAATTTAGCTCTAAAAATCTTTTTTTTTTCTTATTTTTTTTTCTCTGTTTAGTTTTATTTTAATTCTCACTTTTTTATGGTGTTAGTATTTTTCTCCACTCTTTTCTTTTTTTCTGATGGTTCCAACATAAGTTAGTAGAAGGTTCAAATGAATATATCAATGAAGGTATATTTTTCATTTTTCACACTATTGTTATTACATTAATGGGAAGGCGCAAGACCAAAAGTGACATTCTATTGAATTAGAATGAAAGTTTTAGATCCTATGGCAATTAGCATAGGAAGATTAGGGTTAGAAAGCTCATTTTGGGCAACCCGGTGGCTTAAGGGAGGGAGTCATACGCGTAGGATGTGTCTATGGAACACAGTCCTGTACGACTCTCGGAGGGAGGGGGAAATAGGGGATTATTATTTGTATATATGTATGTTCTTAAGCTCGGCTCTCAACGGGACCTCAATAGTTGGATGTATATCTATTGTAGCTTCGCACTCCAGAAGCATTACCAACACTGGAACACTGGGGGAATAAATAATCAACACAAACGCAAAAGCGTGCTCACACTGATGAAAAAATAACAGGTTGACATGGCTCTACTAAGCGAAATGCACATTTTAGAGAAAGACATAGATACGTTAGCGGACAACACATATCATAACATTAGTCACTCTTCCTATGGAACGAGAACTCGTGGAGTTGCCATAGTCGTTAAATGGAAGTTGAATATTGAATTGAAGAGAGTATGGTCTGATGCAGATGGTCAGATAACTATAGCTAAGATTGTACACAAGAACAGGAAAATAGCGTTGGTAGCGGTATACGCCCCAAATTTGTACGAAGTTAGTTTCTTCACTACACTTACCAGAGCAATGTTAGACCTTCCCGAATACTCATTTATAATTGGTGCGGATTTTAATGCCATTTGGAATCCAAGGATGGACAAATCTTACCCCTCCTTTTCCAACGAACAAAAAAATTCATCTAATGCATTAAAGGATTAGTCGAAGATTACAGGTGTAAATGACTTATGGCGATCACTCAACCCCACGACCCGGAAGTACTCTTGTCGATCTGCGAGACATAAAACACGATCACATAACCCCTATCCTCCACTCACTACACTGGCTCCCTGTCTCATCCCGGATCAACTACAAAATCCTTACGATCACCCATAACTGCATAAACGCACCCCTCTACCATCAGGAACTCATCACTCCACAATCCTTCACTCGCACCCTCAGATCCGCAGGGAGCCTGCTCCTTCAGGTCCCCAATACCCGGCTCTGCACCATGGGTGACCGAGCCTTCTGCACGGCTGCACCACGCCTGTGGAACAGCCTCCCCATCCAGCTGAGGGCACCACAGAGCCTGGACTCTTTTAAAGCAGGCCTGAAAACCTATCTGTTCAAAAAGGCCTTTGACTGTTAGCTTTTTATTTAAATTTTATTGCGCTTTGTTTTTAAATTGTCTGTTTATACTATGTTTTTAATTAACTATGTTCTATTTTTATTCTGTATTTTATTTTATTTGTTTTACTAATAACTTTTATTCTATTTTTTTAACTGTTTTAACCATGTAGTGTAGCACTTTGGGATCCCAGCGAACAAAAAGTGCATTACAAATCCAATCTATTATTATTATTATAACACATTATCCAGAATAGATTATGTTTTTGCATCCCCGAGACTATTTGATAACTATGATGTGGAAATGATACCCAATGCATTATCAGATCACTGTTATTTACTCCTAAAAGGAACATTTGGTATACTATCATCCCGAGCCCCAAGATGGCGATTTAACTCGATGCTGCTTAATAACAAGGAATTCATTACACAAATCAAAGAAGCTCTTACAGTATTCCTACGGATGAACGCGAACTCGGTGCAGGACCCCAGAATATTATGGATGTCGGTAAAAGGAATGATCAAGGATTTCACTGATAGCTTTTCCTCAAATACGCAAGAATCGATGCTCAAAACTGGCTGAACTGGAAACGCTTTATTCAACGTTATTTAATTCTTTACAATACAACAACTCGGTTCGACTGGAAACTCAAGTTAATGTACTAAAAAAAGAGATTAACGCCATATACAGACAACAATCTGAAATACAAATACGTAGCGCAAGACAACAGCAGTACTCTCAAGGTTCCAAATTAGCTATGCGATTAAGAGTTAACGCAACATTTGCAGATATAACTACCATTAAAGCACAACAAGGACTTGTTACAGACCCTAAAAAATAAACGCAACATTCAAATAATTCTACTCCAACTTGTATAAATCAGAAACGACCTTCGATCAAAACAAAATGGACACATATCTTAATCAAATTAACCTCCCTAAACTTTCAGAGGATGACGCTAAACAGTTAGAAACACCGATCACACTAGAGGAACTCAAGAAGGCCATATCCGAAATGCAAAGTGGTAAGGCTCCTGGAAGAGACGGTATCCCACCAGAAATGTACCTCTCTTGTTGGGACATAATTGGACCCTTATTACTAAATATGATTTTATACTCAGTCAAGGAGGGGAACTTCCATAAGAACGACAATATTGCACTCATAACAGTCCTCCTTAAAAAAGACAAAGACCCCACCGAGTGCGGTAGTTATAGACCCTTAAGCCTCCTCGGAACCGATATCAAACTGTACTCTAAGGTATTAGCCATCAGACTACAAAAGCATATGACGTCTTTAGTTCATCCGGACCAAACTGGCTTCATAAGAGGCCGCTTGATCACTGATAACATAAGACGATTACTGCACGTACTAGATGCTAACAAGGACGACACCACACCTAAGGCGATGCTGTCCCTGGATGCAATGAAAGCTTTTGACAGGTTGGAATGGTCGTATCTATGGGCAGTATTAGAAAGGATGGGGTTAGGAAAAGGTTTCATTGATATGATTAAAGTATTATACAAAGACCCATCGGCCATGATTACAACAGGTATAATCACCTCTGGAATCTTTCCGGTATCATGCTCATCTAGACAGGGTTGCCCTCTTAGTCCTGGACTATTCGATCTATCATTAGAGCCTTTAGCACAATATATAAGACAATCCCAATCCATAGAACCAATCGTAATCAAGGGCACACAACATAAAATTTGTTTATATGCGGACAACGTAATACTGTTCATGCAAAACCCCAACACCACATTGCCTCATCTGCTCAAGTTGATTGAGGACTTTGGAGATTTATCGGGATTTAAGATAAATTGGCCGAAGTCGGCTTTCCTTCCACTTAAACCTCTCTATAAGACAGGGGCACGTCCCCAAGGACTTCAAAATTGCGAGAGTGACCCCTCTACACAAAAAGGGCAGCAAATTAGACCCAGGCAACTACCGCCCTGTTTCTATTCTTACCTCCATCTCGAAAGTCATGGAGAAAATAGTCTACGAACAGGTCGAAAAGTACCTGGCGGAAAAAAACCTAATCTACGAATTCCAATCTGGCTTCAGAACGTCCCACTCCACTGACGCATGCCTCCTCTATTTGAACGACCACATCAAACAAGAGGTGGACGCTGGCAAATACTGCGGCATGGTCATGCTGGACCTACAAAAGGCCTTCGACACTGTCAATCACTCCATTCTAATGGACAAGCTAAAAGCAATTGGTTTTGATAGCCTATCAGTGAGCTGGATGCAATCCTACCTGGAGGGGAGAGAACAGATGGTAGAGGTAAACGGTACTCTATCCCCCCCCCTCACAGTGAGCTGTGGTGTTCCACAAGGAAGCATACTAGGACCGCTACTCTTCCTAATTTATGCAAATGACATGTCGTCAGCCTGTGACTGCAACTTGTTCCTGTTTGCGGACGACTCAGCCCTGCTGGTCTCTGACAAGAACAAATTGCAGGTTGAAAAAACCCTCAGCACGGAACTAGGCAAAATCTGCATATGGCTCGCTGATAACAAACTATCATTACACATGGGCAAAACAGAGTCCATTCTCTTCGGTTCAAATAACAAACTCAGCAAGACCGACGGATTCTCAGTTACAGTGGGTGACAATATTGTCACAAGGAAAGACGAAATTACCTACCTGGGTTCCATCCTAGAGGCAAATCTTTCCTGTGACAAAATGGCATCCAATGTAATAAAAAAAGTCAACCAACGAACTAGATTCTTGTACCGGATCTCCTCTCTGGTAAACAAGAATACCCTGAAGACTCTGGCAGGAGCACTCATTCAAGGGTACTATGACTATGCGTGCACCTCATGGTACCAAAGCACCTCAAAGGCGCTTAAAACAAAATTACAAACATCACAAAACAAACTGGTCAGACTACTACTTGACCTGAACCCCAGAACCCACCTCACCCCTGCCCACTTTGCCAACCTAGGATGGCTTAGAGTAGACGACAGAGTACAGCAACTTGCAATGGGCCTGGTCTACAAGATACACTATACGACCGGGGTGCCCATGTACATGTCAAAATACTTCCCAAAGGTCAGTGAATACCACAACCACTACACCAGAGGAAGCTCAACAAATCATGTTAAACCCAGATTCGGCTCAAACAAGGGACTAAACACGTTTCGCAATTATGCCACAACAATGTGGAACGCCCTACCCAAAGCTGTAAAGGAATGTGAATCCCTGCCCACATTCAAAACCGCCCTTAAAGAGCACCTACGGGAGGCTGCAATTCGAAACTGGCCACCGTAAATGCCCAAAACCCCCACCACCTCCTAATAGACAGTCTCCTCCCCACCGCATGTATATATTCCCTCCCCGCCGTATGTATATTTCCCTCCCACCCACCCACCCCCTCCTAATGTACAGTCCCCTCCCCATCATATGTATATACTCTGTCAGGATCTAGGGGTAACAGTACTGTATATTTGAATACCGCCTATGTCACAAATATATCAGTACTAAATACCTATATGTCCCCATGCCATAAATGTCATGTATGTTGTGTATGTCATAAATGTCTATATGAATTGAAAATGGGGGACCCTGATGGAAACAAGACAAACGTCTTTCTCAGGTCTGCATCCCCTTAACAATTGTATGTATTGAGCCGTACTGTATTGTACCCATTCTGCAATCTGTTAAATAAAGTTTTCATTCATTCATTCATTCAACGCCCCTGCAAAAAAAATATAACCCTCCCAGAAGAGATACCTATGGTAAAACACTTTAGATGTTTGGGAGCTGAAATATTCCCTACCATAAGCCAAACGGTGAAGCACAATTACATAAAAATCCAAAACTAAATCAAAGACGACCTTGACAGGTGGTCAAAACTTAAAAACTCTGTACAGGCACGGGTATCAATAGTTAAGATGGACGTCCTACCTAGAATCAACTTCTTCAGCTCAATGCTACCGTTACCCCCTCCAGAGGGTTACTGGAAAAATTACACTCCTCCGCATACAAATTTATTTGGAATAACAAACCACCACGTATAAAAAGATCCACCGCACAGAGAAACAAAGCAGACGGTGGTATGGCATTTCCAGATTTTTTCCACTATTTTAAGGCGTACACTTTAAGACCATTGACAACATGGTTCGATCCCCAAGCACTAGTATCCTGGAGAAATTTAGAAGAAAATATAGTAGCTCCACATAGACTGAAGGACATAGCATACACCAAATTATCAATTAAGCAATGCGAATGGAAATTTGGCCCCATAATTACTCATGCGATCCGGATATGGCGTGAAACACAAAAAAAATATTCTAACCCACATAAATGGCATAATCATACTCCCTTATTCAATAACAATGCACTCTTGATTGGAAAACGACCTATAAGATTCCATTATGGGAAAAGCAAGGCATACACTCATTAGGAGATGTTTTCAACAAACGGGGTTTTTGTAGTTATGATGAAATACGCAAAAAATGTAATCTCACCGATTCCACATATTATTTTTACGCACAGTTATTGTTATGTTTGAAGGCTCACAGTGTTCCATTAAGGATACCAATTGTACACCACAGATACCACAAATTCTTCTATGAAAGAGAGACATCGAGAGGTTTTGTTTCAGATTTTTATCATCAATTACTAAGGTCCTCGTATGAAACCCTCCACCTAGACTCAGTCTGGAGGAGGGATATACCAGACCTGGAAAAAGATTTTGATTGGCAAGAAGCCTGGGCAAATGTTCGATTTACATCAAGGAACCCGGACCATCAACAAATCAATCTTAACTATATTCACAGGACATACTTGACTCCTATAAGACTGAACAGAATGGGTCTTAAACAAGACTCCAAATGCTCCTTATGTACAAATGGGGACGAGGGGACATTTATGCACATGTACTGGGACTGCCCACCAGTTAAGATTTTCTGGAAAGAAGTGACTCAGCAATTATCAAATCTCTTAACTCTGAATATACCTGTACACCCCTCTGTATTACTGCTGAATGATGTTTTTGAGTGTGCAGTACATCCACAGCTAAAGAGATTGGTTTTATCGGTTATCACAGTGGCTAAAAAGCTGATAGCATCACGATGGTTTCAACCGGAAAAAATGTGCCGGAAGGTCTGGATTCTTACATATCTCGATGTGATTTATCAAGAAATATCTACAGCAAGAATTTTGGGTCTCAATGAATCCAAAATGACAATGTGGATTCATTGTGGAGAGAATAAAAGCTAGCATATAATGGTAGTGTCTGGTTAGGAGCGAGGGATAATGGATGGATTATCCAAATGGGGGGTCCGGGAGGGGGGGGTATGAGCTAGAGCATATGTGTGTAGGGTATTAGATAGCAGGTATTAGGGGTATATCCTGTATAAGACATTTAACTAATTGGTGATTTCATTGGATGTGCACTGTTAATTAATGCTTGTATATCTTATTGTGTGTTGTCATGTTTGTTTATATGTTTGTTTAAAAAATAATAAAAAAATAAAATACAAAAGAATATACCATACCTAGGTGGTGTAGTGGGCAAGGCGCTCGCCACCAATGCAGGAGACGCTGGGTTCGAGCCCAGCTCTCCGCATTGCTATCAGCTTGGCTGGTCGTTCATACTAACACAATTGGCAGTGTTAGGGGTAGGAAAGCTGATGGGTGGGGATCGGACGTTGTGGACAGCGACTCCTACAGGTCGGTTGGTGCGCCTGCGCAGCAGAATCAGGAAGCGACGGGGGCGGCGTGTCCCTCCCACGCAGACCCCCGCCGCTGAGAGATCGCGCTGTGCAGGTGAAAAGATGCAACGGCTGCTTCCTCGAGTACCGGAGGGGACACGTGATGTAAGGCTTCGTCCACATTGCAGCCAGCTTGTGGGAGGCATGGCCAGCTTGTGGGAGGCATGGCCTAACAGCGTTCGAGACAGGGGAGGGTAGAATTGGACGATACGAAATTGGGATGGGAGAAAAATAGAAAAATGGGAGAAAAAAGTAGATAAAAAAGAAAAGAATATACCATACCTTAGCCAGAAGGTATTCCAAAAAGAATAATTCCAAGTGATCGCATCGCCATCGTGATTACCAGTGTATATGTCTATACACGTTTCGATGGGAAATACATTTCAGCAACGGAATTTCGAGGCGATCGCTGTTCAAGCAGGAGGAGGAGCCCTTACAAAAACGAGCCAGGGACGGCTCGAATGAGCCGGATGATGATTTAGAACGGGGATCAGAGGAAAAAGATCAAAGGATCTAAAAACGTATTATTGTTTGGCGGTGACGACTCCACATGTATCGGAGGAGGCATAGTAGTCTATACCCTCCCGCAGACCGACAGAGGATAGTGCAACGACCAGGACCGTGACAAACACAGGGAATTGGCATAACAACCAAAATTGGGGAGAAATGTGAGAACATGCTAAAAAGTTGTATTGTTTTGTAGGAAGTTGAATGAAAGATTTTTATTTTCAAACAAGTATAAAAACAAAAATATATCTGTTCATTTGACATAATACAAAAGATGAATCAATAAGAGAAACGGATAAACAAATCATTTACCCTGTTCGAAAAAGGAGTAGGAAGAAGTATACAATTTTTTTTTTTTATTCCTACCCCTATTTAACTATCACAAATTATAATTGAATCTATTAATAATTATATATATAAACGCTGTATCTCTATACAATCCAATACATTTATATATAAATACATTTATATAATTATACCTATAAACATGTAATATATATATATTATACTAAATAAATCAAATAAGTTCATATCACAATGATACGTGATATTTAAGGTTGGGATCACATGATTGATTGATTGATTGAAAACTTTATTAACAGATTGCAGAATGGGTACAATACAGTACGGCTCAATACACAATTGTTAAGGGGATGCAGACCAGAGAAAGACTTTCGGCTTGTTTACATCAGGGTCCCCCATTTTCAATTCATAATGACATCGCCTCTCTTCCACCACCAGAGCCCAACAGCTATGAGAAGAAGGCCGGGATCCGTGTGAGCGGGTACCAGCTGGGCCAGGACTTCATTAAACTGAAGGAGATCCTACGAGAGTCCAAACTGTACCAGAACGCTGGACTGTACGGGCCAGACGTCAGCCAGCCAAGTGACCACCGGAGAGACCTGTTGGAGGGGTGAGGGACGGTGCTTTCAATTTGGAATAAAATCGCTTTTGATGGGGAACTTGAGCCACGTACCATGTTACTAGGGAACTTGAGTCATGTACCATATTACTAGGGAACTTGAGTCATGTACCATGTTACTAGGGAACTTGAGTCATGTACCATATTACTAGGGAACTTGAGTCATGTACCATATTACTAGGGAACTTGAGCCACTGCACAAGACCGAAGCAGACTACAAAGAGTGACACGTTCAGCCGAACGCACAATTGGAGGGGGGCTCCCCACCCTCCAGAACACTTACAACAAGCGGTGCAGGGGTAAGGCTAAGAGAATCATCAAGGACTCCAGCCACCCGAACAACTGCCTCTTTGAACTGCTGCGGTCAGGCAAGCGATACCGGAGTCTCAAGGCGAGCACAGAAAGACTCAGAAGAAGCTTCTATCCCCAGGCCATCAGGCTGCTCAACGAACAATGAACACTGTGCAACAACCATCAAATGCACACAGCACACACATCCACATGCACACACTCACTTTAAACAAACAACACACTGCAGCATCCACTCTCCACACTTTAGATCACCTAAACACACTTTATATTTATTGATAAAGGATTTGCACTACAACTCGTACACCTTACTGTAAATTGTACCTAAATTGTACCTCATCCCATTTCTGCTTTGCACTATATAATATTGTATATTAGTACACTGCATAGTATATTGTATATTATATGGTAACTCAGTTACGTCTATTCTGCATCGAACATTGTACATATGTCTATACTGAACACTGTGACCTCATTTTTACTTCTAATTTTTGCTTCTAATTTACATGCTATACTATGTTATTTCATACTTATCTTGTCTTGCACAGTCTCTGGAGCGTAACAGTAAGAAGCATTTTGTATAAAAGTATTCTGTACTTCTATATGACAACTATTAAAGAAACTTGAAACTTGAACAAACCATATTACTAGGGAACTTGAGCTATGTACTATATTACTAGGGAACTTGAGCTATGTACCATTATTACTAGGGAATTTAACTGAATTAAGTGATGATTCTACAATTGAATTATGTCATGTGACCTGCATACCATAGTTGAACAAGTCAATAGTGTCCCTTGATTTACTATCAAGGATTATGGATGCAATCCTTATGTAATTTTTCTGCTGTATAGCCCAAGTCCCTATGTTTATTAATGGATTAAATCGGTTAAATCTGCATATATTATATATACATATATACTTTAGAGGCGGTGTCTTCACCAACACATACTGAAATAACAACGCAGATCTTTACTCCATATTATAGGTTTTTGCAGAGCGGAGCCGAGGAGGTCATTGACGCATGTACCTGGCATCAGTAAGTCGACCTATCCTGTCACCTCAACCTATCATGCTATCCTGTCACCTCAACCTATCATGCTATCCTGTCACCTCAACCTATCATGCTATCCTGTCACCTCAACCTATCATGCTATCCTGTTACCTCAACCTATCATGCTATCCTGTAGGGCTGTACCGAATGCTTCGAAGCTTCGATCATAATGTTGACATTCGAATTCATTTTTTTTTTTTTTTTTATCTTTTTTTTTTGTCTATTCAATCTGTTTAAACCAATGGGGGTTTTCTTCACAGTTGCAGTTAAAGATTAGGCTACACTTATATTATAATATTATACTATAAGTCGTCACCATCACTTTCATACCAACGTGCCCTTATTGGATTATTTATGGTGATGAAACTGATTAGTTATATTCATTAAAGAAAGTTGATTTAATAAAAGAAAAAGACTAATTTAATCAGATTAATCACTATTAAAATTGAGGATTTAGTTTAAAATATTTTCTTTAAACATTATTTTTTAAATAGACATTTGAAGCTTCGTTCGAATATGTTAAAAAATGACATTCGGTACAGCCCTACTATCCTGTGACCTAAAGCTATCATGCTATCCTGTCACCTCAACCTATCATGCTATCCTGTCACCTGTGACCTCAACCTATCATGCTATCCTGTCACCTCAACCTATCATGCTATCCTGTGACCTAAAGCTATCATGCTATCCCGTGACCTAAAGCTATCATAGACCACCGTAACACTTCCGGGATTCTGAAATCAGGGAGGAGATTGCGGGGGGGTCAAATGAATGAATGTGGACGAGAGCCGTGATGTAAGTGGTTGCCGATACGGCTGTGGGGGTGCTAGAGACATGATCGAATAGACGTTTATGCGCCTCGCTCTCCTGAACACGGCGTGACCCATAACTAATCGATCAGAACTAAATCGGCAGAGAAAAAGCCCATTTTAAAGCACCTATTCCACATGGACATGCGCAGAGTGCCCATGGAGTCTGGACGACGCGAGATGACGCTCGAATGAATGTGGACTGTTCCATCAGAGGGGGGAGCTGAGGGGAGCTGAGGGGAGGTGACGGGCGCATAAACGTCTATTCGATCATGTCTCTAGCACCCCCACAGCCGTATCGGCAACCACTTACATCACGGCTCTCGTCCACATTCATTCATATGCTCCCCCCGCAATCTCCTCCCCGATTTCAATGTAGTGGTCTATACTATCCTGTGACCTCAACCTATCATGCTATTATAAATAGGGGTGTAACGGTACACAAAAACCACGGTACAGTATGTACCTCGTTTTGAAGTCAAGGTTCGGTACAGTGGGGGAAAGTTTGGCTTTCCATGTTCCACTCAGGGGTGATGTAGTGTGCAGTAATTAATTGTACTTGTAGGGCTGTCAACGAATATTCTATATTGAAATTAATAATCGACTTGTACATTTTTTTTTAAATAATAATTATTATATTAGATTGTGAAAAAAAACAGGCCCCGGTGGGCGTCGTTAGTGGTTAACATACCGTTGTATTCGTTCGGTACACTACACAGCCGTTCGGTACGGTACGGTACACACTGAAGCGGTTCGGTTCGGTACGGTTACGTGTACCTTTACACCCTTAATTATAACGGATGTCATGTGTTGCTGGACGACCGCTCCCAATGCAAACACCAGATTAGTTCACCTGGCTTCCGGTGAGGTTTCCTCACGTGGCCTTTTTCAAAGGAAAAGGGAACTTAACCCTTTCACTACCACACTACAGAAGGTTAACCCTTTCACTACCACACTACAGACGGTTAACCGTCTGTAGTGTGGTAGTGAAAGGGTTAACCTTCTGTAGTGTGGTAGTGAAAGGGTTAACCCTTTGTCGTGTGGTAGTGAAAGGGTTAACCTGCTGTATTGTCACAGTTAAAGGGTTAACAAATTTTGGTAGTGAAAGGGTTAACTGAAGTAGCACACACACTTTTATTACATACCTGGTGTGTATTATTATGTAGCCTACAGTACATGTTATTCATCAGCGGTGTGTGTGGTAGTCTGTGTGCTTAATGTGTACTTTAACTTGATTACCGTGTCCCTCTTGTAGTTATTATGTGAACGGAAGGGACACGTCTTTGGAGGCTTTCCTCGACCCAGAGGTTCTCGATACTCTGGCGTTAAAGACCCATGAAGTCCTGGAGGTAATATAACGTACCAGCAGTGGGGCTACAACAACATTTAGAAGAAACTATATCACAATTTTGATATGTATGGTTTTTCAGGGTTCGCACAAGGTCCTTGAAGTGCTTAAAGTGCTTGATTTTTTACCAAAAAAAAAGTATTGAGGCCTGGAATTCTTTTAAAACAGCCCATTTTTTTAACAAGGTGCTTAAAAAGTCATTGAAATTCAAATAAACCATTTGCATTGAAAGTTTTGTTCATCCATGATAAAATTGTTGTGAATCAAGAAATACATTTTTTTGTATTTAAAGTGTAACTAATTGTCGGAAATTGGATCCATAAATATTGGATCAGATTTTTTTTCTATAAAAAAAACATTTAAAAGTTAATTGTATCCTTTTAAATGCCCTTTTAAAATGAAAGATAGTGCTTGGAAAAGTCCTTGAATTTAATGTTGCAATGTCTGTGGGAACCCTGTCCCCCCCCCCCCCCCCCCTCTCTTATACATAAGACAATTCGTCTGGAGTCTCCTGGAAAGAAGGTGTGGCTTGGTGAGACGGCCTCGGCCTATGGCGGTGGGGCGTTGGGACTGTCTGACACGTTTGTCGCAGGGTTCATGTGAGTGTACCATTTGTGTTTTTTTTTAGTATTTCATTTTTGAATGCATGCTAACCAAATCGGAATACCACCTGTGATGAAGGGTTGGCTTGAAGCAGCCACAGGGATGGTTGTGCATTTGAAGGAACACACCGACATTATGGGAAATGCGCTTACCATTTATGTATGCTTAGCATTTATGTCACAACAGTACTGTATATCTGTGTCATGTATGTCATAAATGTCATTATGAATTGAAAATGGGGGACCCATGATGTAAACAAGACGAAAGTCTTTTTCTGGTCTGCATCCCCTTAACAATTGTGTCTATTGAGCCGTCCTGTATTGTACCCATTCTACAATCTGTTAATAAAGTTTTCAATCAATCAATCAACCATCTTGTCCCGGGTCAAGACGAGAAGATGGATACCAATTTCCTCTCTGTAGAAAGTTATCCGGCTGCAAGCTAGCCTAGGTTAGCACAAATGAATGGAAGCGGAAAAGGACTACTAGCCTAGCTTAGAACTCCAGGAGAGGCGTCACTCTAGGCTAGCTGGTCCGTATTTGCTTCCATTCATTTGTGCTAAGCTAGGCTAGCTCGCAGTCGGATAACTTTCCACTGAACGGAGAGGAAAATGGTATTTTACATTTTACAATTTAATTTACGTATTTGTAAAATGATAGACAAACATGATATCTGTCTTATTGTGGGAATCAAATCATACTATTCCCATTCTGCCTGGGTGTCTGGCCCTTAACATGTGTTCATCGATTACGTCACTGCAACAGGTGAGCCTGCTCATGGGTGTAATTAGCAAGACCCAAGACTGGTGTGGCTGCTCACGTCAAGCCAGCCTCACACTATTCATCGGTTTCTGATATGGTGCTCATTTAGGCCAGCGATTCTCAACTCCGTTCCGGGGACCCTGAGTGTTGGTTTTACTACCAGGTGTCTGCTAGAAACTAAAGGAGGACATTGAGCAGCCACGTCTTCGGACTAGGGTTTGGTACCGTTCACATTTGAACTGATATCGGTACCTGTACCAGTTCCTGGAATTCGGTATCTGTACCCAACGGTACCTTTCTTCGGTACTTAACTCTCTCTGTAATAACAGCATTTTTATTTCAGTTCAAAAAAAGTCCAAACTTCTCAATTTCAACATTGTCATTTATTTAGAACAACATTTTTGTTATTTATTGAAACACACCACACAAAATAAATCGCATAATCGTGTATTATGTTTTTAAACGTTTTAAATATCAACATTATCTGGCCATCCTCAGTCAATATTATCAAAACTCCTCTGACCTCGTCTGGCCTTTCCAAAGACCCAAGAGATGGGACTGTATTATATATATTTGTGGAAAAGGCTCCCTCTTGTCTAGTATATTACACTCTTACACTAAACATGTAAAGGTACCAATATTTGGTACAGATTGATCTAGCGTGAATCGGTGCTCTGTAGTACCGATGTAATTCGATCGGTACTCTTAAAAGTACAGACTTCGGTACCCAACCGGCGGCTGGGTGGCGCAGCGGTCTAAGCGCTCGTCACCAACGCGTGAGACACCGGTATCGAATCCGTCTGTCATCGTTGCCTCCGGCTTGGGCCGGCCGTCATACTGACTCAATTGGCAGAGTCAGCGGGAGGGGAGTCGATGGGTGGTAATCTGGACGTTGTAAACAGCGACTCCTACAGGTCGGTCAGGGCGCCTGCACAGCAAGGACAGGAGATGGCGAGGGTAGTGTGAGCCTCCCACACGTTACACCTCGCCAATGAGAGTCCGCGCTGGCAGGTGAAAAGAAGTGGCTGGCTGACTCTGCATGTATCGGAGGGGACATGCGATAGATTCTTCAACCCTCCCTACGACCGACCAGTGGGGGGCACATGCGAGCAACGATCAAGACAGGGGAGGGGGGAATTGGCATGACTAAATTGGGATGGGAGAAAAACAGAAGGAGAAAAAGTGGATAAAAAAAAAAGACTTCGGTACCCAACCCTACTTCAGACCTTTCTGAACTCTCCATGAATCCCAAGGCACCGCTCTTGAATGTCCACATTGTGTGTGTGTGTCATTTGCATTGTATTAATTACCATTGACCTCTATTTCCCTAATGATCTCTCTCTCTGCACCATATTATCATAGCGATATCCCACCCGTTTTTATTGTCTTTCAGATTCAACTTCTAAAACAGCTGCAATTCAACCCCAATGAAAGAGATTTCATGAAAATAGATTTTAACAAACAAAAAGAATGTGCAAAATTATTAATCACCAGCTTTACAGCACAAAAGATAAACGTTTTTTTTTTATCTCTGGAGCCTGACGTGTCAGATCCATGGAACTTAATTTACGATTTTGGCTTTCCACGATCAAGAAAACGAGATGTAAACACAGTGCACCCTTCCTTCACAGCTTCCCTGTGTCTCTTAGTAGTGGTGGAGCTATAACATGTTCAGTTCTTATGACACCCAAATTCATTCATTCAATCTTTATTTATACTCTATAAATACACTGAGTAGTTAACGAGTTACATTGCAAGTTTAATAAAAGCAGAAACATCAGACAATTGGAACAATTAAGACCACTATTACGTTACCATTGACTGAAGGAGTGCTCGTTGTCTTGTCAATGTGACATAATGAGGAGACGATAGCCAAAGTAACCAACAAAAGATATTTAATTTATATTTACCATGGTTTGTAAAAAAGGAATAACATAAAGTAACAACAAACAAAACACAGAACTGTACAAACAGGATCAGCATCTCACACAGGGGAGAACAGAACAGTTATACACGAGGGGATGACGAGACAAGACACACCTGGGTTGATTGCAAATAGTACACCTGGGAGGGAAACGATAAGGACTACAAGACCAGGACAGGGAACTACAACTAGACATAACACATCACACACTGGGAACACCGGATCAGGGTACAAACACACCCCACACGTAACAAGCACATTTATTAATTAGGTTTATAGTCTAGAATTGCTCACCGGTCTGAGGGCTTTCTCCCTGATTTATTGATTGAACTGTCCAGCAATAACGTGGTGAAATCATGTAGAAATGGGTGGCATTCCTCCTTTTATTAAAGGGCCACCTCCTACACTACATGGGTATATATCCCATTACTCACGCCTGACATCAAGTCTGGTCTCACAGCCCCACAACGGGGCACCAGTTGATTGTGTTTTTAGCCTCCTCTTAGAGGAGCTCTGCTGCGAGGGAATGTGGTTTGTTGATTGAATTAACTGATTACCTGGCAGCTGTGGTCTCATGACGTTAGGACATGTTCCTCATTACAGTTACAACAAGGTGCACGTGTGGAAAATAAGAGTTCTACTCCCAAGGCATTCATCCCATGTTATACGTTTTATCCAGTGTTCACTAAGATCATGCAAACTGAACCAGAATAGTCTGGTAATACTGTGGTAACCATCCGTAAGTAAGTACCCTTTAGTAGCCATGAACTGAATGACCATAATAATGACAGTAATTTTGTGATTTACTTGCACTTAGCATAGTTTAGTTTAGTTTACTAGGATCCCCAATTAGCTACAGCATTGCAATAGCTATTCTTCCTGGGGTCCAGAAAATATTTACATTGTGACCGTGCAACATAATACTTCATACATCATAACATATAACAGTATAAGTAAACGGGACAAAGGACTAGTACACACACAGAGACATAATACTTACATCATAACATATACGTTACAAGTAAACAGGACAAAGGACTAGTACACACACAGAGACATAATACTTACATCATAACATATACGTTACAAGTAGGGATGATCGATATTGGCTTTTTTACCTATACCGATATACCGATATTGTCCAACTCTTAATTTCTGATACCGATATCAACCGATATCAACCGATACCGATATATGCAGGGTTTCCCCCCCCCAAAAAATGGAATAATTTCAGGTAATGAACATTACATATCTCTTGTTATGGAATTAACACAACATTATGCATACTTTTGACAATAAATAAAATCAGAATTTGTTCTTACTTGCTTGCCTGGGTAAATAAAGGTTATAGAAATGTAAAAAAAAATAAAAATAAAAAAAGATTTTAAAACCGATACCGATATTTTCCGATATCACATTTTAATGCCGATATCGGTCGATAATATCGGTAGGCCGATAATATCGGACATCCCTAATTACAAGTAAACGGGACAAAGGTTTAGAGAGACTTGGACTAGTACACACTACACTACACACACACACACACACACACACACACACACACACACACACACACACACACACACACACACACACACAGACAAGCTCCAATATGCAATAATCAAAGTATGTGAAATAGCTAAGAATACTTAACTGTATGAATGAATTCATCTTTATTTCGAACATGATAAAAAAAATTAACTAAGAATAAAAAAGACGAACAATGTAAAAATATACATATCACTGTTCGAAAAGGAGTAGGAAGAAGCCTAAGCTTATCATGCCCTACCCCTTTCCGCCATGTACAACGATGTGCCCACACATGTACTGTAGCTAAAAGGTTGACCGTTCTTTGTTCAAACACAAGACAAGTAAGATGCTGTTCTTATTGACCACCAACCAGCCCTGAGAGGAACTCCCAAAAAGGACCATTGCACTATTTGCAGCTCGCCATCACTGTTGCTTCCAAATTATTCGTAACAACTCACTGTTTTTAAATGTTCCGACGATTGACTTCTTCTTAACGACAATGCAGGTGGCTGGATAAACTGGGACTCGGTGCCAGGCTGGGATTGGAGGTTGTCATCAGGCAGGTTCTGATTGGTTCGGGGAGTTACCATCTGGTGGATGACAATCTGGATCCTCTTCCTGTAAGCATGCAGTTCTAAACCAGCCTCCCTCTTGTTCCTGTCTCTTATTGAATGACAACCATATCAACAGGGCCGTTTCTTGCCATATGCGGACTATGCGGTTGCATAGGGCCCCCGAAGCTTCCGGCTTCCATTTTTTTTAATTTTATAAATTTTTTATTAAAATGACCAGTCTCTCTTGGTAGCCAAGCATTCTCGTGCGTTGAGTGAAAGCACCTATATGCTGAAGGAAAAAAATATATATATATATTATAATATATATATTTATGGTGCAGCTGGGTGGCGCAGTGGACATTGCGCTCGTCACCAACGCAAGAGACACCAGGTTCAAATCCGGCTGTCGGCATTGCCTCCGGCTTGGGCCGGCCGTCATACTGGCTCAATTGGCAGAGTCAGCGGGTGGAAGTCGATGGGTGGTAATCTGGACATCGTGGACAGCGACTCCTACAGGTCGGTTGGGGGACGCCTGCACAGCAGAGACCGGAAATAGCGGGGGTAGTGTGAGCCTCCCACACGTTACACCTCGCCAATGAGAGTCCACGCTGGCAGGTGAAAAGATGTGACAGGCTGCCTCCTCGTGTATCGGAGGGGACACGTGATGCAAGGCTTCTATCCTCCCTACGACCGACCTGTGGGGGGCATATGCAAGCAACGTTCAAGACAGGGGAGGGGAGAATCGGACACAGCGAAATTGGGATGGGAGAAAAATAGAAAATAAGGAGAAAAAGTGGATAAAGAAATATATATATATATTTATATCCTCTTAACATTTGGGGGGCCCCCAAACAACATTTTGCATAGGGCCCCCAAAAAGCTAGAAACGGCCCTGCGTATCAATATCAACCGTGTGAAGGTGGCTCGTTTCCTGATTCAAAACGATGTCCTCTCTTTGCTGCCTGCCACACAATCCGTCTTTCTTCATTTGAATGTTGGCTAGTTCACTGTGACTTATGACCGTCTTCCTGATTGTGTTATGCGTCTCTTTGGCAGGACTATTGGTTGTCTGTTCTGTACAAGAGACTTGTTGGACCAGAGGTTCTGAGCATCGATGTGCCGCCTATCTGGGGTCTGAAGAAAAGGGTGCGGATCTATCTCCATTGCACTAACAGGAAAAGGTATTTCTTTCCCTTTAACCCTTTCACTGCCACACTATCCAAAGGGTTAGCCCTTTCACTGCGACAATACAGAAGGTTAACCCTTTCACTGCTACACGACAAGGGGTTAAAGCCCCATCCTAATATTTTTTTAAAGCCCCATCCAATACCTTTTTGACTTTGTAAATGTGGGGTATATTCACAACGTTCTGGAAAAGTTTGATTTATAGCTGGAACTGAGCTGATTTATAGTTTGTAAGAACTGTGTTAATAGATTAGATTAGATTAAAATGTATTGTCATTATACAGCACAAGTACAGTAGAACAAAAAGAAGTTTGGCATCTAACCAGAGTACAAATGTAACAGTAAAGTGCAATAGTAATATACAATCTACAGGTGATTAAACGGGGTACAAAATATACAAATTAGTACTGATTGATTGATTGAAAACTTTATTAACAGATTGCATAATGGGTACAATACAGTACGGCTCAACTATTTTGGCAGTTACCATTTGCTTACACTTGGATCACAGATTGGTCCTTTTAATTGAATATAATATATATATATATATATATATATATATATATATATATATATATATATATATATATATATATATAATTAAACATGTTTTTTTTTCTTGTAGCACAAGCTACAAACGTGGAGCAGTGACGTTGATGGCCCTGAACATGAGCAAGAGCCCGGCCAGGGTCTCCCTGCCTGTCCTCGCTGCCAACGGCACCGCCGAGGCCTTCATCCTCCAGCCAGACCCGCCCAGCGCCGAGGGACTCTACTCCAGGTACCAAGCGGGCAGGGGTGTAAAAAGTACCCAGAAATTATACTTAAATGAAAGTATGGGTACCGTCTCAAAATCTTACTCAAGTAAAAGAGTATCTGGCTAAAAACACACTTGAGTAAAAGTTAAAAAAGGTTTCTACTTTTAAAAGTACTAAAAAGTCAAAGTAAAAACTTGGATTAATAACGTTAACGTTAGTTTGGCCAGAGAAACAAATATACTAATTAAACTGGTTGGACCTGTGAGATTTATACTTCGTAGGTCTGCATTTTAAATGTGTGTTTTTTTCTCTGAAATGTAATTGAGTAAAAGTACAAGTATACAAACAAACCTAACGATACTCGAGTAAAGTACAAATCCCCACAATACTTAAGTGCTTTACACCCCTACAAGCGAGCAACTCCTTCTGTTGAGCTCTTTAAACTGCTGCATGTGTCACAAAATCTTAAAAGATAACACTGGGATCGCTTTACCTTTTGGCTTGTTGCCAGCATCAAACCACGCTCGTCTTAAGTGTCTCTATCTCCTCGCCTTGTCTCTTGTTTCTCATCCGTTGCACAAGTTGTCACAAGTTGCACATACTTCTTGCTTCAGAAGCAAAAGAAAAACGGGAAACGGGATGAACTAATGAATGTTCTCAGAACACTGGTATTTTTCTTGTTAAAATGGGGGTTCTTTTTTTGCGGTTTTAGCTGTTTGTATCCAGCCCTCACCTTAACCCCCCCCCTACTTCTTGTAATACTGTTAAAAGTAAATGGCGAATGATTAACTGTACTGGGATATCAATGCAGGTCTGTGACACTCAACGGGGAACTGCTACAGATGGTGGATGACAGAACCCTCCCTGAGCTCCGAGGAACCTCTGTACCATCTGGGGAACGTCTGCATCTCCCTGGATACTCCTTAGCCTTCTTTGTGATCCCAGAGGCTCGGGCGCCAGCCTGCTAGTGACCCGACGACCACCACACATCTGCAACCACCGACTATTGCACTGAGGTCTGGGCCTGCTGGCTTTATCAAACATCTGGAAGTAGAAGTGCTGATCAGAGACCAGTCATAGTGAAGATGTGTATGGTCATGAGACCCGAGCAATCTGATCCTAGGTCAGTACTCCCTCCTTTTTAGAAGTTTGATAAATACGGTCCCTAGTCCTCTTAAATGATTAAAGATTAAATTAATCCCTCCGATGAAGGATGATAGAAGTCCATTTAATTTCAGTCCATAGTTTTCAAACCTAATTAATCTCAAGATGGTAAGATGGGAGTTTTGATTACATTCATAGTTAAGAACAGTAGGGGTTGAGTATTTTCTCGTGATGGATGATGGGAAAAAAAGGTTAAAATGGGCTTATATGGTTCCTTGTCGTAAGGGTTTGACTGTAAATAGAATGGGTGCTATGCATTTCTTTACACTCTGAATTTCTTTTCATGTGACACTGGAGGTTTGTGCATTTTGTATATGTAAATAAGTGCAATTTTCTAATGTAAAACACTTGATAATTATTTGGGGGGGGTGGGGCATGTTGTGAACAAAATACCAACAAATCATGGTTCCTGTCATCTCTTTTTTTAGTTTTTGTTTATTTCAAGCCAGAGAAGGACAGAATTGAGGCTTTATATTTCATTATTGGAGACGGCACTATTAACATCTACATTGCATGGACAGGAGAAAGCAACGATCACAAAGCTAAGAGGTCTATAATGGCTTCCGTTATTCCTCTTGCTCCTCCCCGTGTGTGATGATGTAACAAAGAGACTTGTAGTCCAAGTTGCCTGCCGTGTCGATGTTCGAAGACTGGAACATCTGCTTCACCTGGAAATTGATCAGGTGAACATCTATCAAGATTCACTAAAGGATGAATCGGCTAACATGTAAGACATCAATCGATACATGGGAAAATATATACAATGTATTTATATATACTGTATATATATGTATATGTTTTACCTCTTCGGGTGTAAACGTGTCCGCTTGTGTCATCAGCAGGTTCTGTAATCTGGGGACATTGTTGGGTTCGTTAAATCACACGTCTCACTGTGTGATTTATCATTTATTATTTCACATTATTTCGATCAACGAATCAACGCTGACCGTAACTTAACCGAGAATGAACGAATGCACGTCAACAACTTCACTTACTCCTCTTTGTGTATGAAGCCTTTGGCATCAGGATCAAACATTTTGAAAGCATTTACAATGGTGTCCTCGGGGTCCGTGCCTGCACACACACGCACGCACACACACACACACACACACACACACACACACACACACAGGGAGGCATGATAATGGCACATCAAATGGCACCCTTTTTCTGTTCATAATAGGTCACATTTAAGATGAGATAAGATATTCCTTTATTTATCCCCTTGGGGAAATTTGGGGCGTCATAGCAGCGTGGGGGAGGGGAGGTACAGGTATGGGCAGGGTAATAGTAGAAAGACATAAATAAATATAGGCAATAGAATGTCAGCCGCATATAAAAATATGAGAAAGATAAAACGGTGTAAACAATATAATTAACTCTGAATATAAAAATACGAGAAAGATTCAACTAAACAAAGGTGCAGATGAGGGTCTGTACCCTATCGGTCATTTATGTTACAATAAATATAGGCAAATAATTTGAATCTGAATATATTTATATATATATATACTATGAGTAAAAGTAAATGGTATACACAAGGTACCATAACTGGCTTGATATACGTCATACGTTGTAGTCCATGCAGGTTTTGGGGGTCAGGGGTTAGGGGGTCACTATTTCTACTTGGACCTCACCGTGTAACTTTTCTCCAAACAGCGTCAGGAACATAGTGAAGTTGATGGGACCAGTGGCCTCTTTCAACATGTCCTCCAGCTCCTTGTCCTTCACATCCAGCTTACCTGAGAAGACACGTTGGGGGGTGACCTTCATATAAGGCGTATTCATTCATTAAAGGTGCACTATGCAGTTTCTTTTTTTAAACTTTGACCAGTCAGCTGGTTCTTTTCGCGTTTATCGCTTTTTCTGGTCAAGTATGACCGACAGAAACAGGTTGAATGGGGGTATAGATGGGGGGAAAGACACTCTGAGAAAGTACGGCTTGTCCGGGAGTCGAACTCGCTACCCCAGATCCGTGACGCGCACGGTTGTCCCCGACGCCGAAATAGCGTTCGAGGTATGCGGTGAGCTACTGGAGCTCCCCTCACTATGCAGTTTTAGGGGGAGGGGGATTTGTTTACATTTGCATAAGCTGCAAGAAGTGTACAAAACATATTTACTATGCATGTAATCCTTAGAATTACTGTATCTTACGTCTTCATCAATCAAAACAAACGAGTTTTGAGGCACCATGAACCAAACGTACGCCGCCTTTGAACGTCGGTAAAGAAAATTGCGGACCCTGCCGTTGTAAGCAACCGCAGGGAAGTGGCAACTTTTCAGGCAGATTTCTAGCTTCAAACAGTGTCCCAGATACCCAGTTTATTCATTCAGATTCAGTTATGAAAATATACCATATAATTCATATATACTTTAATATAGGGAATAGACTCTCGAGACATTGACGTTGTGATGTGTCCATTCTTGATTATAAACAAAACAAACCCAAAGATGCATAGGTGTCCTTGAGGTCTTCTTTATCGATGAATCCATCCCTGTTCTGGTCAATAAGTGTGAATGCCTATGACCAGAAAGTAAGTACAATAGAAATGCAGCTTGTTAAAAAAACAAACCAAATCAAAAAGCCATACAATTGATCTGTAATGAAAGGAGCTAACCTCTTTGAACTCCTGGATCTGGGTTTGCTCAAACATGGAGAAGACGTTGGAAGAGGCTCTCTGGGCTCTTTTGGCCCCCCCTTCCTTCTTCTTGGTCTTCCTGCTAGCCTGGACAAGGTAGTAGTAGTCGTTTTATTCAGTCATCACACACAATACAATATGCACAATCATTCCAGACTGTCAACGGCCTTTGATTCTGGCAGTGACTGAAGTGCTACAGGCTGAAGCATAATGCTTATATATGCCTGCCCTGTATTCTTATCACATTGAGCCTCCAAAACGATAACAAAATAAAAACGATTCACTTTTGTAACCTTCAGCTATACAAATATATGTATTTTTATTTTATTTTTTAAACCAAAAGCAAACTACTCATAGAAATACATCTCCTTGTAATCCCTTCCTTAGCCTTTTGAACAGTAAACTTACAAATGTCTCTCAAATCACATTTTCTTTCCTGTATTGGAAAAAAAAGGTTTGTACAATCTGGGAGTGACTTTGCTTTAGCTCTACATTATTTGCACTATTTTATAATAAACCAAATCGTTACATTTCATAACATGAGACTTTATAAACAGTGGTTTTGTGTGGTCATAATAATAATAATCAGCCTTATAAATGCTCAGAATTGTTGTTTTCATAAAAATGTATGCTTATTATTGATCAGTAACACCACACATAGTAATACGCTGTCAATTTCTTTAGCCACACACATTCTCCATACAGAGTCAATAACATCTTTCAAAAACAACTCAAAACTCATCTGTTCACTCTCTGACTGTTACCTGACACAGATTTTTAAGTCTGTATGTTTGTTAGTCTATGTAAATAATTTTAACTATGGATATTTTGTATTCTGTTTCTATCATGCATATTTTATATTTTGCTCTATAGGTGACCTTGAATGTGCAGAAAGGCACCATTTCAAATAAAAATGTTTAAAAAAAATATATATATATTATTAATTTAAGTCGGCACAATTTCATCATACCTTATGGAACGAAGACAAACAAAATAGTTTTAAAAGTCACTCCGAAGGAAATTAAATCTTGACAAAAACACATACCATGTTCCTGTGAGATGCTGCTCCTGTGAAATGCGCCTAATGATTTGGGAGGAGAGACTCCTTAAATACAACAGCTGTCTGGGATGGAGAGAGGGCCCGTGATGACGGCTGGCATGGAGCACGTCTCCGGGGGTAGCCGTCCTGATCCGATGGGGACCCCCAAGCCTTTCAGAAGTTCTCCATACATGGGCAAGTTGAGAGAGAGACCCTGGTCCTCAGGAGGCCCAGCAACTGATGCTGATTAATCAAAACCTTTTGAAAGTGTTTCTATTTATTTCACTTTGGATAGCAGGGTGAGGGAGCTAAGTCCAAGTGTTAGTACATCAAGCTAAAACGAGTACCATTACCGTGGTACACTTCAGGAATCATGCGTTTCCTCTTTGCTGTTGGTTAAACATGTTAAGTCCCTGTCTGGGTGTAAAAGCTACATTGTATTGTTTATTTCTACATTCATCCCTCCAGACCCACCATGAGGAAATAAAGCTTGACTTAGTTTTGTACAGGTGGTGAGAACGGCTTAAAGGAACACGGCAACTTTTGGGGAAATTAGCTTATTTGCCCTGTTGTTTTTTTTAAAAACAGGGCTTTTGAGGTGATTAAATCACTGTGGCCAGGCAGCAGTGGTTCGGGCAAAAAATTGTTCCGAGTATCTGCTTAGAAAACGAAAATGTCAAATTATTATATATTTTTTCTCCACATGGTAAATACACAGGTCACTCACAACATGTTTACAGGAAAGCTTTGGAGTGTATTTCGTGACTGTTGGGAACTAGGCTACACTGGCACACCTACTTCCAGTGAATGACGCTAAGCTAGGCTAACGGCGCGGCTGTTCCCTAAGCCTAATGCATGCACAGAGAAGAAATGTATCTCCTTGTCTAACTGCTGGGTAGATGGCAAATAAGCTAATTTCCCCAAAAGTTGGCGTGTTCCTTTAAGGACAAGAGTCTTTGCAGTTCACCGTGGTTTACATTAGAACTCATTCTTCAATAACCAGTTGGTTAGTCCTATAGCATTTGAGGGGTCATCCTACACATTTGGTGGAATGTATGTCCATTTGTGTCTTTGCTACCTGGAAGAATACTTTTAATATAATTATGTGCAAATGGTTGAAGCACATATTTTTGATTGATAAAAATATTTGATTGGCAAAGAAAAAAGATTTATATATATATATATTCTCCCATTCCATATCCAGTGAATATCAATCAAGTATTATTCATTATTTAAGGGAAATGGTTGTACCATTTTGTGTAACTGGTAGATCTGTAAAAGTATACTGTATAAAAGCCATAAGTAAAAGATACAAATAAAATGAAATAATTGGCCACTTACTGCCTCCAGGGTCAAAGGGTCATTTTGAAAGACTGTTCGTAAAATGATCGTATACCATTTTTGAAATGCCTTCTCGTGTCATGTTTCATTAACTGGATGGTGCTGCCCCACTGGGTGGTGCTGTCTGTAATGTTATCGAGACGTTTGACATGAACAATCAAGTAAATTATCTTAAAATAAAAACATGTTGTTTTAAGTCATTGATTAGACATTGATAGTGAATTGAATCACTAGTGTTACAGTCATTGGTGTCACTGTTTCTCAATGATTCTGAACCAAAGGGTCTAATAAACAAACAGTTAATAGTTTGTTTATTAGTGCCTCTAGTGTTTTTTTTTGGTGAGGAAGCATTTTAGGGTTGACAGTTAATATATATATATTTGTTTGCATGCATTTCTTAAATCAAAGCAAAGCCCATGATGGACATTAATAAATTAGATATAGCCTGCATGAATAAATGAATAATCCAAAATGTTTTCTTTATTATGTAATATTCTGACTGTGGTTATCTGTGCAAATGAAAATGGAGAGATACACAAAGTCACATAAAAAAAATCGAATAAAGTAGTATTTTCTCCTGAATTAAGAGGTCTCGGGTGCAGTTCAGGCTATGACCACATAGCAGTGCTCCAGTCATTCTGTTCGGCCTATCGTGTCACGTGTCACGAGCAGAGATCGATATTTGGGGTTTTTCGCTGCGTTTCACACAGTCCAGTGTAGATCTTCGACTTCTCTTGGTCATTTGTTGAATTTGTCTCGCGATCAAATGTTACATACAGGAAGCAACACTCAAAAAGGAGAATATTCACTATGAAACTCAGAAGATAAACAAACTTGATTAGTTGGCTTATCAAACATGAGATATTTACTCACTCTCCCCCTGTCACGCTAGAATAGAATAATAATAATAATAATAATAATGATAGTAATTAACAACAACTGTATTTATATAGCACCATAGATGTCAGCTCAACGTGCTTTACACAACAAAAAAAGGATAAAAAAGTTGATAATAATTATAAACACTCATAATGTAAGGATGGAAATGATAAGACATAAAAATGCTAATAAAACAATTAGATAAGATAGTAAAAATAGCGAAATAAGACAAACAGTAAGACAATAACACAAGACATGTGTTATGACAAATACAATCATAAAGACTGAAAAATAATATTAAACAGCTAAATAAGATATATATATATTTTTTTAATAAAATTATAAAATTCCACTGGTTATACATACACACACACACACAAGTCATTGGCATTTGAGTGTTGTCAACAAGCGTGGAAGGTATTTAGACCACACTAGGTAATAAGGTTGCATCGCTTTTCAACAAGCTCAAATCTTTCCTGTGACAAAATGGCATCCAATGTAATAAAAAAAGTCAACCAACGAACTCGATTCTTGTACCGGATCTCCTCACTGGTAAACAAGAATACCCTGAAGACTCTGGCAGGAGCACTCATTCAAGGGTACTACGACTATGCTTGCACCTCATGGTACTAAAGCACCTCAAAGGCGCTAAAAACAAAATTACAAACATCTCAAAACAAACTGATCAGACTACTGCTTGACCTTACTCCTAGAACCCACCTCACCCCTGCCCACTTTGACAACCTAGGATGGCTTAGAGCAGACGACAGAGTACAGCAACTTGCAATGGGCCTGGTCTACAAGATACACTACACGACCAAGGTACCCATGTACATGTCAAAATACTTCCCAAAGGTCAGTGAATACCACGATCACAACACCAGAGGGAGCTCCACAAATCATGTTAAACCCAGATTCGGCTCAAACAAGGAACTAAACACGTTTAGCAATTATGCCACATCAATGTGGAACGCCCTACCCAAAGCTGTAAAGGAATGTGAATCACTACCCACTTTCAAAACCACTCTCAAAGAACACCTACAGGAGACTGCAATTCGAAACTGGCCCCTGTAAATGTCCTAACCCAACCCCCTCCAATGTACAGTAAATTACCAAGTATGGTTTTGTCAATATTCCAATGTACAGTTTTGCTTGTACAGTTGTACAGTGTCCCCCACTCACCCACCCCTCCTACCCAACCCACCCACCCAACCACCTCCAATGTACAGTCCCCCCCCCCAACCCCACCCCACCCCACCTACCCAACCTCCTCCAATGTACAGTTTCTACGTCAAATGTATACTCTCTTTTCTGGACTCTTTTTGTATCACAAACAGTACTGTATTTGCAAATCTGGTATGTCATAAATGTATAGATGTAGCAGTACTGTATCTGTATGTCATGTATGTCATATATGTTATGATGAATTGAAAATGGGGGACCCTGATGTAAACAAGACGACAGTCTTTCTCTGGTCTGCATCCCCTTAACAATTGTGTGTATTGGGGCGGCTACGTGGTGCAGTGGGCAAGGCGCTCACCACGAATACTGGAGAAGCTGGGTTCGCCTGTTCGAGCCCAGCGCTCCACATTGCTTTCAGTTTAGCTGGTCGTCCGTACTAATACACATTGGCAGTATTAGGGGGTGGGAAACTGATGGGTGGGGATCGGGCGTTGTGGACAGCGACTCCTACAGGTCGGTTGGTGCGCCTGCGCAGTAGAATCAGGAAGTGATGGGGGCGGCGCCCCTCCAAAGCGCAGACCCCTGACGCTGAAAGATCGCGACTGCTGTTACCTCGAGTATCGGAGGGGACTCATGCTATGTATGACTTAGTCCCCATTGCAGCCGGCTTGTGGGAGGCAAGAAACAGCGTTCGAGACAGGGGAGGGTTGAATTGGATGATACGAAGTTGGGATGGGAGAAAAATAGAAAAATGGGAGAAAATGTGGATAAAAAAAAACAATTGTGTGTATTGAGCTGTACTGTACTGTACCCATTCTGTAATCTGTTAATAAAGTTTTCAATCAATCAAAACTCAGTGGCTCTTTCTCATTAAAACTACACTACCCATAACGCCGCGCGGTGGAGGACTGATACACAGCCATGTTGTAGGAAATCCGCTTGGTGGTGGAGAGATTATTGTAATAATAATCCGACAGAGAGTCTGGACGACACATCGGATCACGACCAGAAAAAAAAAAAAAAAAGCCCAGAGGCCTGGAGGAGGAGGAACACAGATGCTATACTAACTAACTCGTCCAAGAATAAAGAGATATATAAATTAAGACATGATCTGATGATCAATATCCGAAGTCACTGAACGCTTGAAGATCCGTTTCCTGGGACTGGTGGTCGATTCATCATCTGACAGCACAACTGGGCAGAGAGAGAGAGAGAGAGAGAGAGACAGAGAGAGAGGGAGAGGGCGAGACAAGCTTTCACTTGCTGGTTAAATAGATCTCCCCCTGTTCCACTCTAGTGTCTCTTGATCAGCAGCTCTGTCGTCCCGGTCCGCCCGTCCCGAGCCGAGGTGCTAACAACACACAGAAGAAGCGACAGCTAGCACGGCTAGCTGCTGGAGGAGTGTAGCTAGCTCGCTGCTAGGGAGGTAGTTAGCTGAACCTCCCCGCGAGAAGGAGAAGGATGTCGGTCATAAAACCAGAGCAAAACAAACTCTCCACCGTGGAGCGACCCATCAAAGGTATGTGTGTTTTATTATTTGGGTTGTTATCCTCCGGTGGCAGGAAGTTAATAATAATGTGATGTGAATAATAATAATGGCACCTCTATAGCTATAGCGTGCTACTATAACGAGCTAGTTGTGACGTTAGCTTAGCGTAGTTGGTTTGTAGCTGACGAGCTAGCAGCAAGCAAGCCGCTGGTTCGAGTCCCACAGCCCAGCCCCCCCCTCAGCTGGCTGGAGGTGACACGGTCTCCATCTATCTATCTATGATTAATTGAAAATGGGGGACCCTGATGTAAAGACTAAAGTCTTTCTCTGGTCTGTACCCCATTACCAATTGTATGTATTGAACTGTACTGTACCCATTCTGCAATCTGTTAATAAAGTTTTCAATCAATCAATCAATCTCTTCTTCACCAACTCCAGGAGGTAACAGATGCCGATAATCAATCAAGTGTAATCAATCAAGCCTGCAGCTAATGACGCTATAACGTCCAGCCGTGCAGTGAGCTAGAGGCTACTAACGTTAGATGTCAACAATTAAATTAGTCGTCAACGGTTTCTCCTCCAGCTCAGGTTCTTCTCGCTACAGAAGTTTTCACACAACAACACCTGGACAACACCACTGCCGCCCCTCCTGACGAACAAAGACCTCATTGCTTCACAGCTAGAACCGTGGCTGGTGTTTAGGGTGGCCATGGCCCAGTGGTGTGTGTGGATAATAAGAGAACCTTTGTGAACTTGATTGAATGCTCTCTCTCTCTCTCTCTCTCTCTCTCTCTCTCTCTCTCTCTCTCTCTCTAAAAGGTCCCACTGGGGTGTGTCTACTATGATTTATTGAAATGTAAACAAGACAAAAGTCTTTCTCTGGTCTGCATCCCCTTAACAATTGTATGTATTGAGCCGTACTGTATTGTACCCATTCTGCAATCTGTTAACGTTTTCAATCAATCAAAGTGTGTGGTGCCTCTTGTCTCTTTCGTTGGTGCAAAGAACGAGGCGTGTTGTTGTTGTGCCAGTCAGTAGTAGTTGGCTCGCAACTCAGGTGTGTGATGAGTGAGAGTGTGTGTGTGTGTGTGTGTGCGGACACGTATGATAGGCTCAGTGGGTTAGGGGAGGCTTAGGGGGTGTAAATCTGTTGAAAGAGCATGAGATCGTTAAACCTGCCATGTCCAGCTACTCCGGCTCTAAGGCTTCATTAGCTCACTCGACAAGCTTGGCTCCCAGATTAAAACGAGTCTATAGAATACTAGAACCTACTAGCTAGCTACCACCACGGCTATAGTCACTAGTTTGTATCTGCCGAAAATTGAATACATTTGGGGTCCGTCCCGTCATCATCATGTGCCCGTGTCCGTCTTTGTGCGTTAATAGAAATCCGATGTTATTCATTAGAAGAGAAGGGACGCTGGTGTGGTTTGTGACATGCGATGACTTGAGTCTTGTGTCGTGTCGCCAGTGTTGCCCATATGATGTGAGTGATGCAAATGAGGGGTTGACATGATGAATCTAGCGTTTTCTGTAGGCTCACAGCCGGTGCTCGTGAAACAGCCAGGATTCATCAGTGCTGACTGCAGGCGGCGAGCCGGCACTAAGTGGACAAATACGATATGTAGTCGCCTGTATTCTCCGTTAGAGAGATTATATAATGTGCCAAAAATGCAGAACATTGGAGGTTGCTTTGATTGCTGACATCTTTACATTTAAAATACAAGGGAACTCTCCTGATACAGATACCCCGTTTCAAGTGTCGGCGGCTAGATATCCCAATAAATACCAGTGTCTGTCTGTACATCCCTTATCCAGAGGTATTCAGTGCCAAGTGCTGACTTTACCTGACCAGCACTGCAGTGGCCAGGAGCACTTTGTGTGTTGTTGCACTGGTGGTCTCACTGAAGCCACAGAATATTCAGCTCCTGCAGTGCAGGGGGCAGAGAGGGGGCTTTGTGTTGCTGCCCTCTCAAGTCATCAGAGACCGATGGAGAGAGCAGATCTCTGGTCTTGGTGTTTTGACCTTTTGGCTTAGTTACTGATGGTAACGCGATCCGTCCAGCCGTTTGCATTGGCCTGCCATGTGTAATGATTCTGTCCTCATTCATGATTGATGGACTCTCTGTGTGGCCTTGTGATGGAGCTCCGCTGTGTGGCACCAGTGTTACTGTCCTGGCCTGGGTCCCGTGATGGAGCTCCGCTGTGGCACCAGTGTTACTGTCCTGGCCTGGGTCCCGTGATGGAGCTCGGCTGTGTGGCACCAGTGTTACTGTCCTGGCCTGGGTCCCGTGATGGAGCTCGGCTGTGTGGCACCAGTGTTACTGTCCTGGCCTGGGTCCCGTGATGGAGCTCGGCTGTGTGGCACACCAGTGTTACTGTCCTGGCCTGGGTCCCGTGATGGAGCTCGGCTGTGTGGCACCAGTGTTACTGTCCTGGCCTGGGTCCCGTGATGGAGCTTGGCTGTGTGGCACACCAGTGTTACTGTCCTGGCCTGGGTCCCGTGATGGAGCTCGGCTGTGTGGCACCAGTGTTACTGTCCTGGCCTGGGTCCCGTGATGGAGCTCGGCTGTGTGGCACCAGTGTTACTGTCCTGGCCTGGGTCCCGTGATGGAGCTCGGCTGTGTGGCACCAGTGTTACTGTCCTGGCCTGGGTCCCGTGATGGAGCTCGGCTGTGTGGCACCAGTGTTACTGTCCTGGCCTGGGTCCCGTGATGGAGCTCGGCTGTGTGGCACCAGTGTTACTGTCCTGGCCTGGGTCCCGTGATGGAGCTCGGCTGTGTGGCACCAGTGTTACTGTCCTGGCCTGGGTCCCGTGATGGAGCTCCGCTGTGTGGCACCAGTGTTACTGTCCTGGCCTGGGTCCCGTGATGGAGCTCCGCTGTGTGGCACCAGTGTTACTGTCCTGGCCTGGGTCCCGTGATGGAGCTCCGCTGTGGGCCCCATGATCTCGCCCAGGGCTGGAGTTGTGATTGAGCTCTGTGCCTTGGGTTCCAAGCTGTCTGGCAGCTGGCTAAAGGTGACACTTTCGATTTCTATTACACGTAAAGCTGTCATGACACCAGTGGACAAGGCGACATCAAAATTTACAGATTTTGCCAAGATGTGTCTGCGTCTACTGGCTGTTAGTTATGGATGGCAGGCAGACCCCCCTCCCCCAAACAGAGAAGGGTAACTTGTTACAGCTCAGAACTTCCTCTAATAGGGAGGTGTAGTTACGTCATTGCCGTTTCCCGCGCGGTCCACCCCACTTGAAATCGCAATGTATTTCCAATGGACACATTTCTAAATCGTCTCGTTTAAAACAAATAAAGCATGAACATTGGCATTGGTGTACCTTTCTGTGTGTATTAAACCACAATCTATAGCTCAACATGAGAAAAAAAATCGCTATTAATCGTAAAAGTAGCGAAATAACTGTTTATGTTTTCGTTCACTGAGAAATGACACAATGGCCGTGGCGTGTATTAGGCGACGGCACTGAACTGGTAAGTGTAGTTCTTTTTTTAATGACGAGTTAAACAACCTTTTAACTATAACTTTATTTCAACCAAAAATTCTTAAGCAATAATGTTGGTGATAGAAGGGAAAACATTTTGTGCAAAAATGGAAAGCTTGCCAATGTTCATGCGGCAGAATTATTACAATAGCCGATAATACATTTTCCCAGTGATAAATCCCTATACGTCAGTCAGACTACACCTCCCTATTGAACACTAATGTCTTCTATACAGGGAATTGGATACAATGGTGATATTGGCTTTGATGGAGTAGATATTAGGTCCAGAATAGTCAGTCACTGGCTGCCATTGATAATTAGTCTCTTTGATATTATTGCCTAATACACGGCATTGTGCTGCTGACACAGAGGATCATACTGACTGGAGTGGAGCCTGTTGTGCTGCTGACACAGAGGATCATACTGACTGGAGTGGAGCCTGTTGTGCTGCTGACACAGAGGATCATACTGACTGGAGTGGAGCCTGTTGTGCTGCTGACACAGATGATCATACTGACTGGAGTGGAGCCTGTTGTGCTGCTGACACAGAGGATCATACTGACTGGAGTGGAGCCTGTTGTGCTGCTGACACAGATGATCATACTGACTGGAGTGGAGCCTGTTGTGCTGCTGACACAGAGGATCATACTGACTGGAGTGGAGCCTGTTGTGCTGCTGACACAGAGGATCATACTGACTGGAGTGGAGTCTGTTGTGCTGCTGACACAGAGGATCATACTGACTGGAGTGGAGCCTGTTGTGCTGCTGACACAGAGGATCATACTGACTGGAGTGGAGCCTGTTGTGCTGCTGACACAGAGGATCATACTGACTGGAGTGGAGCCTGTTGTGCTGCTGACACAGAGGATCATACTGACTGGAGTGGAGCCTATTGGCGGACCTTCTCTTTGCTAATGAGTCACTGGCTATAGATGGTCCGCTGGTTTCCATTGTCCCATCTGGCTCCTGGTCATATCAGTGTTCTGGTCTGGTTGTGTCAGTGTTCTGGTCGTGTCAGTGTTCTGGTTGTGTCAGTGTTCTGGTTGTGTCAGTGTTCTGGTCTGGTTGTGTCAGTGTTCTGGTTGTGTCAGTGTTCTGGTCTGGTTGTGTCAGTGTTCTGGTTGTGTCAGTGTTCTGGTTGTGTCAGTGTTCTGGTTGTGTCAGTGTTCTGGTCTGGTCTTGTTCTGACCTGGTTCTGTCAGTGTTCTGGTCTGGTCGTGTTCTGGTCTGCTTGTGTCAGTTTTCTGGTCTCTGGTTGTGTCAGTGTTCTGACCTGGTTCTGTCAGTGTTCTGGTCTGGTTGTGTCAGTGTTCTGGTCTGGTCTGGTCGTGTTCTGTTCTGGTCTGGTCGTGTTCTGGTCTGGTTGTGTCAGTGTTCTGGTCTCTGGTTGTGTCAGTGTTCTGGTCTCTGGTTGTGTCAGTGTTCTGGTCTCTGGTTGTGTCAGTGTTCTGACCTGGTTCTGTCAGTGTTCTGGTCTGGTTCTGTCAGTGTTCTGATCTGATGTCTTTTTGTACAATAACCTAGTTGATGACAACCCAGCTGTAGATGAACCAGTTCAGGAGCTCTCTCTCTCTGTGACCTGGTTTGGTTTCCCAAGTTCTACACTAACTGGATCACTGGGACAGGAGAGTGTGTACATAGACACACACACACGTCACACACACGCACGACAGATACACACATGTGCAGTCTTTGAACAGTTTCTGTCACAACCTTTTGTGTTTTGTACTCCCTGGAGGTCTTGGTGACCGTCACTGAGGTGCTTGGAGAGGTTTGAAGTGTTTCCTCTTTAGCACGACACGGTTTTATTATAGTACCTTTTGCATACAGACAAGGGGGTTCTTTATCAGCGTGTACTCTGTAGGCAAAGTAGTCCCACAGTAGACTTCAGCAGCCCCTTTTGTTAACTAGCACAGGGAGCGGAGGTATTATTTCGGAAGTACAGAATGTTGTGAAATTCTAATACCGTTTTAACAAAGTATCGAAAAGGTACCTAGGTTTCAGTAATATACCATGCAACACAAGTGTGTGTGTGTGTGTGTGTGTAACAGCTGTTTCATTTGTCAGTCTAATCAGACCTTCCGCGTCTCTCTACAGGTCCTCATGCAAATTGTATTTTTTTCTCTCTCTCTCTGCCATCTTTCTTTGTGTCTCTCTCTCTCTGCAGCAACACAACCCTTATCTACCGCTAATCATTATCTACCGCTCGCACTACGATTCATAAGTCAACACTTTTCTTTATTTTCTTTAGCGATAGATGGCAAGTGTGGTCACACACAGCCGTAGCACAGAAATGCGTAGAACACCCACTTTTGTTTTTAGAGAGAGAGAGAGCCACCACATCCTGGGGTGAGAGGCTGGTGTGGCCATTGGGCTGGGCGCTGCTTCCTCCTCCAGGCTGTCTTTGTCTGCGATGCTAGCCCTGACATGCCTTCAGTATTTGAGCGGGAGTTTTCTTCCACAGAACCTGATTGCGTCATTATGGAAAAGACTGTGAAGCAATAGTGGGTTAGAGAGCCAAGCCCAGTGACTGTTATCACCTACACCGTTCCTTCCATACGGTTTCTTGTCAGACAGCTGTAATAAATCCGGCGTTCACTTTAGTGCGGACGTTCTCAAGCTGTCGTACCAAGGACCTCCCAATGGATCAGTATTTGACTAGGAAGGGACCTTGTCTGAGCAAGGTCTTTCTATGATTTTTGGTTACGATTTCTATTGTAACCGTCTTTAGTTACAGTTAGGGTTGGGTACCGTTCACGGTTGAACCGATACCAGTACCTGGAATTTGGTATCGGTACCCAACACACGGTACTTAATTCTATCTGTAATAACAAATGTTTTTATTTCAGTTAAATACAAAAAATAAGTCCAAACTTGGGGGCGGCTGATTGGCGCAGTGGGCAAGGCGCTCGCCACTAACGCAGGAGACGCTGTGTTCGAGCCCAGCTCTCGGCGTTGCTACCGGCTGGCCGGTCGTTCATACTAACACAATTGGCAAGTGTAGAGGGTGGGAAAGCCGGAGGGTGGCGATTGGACGTTGTGGACAGCGACTCCTACAGGTCGGTTTGGTGACGGCGGAAGCAGGAAGTAGCGGGGGCAGCGTGAGTCTCCCACGCATTACTCGCCACTGAGAGTTCGAGCTGCTGCGGTGAAAAGATGCGACAGGCTGCCTCCTCGTGTACCAGAGGGGACACGTGATGCAAGGCTTCTGTCCTCACTACAGCCGACCAGTGGGAGGCATAGTCTAGCAACGTTCAAGACGGGGGAGGGGAGAATTGGATACTACGAAATTGGGATGGGAGAAAAATAGAAAATGGAGAGAAAGTGGATAAAAAAATAAATAAAAATAAGTCAACTTCTCAATTTCAACATTGTTATTTATTTAGAACATTTAGTTATTTATTGTTGTAACACACCACACAAAATAAATCGCATTATCATGTATTATGTTTTACATTATCTGGCCATCCTCAGTAAATACTATCAAACTCCTCTGACCTCGTCTGGTCTTTCTAAAGACCCAAGAGATGGGACAGTAATATATATATATATGTGGAAAAGGCTCCCTCTTGTCTATTATATTACACTCTTGTACTTTATACTAAACATGTAAAGCTACCGAAATGTGCTACAGATTGATCTAGTGTGAATCGCTACTCTGTAGTACCTAGTAGGGAACTAGGGATGCACCGATCCCACTTTTTCAGTCCCAATACCGATACCTGGGCTTTGTCTCGGCCTATACAGAGTACCGATCCGATACCCATTGTTCAATTAATAAACTGTCTCACTGTGTGGAAGAGACTGGGATCATTCTTTTGTGCAAGGCAACATCAGGCTTGACTAAAAACATGACTTTCCTAACTTAGTGAAACTAAATGTAACAAATTAACACATAGATATAAATGTACTGAATTTTGTAATACAATTGATTGAATAAAGCATACATTTCTTTTTATCATCTCCTATACCCGATCTAGCTATTTTAGTCATATCGGGGGCCGATATCCGATATCAATATCGCGTCGGTGCATCCCTAGTAGTGCCGATGTGATTCAGTCGGTACCCTTCAGAGTACCGAGTTCGGTACCCAACCCTATTTATAGTAGACGGGAAAAAGGATATGGTTGTGCTCATGTTATTTATTACCAATTACATTTATAAACAAGGTATTCAAATGAATCTTTAGGCGTACCTTTTAAGCCCACCAAAATCCATATTTCAATAGACCCTTTTCACATATTATACCACAGGCCAGTGTTGTAGTCGAGTCACTAAATATCGAGTCAGAGTCACCAAAGAAGACCCAGAGTCGAGTCCCCATTACTCTAGTCCGAGTCCAAGTCATCAAGGTTGAGTCCACTCCACAGATGTCTTTTGAAGTTTGAGGTTGTCCCGGTCTTCTCTTCAATAGTTCATTAATTTACATATCGAACCTCTAGCAGTGCTCTTGCTGGAATTTGATGTAAAATCTGTGTAAGCAAAGCGCATGATTTGAGGCGTCTCTTTAGGCATCTTAAGTACATGAGGGTATCGACGTGAATCTGCATGTAGGTGGAACACACCTGTCTGCCCTTGCATGGAATATTATTAAATAACTATCAATTAACAAGTCCAAGTCCTCGTCTGCACCTTACAAGTCCGAATTGCAGTCAATGCTTGAGTCCGAGTCATCAGTGCTCAAGTCCAAGTTGAGTCACAAGTCCTGAAAATCAGTCGACTCAGACTCCTGTGCTACAACACTGCCACAGGCAGTCAACAAAAGTGTAGATGAAATGAAAGATTCATCTCTCAGGTCTTCATTCACACACCACATTTGAATCTGGAATAAAAAAAATATAAAGTAAAATATGTAGGGCTGTCTTAAATACTTCGAAGCTTCCTTCGATGGGCATGGGATTCGAATATGAAAATTTAATTTGAATCTATTAATAAAAAAAAATATATATATATATATATATTTTTTGGCCAAAATCAACTCTGCCTCTCTTTGTTAACTACAACAACCAATGCTCTTTGTTATTTAAGGTGAGGTCGGACTCGGCACTGACAGATTTGTGTTCATTGTGCTGCTTTTATAAAGCCTCAAATGACGGCTTACAATATTTCATGAAAGCAAAGTGTTTTGTTTGTCTAAGATTTAAAAAGGTTTAAACTTTACAGCACTGACAAAGTTGAACAAAGTGCTGTACAAGTCCCACAACATAAAAAAAAATTAAAATAATAATATATTTTTTTTAATCTCGAAGATTCGAATTAAAATCGAATCTCGTCCCCGAAGCTTCGAATTCAAAAACAAAAATTCTGCCCTAAAAATGTCAAAAGTCATGACTCAACGTACCCCATAAGCGCCCCATGTGTGAACCCTATAATAAGCCTACTTTACGATTTTTAATGGCTAAAACCTTTGTTGTGTTTCCAAACAAACATTCTACTCAAATATGCAAGTCGTGGGCTTTCATTACCTCTTGTCATTTTGTCTGAACATGCATCCTATCCCAGTGTGTAGCAGTGGAAGCAGGTCTGTCCCTCCTTCGTGCCGTTAGCATGTATCGTGCGCAGCAGTGTTAATTTAGTCAACAAAAATTATGACTAATTAAATATGGTCGTCGTCAACGAAGCTTTTTCCCCCTGACGAAAACGAGACGAGACGTCATGTGACACTAACGTGACGAAATTATTCATGCAATGTCGTTGACTTAAAAACGACGATACAAAATGTAGTTTTGTAAATAAAATCTTGCTAAACGTTTATTCAACATCAACTTCAACACTGTTTACTTGCTAGCTAACATAAACTTGTTTGCCGACAGGAAAGTAACAAACATAATGGTCCGTGCGGAACCTTTATCCCCAACACATCGTTCCGTGGGTGAATTATTGTAATGTTCTGGGGTTTTGTGTGTCGCTCTAGTTGTATGGTCTTTGGGGCACCACTGTTATGCTGGGGGTGTTGTTCCCCCCCGGGAGATATGGGAGGATGGACCGGATGTTATGTTGTTGTTGTGAAGCTAGCGTATTAGCAGGTAGCTGTGTTGTGTATGAGAAGGGAAGTATCAAGTAAAACCCCATATTGAGCTGGAAATAAAGCACCGTACAGAAAAAGAAACTCCTCTCACACAAAAATACTAAATCGAAATGAAACAAAAAGACTAAAATGAAAATGCTCAGACCTGTAGTTGACAAAAACTTGACTAAACGGAAAAATAGATAAAGGTGACTAAATATGATAAATGAAAAAAGAGCATGCGAGACATGACTAAGACGAAAACTAAAATTAACAATAGCTGATGAAATTAACAGTGGTGCGCATTGTTTCAACACGTCTTCATCAGACTGCCGCAAATACCCATTTATTTCTATAAAGCAGGAATCCAGTGAACAGTCCTTTTGAATATGTTCTCATTTGAATATGTTCTCATTTGGCTTCAACCCTCGCGTCTAGATGTGGACCAAAGAGCAGACCAGTCACCCCACTGACCCCCATTGTGTTATGGGCTTTTAATGAGGACATCTTGGGCCTAAATTAAAAGGAACATTCTTTGGTGGAAATAATGTCATTATTCTATTAACAAACAATATATTTACAATCTCATTGTCTAGACGAGGCGTAACGAAAGTAACCAGAACTCCACGGCCCTGCAGAAGCTAACCGCAGTGACCACGCACACAGTGAAACTGTTTAAAGTTCTATGACTCTCCAGTGATTTTGTAGTCACTGCAATTCTTTATACCCCCTTTCTCTAAAACAGAGCAAGATTGAACTCTGAAACTTTGTCACAAGATAAAACTTTTTATAACTCCAATTTAAAGAGAATTCTTTTTTTAGTTACTGTGGTTAGCTTCTGCATGGCAGTATACTCTGTGACACTGATTACATTGATTAATCATCAGTTCTATTCCACATTAAGTTTAGTGTTTTTAATGGTACTGTGCCCTTTAAGCCCAGTGGAGTAAATTTTTTATTTGACCCCAAAACAATCAAACAAAAATGCACAACCATAAAAGGTAAATTTGTTACTTATGAAATTATAGATACAAGATTATTTGAAATGTATTTAAAAAAAAAAAAAAAATGCAATAAAACAAGATTCTTGAAGTGCTTGATAAAAAAAAAGTTGAGGCCAAGGTGCTTAAAAAGTCCTTGAAATTCAAATCAACCATTTGCATTGAAAGTTTTGTTCATCTATGATAAAATGTTTCAGAATCAAGAAATATAAAAAAAATAGATTTAAGTAACTAATTGTCGGAAATTGGTTTTAAGCCATAAATATTGGACTGGATTTTTTTTTTCTATAAAAAACTGCATTTAAAAGTGAATTGTATCCTTTAAATTGCCATTTTAAAACGAGAAATAGTGCTTAGGAAAGTACTTGAAAGTCCTTGAATTTCATTTTGCAATGTCTGTGGGAACCCTGATAAAATGATGCTTGATCTATTTTATGTCGACATAGAAGGCTTTCTGAGAGAAGCAACAGCTATGCACCCCCCCCTCACAGACGTCTAAACAAAATGATGTTGAGATGTCAACTGCTCATCAAAAAGAGCTGAAAATAAATACAGAAATGTCTAAAAATAGACATTTTCTTGATCCTCCACATTCTCCTATGCAGAGAGTTGGACAACGCCAATCTCTCCTGCTCAGGAAGTAAACTAACTAACTAACCAGTGCTATACTCATAATATTTTCCCTTAACATATCGAATCAATAATATTACCATGTTTTTAGTCTCTTTTTATAAATAAGAACTGAAAATTATTTGAAAAAAGTTAAATAATATAATTTCACGGCATCTGTGTAGCCATGTTTATTCACTGTCCATGGAAACGACGATGAACGCAGCCATAAAGGTGTGGTTTCCTTAGGCAGAAAAAAAACAAAGAACTGTTGTCTGTTTACATTTCTGATAACTACATCACTACATAACTCATACGTGTTCAGACGACCTTCATTTTTGGTTATTATTTGTAATACTCCGTAATACACCCAATTCAAAGTTTTAGCTGCATTTTCTTTCTAAATGAATTTGGCCGCGGATGTCCGGATTTGGTCGAACGGTTTTGCTCTCTTGCCAGAGGTGTTTCCCAGGCTGTGACCTACAGGCACAGAGGAGGCTCTGCACAGGAATGTGGATCCTCCCATCACAACTGTTGCTTTGGAGGATCAAGCAAAGAAGAAGTCTTTATTTGTCATGCAGCAACACACACGCACACACACGCACACACGCACACACACACACACACACACGAGGGTGTGTTTGAGATAAGTAAATTCCAAGATACAAGATACTTTTAACTATTAGGAATGTCTGACCACTAAGTGTGTCTGACTCTTACCAAACCTGCACGGACTACAACGTATGACGTATATCATGCCAGTTAGGGTACCTTGTGTATATTGCACCGTGAGTATACGGTTTACTTTTACTCTTCCTCATAGTATATATTCAAATTCAATTTTTTTTATTGCCTATATTTATTGTAGTGTATTAATGATATAACCGATGGGTTATATACCGATATACAGACAGACCCTCATCTACACCTTTTGTTTATCTTTTCTCATATTTTTATATTCGGATACAATTTTATTGCCTATTTATGTCCTTCTACTATTACCCTGCCCATATCTGTACCTCCTCTCCCCCTCCCCCATGCTGCTATGATGCACACATTTCCCCAAGGGGATCGATAAAAGGAATATCTTATCTTAATTACTACGCCTGAGTATCTAGATGTAGCTACAGCAAATGTGGTTGAAAGTGGACCGGAGTAACGTCACACTGAAGCACGACTGTCCTAAAGCTACAGAGGTGACCTTAATTTAAACCACAAGGTAATGAAAATATTGATTATTGTCTACAAATCACAATACTGCTGATCACGCCAGAGAGAACAAGACGAGACTGGAGTGGGGGACGTCCCATGATGATGGAGCGGGAGGATGCGATCCTCTCTACGCCGCCCCCGTATACCTCAAATGGATCCGTCATCGGCTCTATTTTCAATCTTTCAAAATGTTCTTAATGTACCCCAGTTGCTATTGCATGTACTTATTTGTGTTTCATTACACGTATATAAACTGTTTCGCCTGTTTTATAGCAACACTACTATCACCGACATCTATGAAGGGAGACCCCCCCCCCTTGAACGGCCCTTCTAAGGTTTCTCCCCTCCACATTTTCCCCTATTGCTAGGTTTTTAGTGAGTTCCTTACCTTTGCGTGGGGTATGTCTGGGAGTGTTGCATTCATTTATTCATTTTACATTTTATTTTGGACTTCATGGTGTTTTTGTTTTGTTCTTGATTTATTGTGACGTTTCTTCTTTTTTATTTTTATTTTTGTATTGATCTTTTTCCCCCTCCTTTTTCCTCCGATTTTCTCCCATCCCAATGTTAGTCGTTATGCCAATTCCCAATCCCCTTCCTGGTCGCTGCGCACTTAGGTCGCTTTCACACAGGGGCTGTTTGGTCCGGATTATCGGACCAGAATTCGATAGTCCGGTTTTTCGGGTTTGTGTGAATGCGCGTCAAACTCGGTTCGCGGACCAAACACACGAACTCTGGTCCGCCTGAAAACATAGGTCTCGGTTCGGCTTCATCGAACCAAACGCGAACCAAATATAGGAAGTGCTTATTATTACCTTACCACTGCTCACAGCATTCATTCACTGCAAAACAAGCACACTGCATCTATCTCTCTATCTATCTATATATCTGCATCTTGGGAAGAAGGAAGAAAAAACGCAGCTTATTATATTATTAATAAAACAGCTACTTGTGGGCACTCATAAAAACACTGTGGTCTACAAGTTGTTTAGCGAGAGGATGGTGGTAATGTGCTTCAATAGAACAATGGATCAATGCCATGTCAAAACTCGCCTCCGCTGATCTGGAGGGCTCGCAGTCCACACACAGACACACACACACGCACGCGCGCACACACAGGCTCGCAGCCACACACACATTTCCACTGTCCAATAGACGAGCGCCCTTTTCGACCGCGTGACATTGTTCAGAAGGTTCGGTGCGCCTGACGGATTTCTATGTGAACGCAGGCGACCCAAATGAAGAATGCAACAATGTTGCAACTTCACCACCAGAACCGCACCGAGTCCACCAAAACTATATGTGAAAGCGACCTTACCCCCCACAGTCGGTCTGGGAGAGTGGAGGCTATCACGTGCTTCCTCCGACACACGTCTAGCCAATCAACCGCTTCTTTTCACCTGGCAGCGCGGACTCTCACTGAGAGGGTGTAACGTGTGGAAGGATCACACTACCCCCCTTAGATCCTATCCGCACTGAGCAGGCGCCCCGACCGAACTGTAGGAGTCGCTGTTTACAACGACCCGGACCCACCCCGCCAGCTTTCCCACCCTCTAATACAGCCAATTGTATTAGTGTGAATGGCCAGCCAAGCTGGTGACAACGCCGGAGCTGTGAGCTGGATTCGAACAGGCGAATCCAGCGTCTCCGGTGTTGGTGACGAACGCAATCTCCGCTACGCCACCTGACCGCCTGTGACGTTTCTTCTTGACTTGTTTAAAGAAGACGTGTCCAGCACATTGATTGATTGAAAACTTTAATTAACAGATTGCAGAATGGGTACAGTATAACTCGATACACACAATTGTTAAGGGGATGCAGACCAGAGAAAGGCTTTCGTCTTGTTTACATCAGGGTCCCCCATTTTCAATTCATAATTACATTTATGACATACACAACATACAGACATTTACGGGGGCCAGTTTCGAATTGCAGCCTCCCGTAGGTGCTCTTTGAGAGTGGTTTTGAAGGTGGGTAGGGATTCAAATTCCTTTACGGCTGTGGATAGGGCGTTCCACATTGATGTGGCATAATTGCGAAACGTGTTTAGTCTCTTGTTTGTTCCGAATCTGGGTTGCACATGATTTGTGGAACTCCCTCTGGTGTTGTGGTTGTGGTATTCACTGATCTTTGGGAAGTACCTCGACATGTACATGGGTACCTTAGTGGTGTAGTGCAGTGTTTCTCAACTGGTCGGCCGCGACCCAAAAGTGGGTCGCGGGGCCATTTTGAGTGGGTGGATGTGTGTATAAACATTTTTAATAAAAAAAGTAAATAGAGAAGTCGTTTGTCTTGCTGAGTTTATTTGGTCAGAAGAGAATGGACTCTGTTTTACCCAGGTGTAATGATAGTTTACTATCTGCGAGCCAGGTGAAGATGCTGAGTTCCGAGCTGAGGGCTTTTTCAACCTGCACCTTGTTCTTGTCAGAGACCAGCAGGGCTGAGTCATCCGCGAACAGGAACAAGTTGCAGTCACAAGCTGACGACATGTCATTTGCATAAATTAGGAACAGTAACGGTCCTAGTATGCTTCCTTGTGGAACACCACAGCTCACTGGGAGGGCGGTGGGATAGAGTACCGTTTACCTCCACCACCATCTGTTCTCTCCCCTCCCTTGCTTTTAGCTTGTCAATCAGAATGGAGTGATTGACGGTGTCAAATGCCTTTTGTAGGTCCAGCATGACCATGCCGCAGTATTTGCCCGCGTCCACCTCTTGTTTGATGTGGTCGTTCAAATAGAGAAGGCATGTGTCAGTGGAGTGGGAAGTTCTGAAGCCAGATGTTCTGAAGCCCATGGGGACATTAACGTGTGTTGTCGGGCCTTACAAATAAATTTGATTTGATTTGATTTGTCAAGAGCAATTACAAGAGAGTTTGACGGGATGTGATGGTAGGGTAGGTGAGGTTCACTGCAGCCACCATGTGTTGGTCTTCATGCACAACATTAGCTGCTGCTATGTAAACAAAGAGTAGCTACTGAGAATGAAGATGTTAATCTTGTTCGCCAAAAAAAACGCCTCTACAAACCACCGCATTGTCCAGGAATCGAAGGAGACGAGGACAAGCGTGGCCATCAGTCATTTATCTCAACTCCTTGTCCTTGCAGCGGGACAGATTGGATTGGCCTGGTGCAAACCTCCAGAAGAAATATTTAATTAGCTAGTAGTCTGAGTTAACTAACCACCTTCTCATCCCTTGAGCTACACATCAAATTTGTAAATATCATATATATGATACCATAAACATGAAAATATGGTTATACATCAACTGTAATATACACAGGGTTCGCACAAGGTCCTTGAAGTGCTTGATTATAAAAATTTAATGTAAATCGAGGCCTGGAATTCCTTGAAAACAGCCCATTAGTTAACAAGTTGCTTAAAAAGTCCTTGAAATTCAAATCAACCATTCGCATTGAATGTTTTGTTCATCCATGATCAAATTGTTCTGAATCAAGAAATAGTTATTTTTTGTTCTGTTTTAATAAAATCTGACGAGTCGCTGTCTCACGCACTCCAACTGATTTTCCTTGCATTTAACAGTGAATTGTGTTTGTATCCTTCGAGTGACATCCTTGAAAATGAAAAATGGTGCTCGAAAAGTACTTAAAAGTCCTTGAATTTCATTTTGTAATGTCTGTGGGAACCCTGTATGCACATCTCCTATACTGTTTGCCTTCAAACCAGTCATTAGTCATCAGTCATTTAGTCTAATTGACCTATCCCCAGCTCTGTCCTCTTTCCCTCTGTAGCTCTCTTCAGACAACATACACTGTAAGCTCTATATCTAACCCTGCTTTGAATACCCAAATAATACATTTCATTTATGTTTTCCTTTTTATTTAAATCACTATTATACCGACTCCGTTGTGTGAACAAAACACCCATCTTCTTTTGAATGAGCTGAAAACGACAGCAAAAGTTAGCCTGCTTTGTATTTTTCTTGCTAGAAATAATGCAAAAATGGAGCTGGGGAACGAACAGCTGCATAACTGGAGAACTATTGGGAATGTCTGACCACTAAGTGTGTCTGACTCTTAAACCACCAAACCTGCACGGACTACATGGTGTATACATCTGAGAGCACCACAGTCCGTTGAGGTTTTTAAAAGGGGCCTAAAAACATTTCTTTTTAACAAGGCATTTCCCTGAATTATTATTTTATTATTATACTCCCCCCCCCCACCCCCCTTTTTTTTTACCGTATGTTTCTTCCATTTCATTGGTTGTTTTATTCATTTGAATTGTTTTTATTCATTAAATGTGTCTTTATTTCCTGTAGCACTTTGAGATTGTCACAATTATAAAGTGCGTTACAAATTGAATTTATTATTATTGTATATCATGCCAGTTAGGGTACCTCATGTATACCGCTCCTTGTGTATACTGTTTACTTTTACTCTTACTCATAGTATACATTCATATTCAAATTCTTTATTGCCTATATTTATTGTAACGTATAATATAACCGATTCTTCTCATATTTTTATATTCAGACTTAATTATATTGTTTACACTGTTTATTTTCTCATATTCTTATATGCAGATTTTATTGCCTATATTTATGTCTTTTCTACTATTACCCTGCAGTGCCCATACCAGTACTTTCCCTCCCCCATGCTGCTATGATGCCTGAATTTCCCCAAGGGGATCAATAAAGGAATATCTTATCTTAAAATGTGAAAGATTGCGAGAAATTTAAATCTTTTAAAGGTTGCAATGTTTTTTGTAAAGTTTGAAGAGCTATAGTCAAACAAGTTGATCCAAGACCATGTCTTAATACATTTTTCCTTTTGATTTCTTTAGAATGAAAACTTGAAAACTTGAACTTCATGAATTGTACAAGACATCAAAGAACAAAATATACCAGCAGTCACATCTTTTATCAAGTCCCAAACGGTCCTCTTCTACTCTCCATGCGGTGTCCTAGTGCGTCACCATGTTTGATCTCTCTTTTTTCTTTTTTTTTTACTTTATTTTTTAGCGTTTATCGCTTTTTCTGGTCAAGCATGACCGACAGAAACAGGTTGAAATGGGATGTAGAGCAGGGGAAGACATTCTGAGAAATGACGGCGGGTCCGGGAATCGAATTTGTGTCCCCCAGATCCGTGACGAGCACGGTTTTCCCCGACGCAGAAATAGCGCCGAGATATGCGGTGAGCTACGGGAGCTCCCCATTTGATCTCTCTTTTTAAATTAAAAGAAGTGCTGTCACTTGCCCTATAATTGTCACGTAAAAATGCTGCCAAACAGGCAAAGATTCGATTTTCCTCATGGTAGGAGGGAGGGGCTGTGCTCACGCTGCGACCGCTGTATTCTGTCTCATTTGCATCTTATGCCCACAGCCCCATCAATACCTACCTTGGCTCTCAAGGGGGGGGGGGTGCTCCGCCCCCTGCTGACTACCCTGGAAAGGCTCCTTTGATCTTCGTCAGAAGGTCTTTTGATTTTTGTCGGCGAGTCCCGGATAACGAGGTCATTCTACCCTACGCCCAGCGTGTTCTGCCGTGCATCCCACATACTAGGGCACGGTTACGACACAATGCTAGTTTCCTTAGTCTCTTGATTTAGAGCAGGGGTTCTCAAACTTTTTTAAACATTGCGCATTTCCATGATAGTCCAGTCTTTTTTTCATAGATCGCGAGATAAAACGCGTTATGTGCAATAAGCCCGAATCGTTCTGGTTGATTCCCTGAACCCCCAAATACTCTCAAATCAAAGGTATATAACATGTACATATGTACCTTCACAAAATCATCAGGGGGGGGGGGGGGGGGGGGGGTAGTTCTACCCCGAAAATCCGATTGTTAGAAAAAGCCTTGTTTACATAAACATGTTTCACGTTCGGTAAAAAAGTCCAATGATCCTATCGGCGATCGCGATTACTCGTTTATATGTAATTACACATGTTTACGGGACACTATAGGTTTTGAGCCGATCAGATCTGCTAGCGATTGATTTGGAAGAGCTCCTCCCCCACAGAGTGAGCCTCGATAGTCCGGTGCATTCATTGACTATCCTGTTGCCTTTCTATCAGAGTTCAAAAGGTAGGTGATACTGCCACCTAGTGATATTCGAACGGCATTGCAATTCCAACGTATACAAACGACGCAGGGATGGCTAGAATGACCCGGATGATGATTTAGAACGGGGATCAGAGGAAAAAGGATCAAAAAGGATCAAAGGATCTAAAAACATAATATTACGTGTTTGCTCACCAGCGGTTTTATGTGGATGGCGCAGAATGAGTTAATGTATCTCGTAATTTCAACGTGGAATTAAGGAATATCAAAATAAAAGCACACATTGAACTTGATCATGCATATTTATTAGAACATTTAATTACAGCACTGTTATCAATACACATTTATAAAACAAGGCATATTTAGCCAAAATCTGTTCCCAGAACATCCTCTTAACATTCATTCAATCAATCACCGTGCAGATTGATTGATTGATTGAAAACTTTATTAACAGATTGCAGAATGGGTACAATACAGTACGGCTCAATACACACAATTGTTAAGGGGATGCAGACCAGAGAGACTTTCGTCTTGTTTACATCAGGGTCCCCCATTTTCAATTCATAATGAATTGTAAGTAAGGGTGCAACTTGCTCCGTGCAATCCATTCTTTGTGGATCTAGCCCCAAGTGTCTTGCTCAAGGACACTTTGACATGTTCCGGGGCGGAATCTAAACGGGAACCTTCCCATTACCAGACGACCGCTCTACCACCTGAGCCACTGCCCCCCCCCCTTTCCCCCTCCTACAATCCAAGCTTCAAACGACTCAGTATGACGATGAGAGAGAATACGACAAGTAGAAAATGTAAAAATCTGCAATTGAAATCTTAATAAACGTCTTCTTTTTTTTATCCACTTTTTCTCGTGTTTTTCTCCCATCCACATTTTTTTTTGTCGTTGTGCCAATTCCCCCCTCCCCTTCCTGGTCGTTGCTCGCATGTGCCCCCCACTGGCCAGTCTAGGGAGCCCTGAAGTCTATCGGATGCTTCCTCCGAGACATAGGAGACAGCCAGCAGCATCTTTTCACCTGCCAGCGCGGACTCTCATTGGTGAGGTGTAACGTGTGGGAGGTCACACTACCCTCACCATCTCCCTCCCTCGCTGTGCAGGCGCCCTGACCGACCTGTAGGAGTCGCTGTTTACAACGACCAGAATACCACCCCACAGGCTTCCCTCCCGCTGACTCTGCCAATTGAGTCTAGTATGACGGCCGGCCAAGCCGGAGGCAACGCTGACAGCCGGATTCGATACCAGTGTCTCTCGCGTTGGTGACGAGCGCTTAGTCCGCCGCGCCACCCAGCCGCCTTAATAAACGCCTTCTTGTAGTGAAGTTCAACCATTCTAACATGTTGGTCGGAACACAGACCACTCAAGGTCATTGCCGCAGAATCCGCCAGGTTGAGAAAATAAATGTTAATTCCAATATTGTCTCGACACCGGGTTCTAAAATCTCAAGTCAGTTTTGTTCCTTTTTGTTTAATAATAATAAGAGGGAAGTATGAATACCAAACAAGGTGTTCTGCCACTGGGCAGATTCCCAGGACTATTCTATAAAAGTAAGAATGAATCTTAAGCATCACCATCTCATTCCCCACCTGAAGTTTAATTGCTTTTTTCTTTTCTTTTTCTTTTTTTACATTTTTCTCCGCTATCCCCTTTGGGGCCCAATTTTAAGAAGTGCTGCGTTTGTTCATCTTATCGTTATGTACGTGTGGAATTTCCAAATTGGCTCACATTGTATATTGAGGCTGTTTGGTGAAGTGATGCCCCCGTCTCTGCTGAAGGATGTCTGCGAGTTGATTTAGTAGGCCTGTGTGGATGCGTTCATTTGAACTCATTCTCTGTCTCTCTCTCTGTCTCTCTCTCTCTCTGTCTTGTCCCGTCTGGTGCGTGTGCTAGCGGTGCCATACCCTCCCGGGACGCGCCTGACGGTCAGAGACCTGTATGTGGAGGGAAAGCCCAGCTTGGAGGTGCTGAAGGGGCACCTGGTGAAGGAGGGCCGTCTGGAGGAGGAAGCGGCTCTGCGCATCATCAATGAGGGAGCCAGCATCCTGCGCCAGGAGAAATGCATGCTGGAGGTGGAAGCTCCCATCACAGGTGACCCCCCCCCCCCCCCACATCTAATCCTCTTCCCAGGTTGCCTCCTCTTGGCTGATATCGAGGCTGATTTAAAAATAAGCTGAGCGCGGTGTGCCTGTAAGTGGAATTAATTAGCCGTGGTAAGAAAGCCGCCAGTAATCTAGTTGTTTTCAGTCACAGATTTTGTTCACTTACTGGAAATTACTTGATTTTTTTTTTGCAGAATGCTTTGTCGACGCGTTGCGTCCTTGGTATGCGCCGGGCAAACCGGGCGAGTGAGATTAGTCGTCATGACGCCGACGCCCACACAGATGGTCTTTAGCAATGACACCGCTTTAGTGGCTTATTTGGCGGATCGTCTAGATCTGTGTTTCTCAACCTCTTTCGGGTTCAAGGACCCACAGGTCGCAGATCCCCGTTTGATAAGAGTTTGTCCCCAGGGAGCCCCAACTGAGAGGATCTTTGTTGTTCTATACGAGACCAGAATTCCATAGCTTCTAGTGTCTATTGTAGGGAACCCTGTGAGCAAAATAGTCATTCTTACATTGTTCTCATTGGGCTAACCTATAGCTAGGGAATCAAATAGTGAGATGGAACCTTTTCATATTTTCTACCCCATATTTCAGGGGACCCTAAAAGGACCCCTGGGGCCCTCCGGACCCCTGGTTTGAGAACCACTGATCTTGACGAAAGGAAAACCACGGTGTCCCCCCCCCCCCCCCCAGGACTTTGTGACAATGTGAGGCTTGGGTGCCGTTTGATGATCATAATGAAACGATTACTTGAATTTTGATTTGTGAGATAAAACTGGTAATTATTTCACAAGGCGCTGCAGTGCCGCTGTTTGAGCAGCACCCTGTGATCTTTGTGCTGACAGGCTTTTAAGTTGGGAAACCCTGCGAAGACCCCCTACACACACACACACACACACACACACACACACACACTCTCAACCCTGTCTCAGCTGTAACAATCTATTTCAATAGCTGACCCCCCTGCCATGCAGGCCGCCCTCTCTTACCCCCCACTCTACCCCCCTAGCTCCTATTTCTGTCTCTTTCTACAGTATCCCACAGTCTTATTGTGTTTCCCCCACACCTCCATCAATGCCCTTTCTCCTCTTTCTCCTCCTGCTCTCTTTCCCGTTTCCTAAGGGAAACCTTCCCCAACTTCTTTCTCTCTTGTCCTTGTTTTTAACTAATCAAACTTGTGAGTAAATGGCCCGACAATATCTTTGTGTGTGTGTGTGTTCGTCTTCAGTGTGCGGAGACGTGCACGGGCAGTTCTTTGACCTGATGAAGTTGTTCGAGGTGGGCGGGTCCCCCAGCACCACCCGCTACCTATTCCTCGGGGACTATGTAGACCGAGGTTACTTCAGCATTGAGGTGGGTGTGTATGTCCATGTCTCTGTCTCTCTCTCTCTCTGTGTGTGTGTGTGTGTGTGTGTGTGTGTGTGTGTGTAATTCAAGATAGTGTATTGCCATACAACTTAGTTGTTAGGAATTCGTGTGTGTGTTTGTGTTTTCGCATCTGTGGTTTTGCTTCTGACATTTGGAGCCATGGCCCCCACGCCTTGAGTCGCGAGGCTTAGGAGCGCTCCTTTAAATAGATGGGGAGTGGGGAATGAAGTCACACGCGCACACATACACATCTCCTTCTCTCCCCCCCCCCCCCCCCCCCCCCCGGCTTAATGCACCCACTCCCCCCATCTGTCTGCACCCGTTCACGCGACACGCACGGCATGCACATCCCGAGTCTGGGACGCCGCCTCAAGGCTCCGCTCCGCGTTCCACGTTTCAAAAAAACAATCTTCGGGAAGCACCGCCGGCTGGCCGCCAGTGTTTTCTTTTTTTCTTCTCTTCTGGAAGGGAGAGTCTAACTTGGTCCAGCTATGGTTGGCATGACATGTTTACCGGCTGCTGTCATGCTTTCTGCGTAACCTCGGCAGGATGTTCTTACCGGCCTCCCTGCCGAGCCGTGACCGTGCTGCTGCTGTGGGGGACCTCTTGTAGGAGGAGAACCCCCCGTCCAGGAACCTTCAGCCCACGTTCGGGCCGCGTCAGAGAGCCTGCATTAAAACCCCATTCACGACCACACTACCAAACGGTTAACACTTTCACTGCGACAATACAGAAGGTTAACCCTTTCACTGCCACACGACAAAGGGTTAGCCCTTTCACTACCACACTACGGAAGGTTAACCCTTTCACTACCACAGAACCAAATGGTTAACCCTTTCACTGCGACGATACAGAAGGTTAACCCTTTCACTGCCACGCGACAAAGGGTTAGCCCTTTCACTACCACACTACGGAAGGTTAACCCTTTCACTACCACAGAACCAAATGGTTAACCCTTTCACTGCGACGATACAGAAGGTTGACCCTTTCACTGCCACACGACAAAGGGTTAGCCCTTTCACTACCACACTACGGAAGGTTAACCCTTTCACTACCACAGAACCAAATGGTTAACCCTTTCACTGCGACGATACAGAAGGTTGACCCTTTTCACTGCCACACGACAAAGGGTTAGCCCTTTCACTACCATACTACAGAAGGTTAACCCTTTCACTACCAAATGGTTAACCCTTTCACTGTGACAATACAGAACGGTTAACCCTTTCACGGGCACACGACAAAGGGTTAACCCTTTCACAACCACACTACAGACTGTTAAACGACGTCCTCTCGGCCAACCGCATTTATCCATTTATGCGAGTAACTCGCTGTGTTTGCCGGTGTGGAGTGTTTGATGGAGCTGCCGGGGCCTCTCCAGAGCTCCCCTAAAGAGCTGCGTCAGCGAGTTCATGTTCAACTCCACAATCCAGGTGGGAATTACAAGAGGCAATCGGTGCACTTTTTTAACTCGCCGTTTCGAAAGAGGCCCTCCTTGAGCGTGGGTGTTTCAGTTTAGTTTATTAGGATCCCCAATTAGCTACAACATTTTGCAGTAGCTATTCTTCCTGGCGTCCACCAAAAGAATTTACATTGTGAGTGACCGTGCATGATAATACTTCATAATACATCATAACATTATAAGTAAACATGACAAAGGACTAGAGACTTGGACTAATACACACACACACACACACACACACACGACAAGCTCCAATATACAATAATCCAATATACAATAAACGACTATGTGAAATAGCTAAGCATATTAAATGTTAAATGGACTGCATTTACAGTATATAGCGCTTTTCATCCAAAGCGCTTTACAGCGTATGCCTCATATTCACTCGCACACCGACGGCGGAGGCGACCATGCAAGGTGCCGACCTGCTCATCGGGGGTTAAGTGTCTTGCTCAAGGACACTTCGACACGCCACCGGGAGGAACTGGAATCGAACCGACCACTCTACCTCCTGATCCGCCGGCGCCCCCTTTTTCACGCCCCTTAACCCTTTCACTACCACACTACCAAAGGGGTTAACCCTTTCACTCCAACAATACAGAAGGTTAAACCCTTTCACACTACCAAATGGTTAACCCTTTCACTGCCACACAGCAAAGGGTTAACCCGTTCACAACCACACTACAGAAGGTTAACCCTTTCACTACCACACTACAGACGGTTAACCGCCTGTAGTGTGGTAGTGAAAGGTTAACCTTCTGTAGTGTGGTAGTGAAAGGGTTAACTGTACACACGACTATATGCCCACACATGTTTTCATACACCAACTAAATTGATGCATGATGATGATGTTGTTGCACGGTCCCAATACAGAGTATTTGACCTCATAATTGTAACTCACCTTTACAATCTCATTTGATTTGAAGCGTTAAAAATAAGGGTGTGTTCGCTCTTGGGTTTGTCGGGAGCGATTCATTGCGTTGCTATGAATGTTTGCCTGTGTGTCTCCCCGCAGTGCGTGCTGTACCTGTGGACTCTAAAGATCAACCACCCCAACACCCTCTTCCTCCTCAGAGGCAACCACGAGTGCCGGCACCTTACAGAGTATTTCACCTTCAAACAGGAGTGTGAGTCGGCTCGCCCTCGAATCCACCTTTCCTTCCTTGTATCAGGGTTCGCACAAGGTCCTTGGAAGTGCTTAAAGTGCTTGATTTTTTTACAAAAAAAAGTCTAGGCCTGGAATTCCTTAAACAGCCAATAGATTTTTTTTTACAATGTGCTTAAAAAGTCCTTGAAATTCAAGTCAACCATTCACATTGAAAGTGTTGTTCATCCATGATAAAATTGTTCTGAATCAAGAAATATATTTTTCACCTTATCTAAAGTTTAATTGTCGGAAATTGGTTTTAAGCCATAAATATTGGATCCGATTTTAAAAAGTTAATTGTATCCTTACATTTTAAAACTGAAAATAGTGCTTAGAAAAGTACTTGAAAGTCCTTGAATTTCATTGTGCAATGTCTGGGAACCCTGTATCATACCAGTGTCTTATCTCATTGCACTCGGGAGAAGCAGGCGAATTAGCAGAGTGTATTTGAAGTGTTTCTCTTGGCACCAAGACGTGATTAATTTGCCTGTCCGTGCATGGTGTCTTTTCAGGTAAAATAAAGTACTCGGAGCGTGTGTATGATGCTTGTATGGAGGCGTTTGACTGCTTGCCCCTGGCCGCGCTTCTCAACCAGCAGTTCCTGTGTGTGCATGGAGGCCTGAGCCCAGAAATCACCTGCCTGGACGACATACGCAAGGTTACCTAACCATTCCTAACCTCTTCTTGTCTCGCTCCGGCAGAACCGGAGTTATACGCAGGGGTGTAAAGTACTTGAGTAATTGTACTTCGTTACAATACTTAAGTACTGTTTTTGGGGGATTTGTACTTTACTTGAGTATTATTAGGTTTGTATACTTGTACTTTTACTCAATTACATTTTAGAGAAAAAAACATTTTTACTCCTTACATTTAAAATGCAGACCTACAAAGTACAAATCTCGCAGGTCAAACAATTTTAATTAGTATATTTGTTTCTCTGGCCGAACTAACGTTAACGTTATTAATCCTGCGGCCGCACTTCATTTAAAAACAGCCAATCAAATCCCCATCAATGGAAAATGAACCCGCCCATACCCATGCTGATTGGTCCCTGTGCAAGACTAGAAGGCGGGGATCTTTGATTAAACACCTGCTATCAGAAGAATAGACAGTCAGAGTGACGAGCTACAGATGATGGCCACAAACGATAGTACGAGTGATGAAGAGGACGAAACGGAACATTTCATTGCCCCGGAATAAAAAAAAGTTTTTACTTCTACTTTTTAGCACTTAAGTACATTTAAAAGTAGAAACTTTTTGACTTTTACTCAAGTGTGTTTTTAGCCAGATACTCTGACTTTTACTCAAGTAAGATTTTGAGACTGTACCCATACTTTCACTTAAGTATAATTTCTGGGTACTTTTTAGTTACACCCCTGGTTATATGTGATATAAAGTCTCCTTTAGTTACAGGGCTTCTAAGCAGCTGTGGAAAAACTACAGACAGTATGGAAAATTTTATTTTGATCGTTTCCAGATCTTGGGAGAAAAATGCTGGGGGGGGGGGGGGTGTTCAGTCCTGACGTGACTGAAACGACTAACTATACTTTATGTTGTTATGGATCCACTGTCGTTTAACATTGTGACCGCTGTGATGAAGTCTGATCTTCAGCTGTAGTCAAGGTGATGTGGCGTAGTTGGATTAGATTAGATTCAAATGTATTGTCATCATACAGCACAAGTACAATACAACGAAAAGAGGTTTGGCATCCAACCAGAGTGCAAATGTAACAGTAAAATGCAATAGTAACAATGTACAGGTGATTAAACTGGCGTATAAAATATATAAATCAGTACTACTGAGTGTAGTGCTAATGAGATGTATGTACAGAGTTGTAATGTAATATGTACAGTGATACAGGTATAATGACTATGGTAGTACTGTCTTCATACCTGTATTAGTTGATGGTTATATTGCCCAGCCACTATCCAGCATATATCATAACCAACTCTGACCAAAAGTCCTCAAACCCTGGTCAAGAAATCCCAAGGTCTGGAAAAGTTATAGATCTCTGAAATGGAAAATGTGTAGGAACCTTGTAACTTAAGCCCCCTTCATGCATATTTCCAGGTAAATTACTGGGGTAACCTTGCTGGTACCTCTACGTGATTTTCACTATTGACGGCGCGTGCAGCAAAATGTCCGTTTTGCGCTTATTATATATAATATAAACTGGACTTTTTGAAGAAGTCTATATTCATCATGTAGTGACACACGCATGCGGTGGGCGGCACACACAGGAACACACATGCAATTTTTGGGTCGCTGATGAAATTGAGTCTCTGCGCTTCACCCAAGGGCAGCCGGGAGCAGATAGGGGCTGCGGCGTGGGGCCGCGTTGTGCATGTTTTTCCATTGGGTTTATCTTATCGGGAGGGGAAACCCTTGCGAGCACGGGGAGAACATGCAAACTCCACACAGAAAGGCCTGGGAGATACCCCACCTGGGAGATACCCCACCTGGGAGATACCCCACCTGGGTAGCTGGCAACGCCTTCACCCTACCTCTGCCTAGAACCAATGCTCTAAAGAAAACTGCAATATATAGAGCCATAACATATTGGAATAGGATCCCATTACATATCATACGGATGGAAAACAAGGACAGTTTAAAAAAGAAACTTAAATGAGCCATAATCCGGGAGGAAATCAATATATGCCATGCATGAGTGTAGCTGCAGCCATGTTATCCAAACTTGTTCTGTTTACTTTGTGTTTTTTTTTTAAAGGTATGGTGAAATGGATTCACCTATGACCTTTTTGTTTTATTTTCTATTGATTATGTATGTGATATATGACTGATTTACACTGAATGTTTCATATTTGTATGTGTATATCTGTGAGGACCCCAGGAAGAATAGTCAACACGTTGTTGATGATGACTAATGGGGATCCTAATAAACATAAACACACACCATGACGATGCTGGTGCTGTGACATCAGATGGTCAAAAATAAAATAAAAACTTTTTTAGACCATTCCACATTTTCAATTGATGCAGCCTCTTCCAGCTACGTACAGGACTACAACCTGGTGGGCTTTTGTCATAAAAACGAAAGGTGTTGGTTTTGTGAATGTCATGAGCCGCGTTCTAAATGATGATTGATGATGATTGATGATGGTCGTAGTGTTGCCACGAGAGGCGCAAGCTGCTTCCGTGTCCAGACATGCATACAGATTTATTCATGAATACAGAGAATACAGAACGTCAAGCCCCCTAAAAAAGCATCAATCATGCGTCAAAGTTCATTAGTAAACACAAGTAGGATGGTTCACTTACAATCAATGAAGCCCCTCCTAGGCAAGCCGGCGGCAAACTGGTTCTTCCTCACAATCCCATGCCGTCGAATGTCATCATTTTGCGGGCAAAACATAAACCATGCTCTATTTTGCTCCCAAAGCAACCTAGTTGTTTAAAAGTACTGGTATGCAAGTTATCCAAGTATGTTTACTGGTCACATCTCCAGCTGTCAAAACAGCTCTTGTGAGTCTCTCTTGCGATTGGTCGACTCGCTCCAATTACGCGTCTCTGCATGCTCGTCGCTGCAATGTTACTGCTTTCATTCACAACAGCAACCTTGTGCCAACATTCTCCTGCAATGTTACTAGGTCTTTGAGGTGGGAAATTGGCGGTAGTACAGGCTTCCTGGAATATCAATCCCCTCCACTTGCAACGTGACCCCCGTACCAGGAAACACTCCTGAAGATTTTACCGCATGTGTGAAGGGGGTTTAAGTGGCATAAGTCAGGCGTTATTGCCATTCTGACTCTGGATCTGGGCTACATTCTGGTTTTGTAATTTAGCACTTGTTGAAGTGAACTGGAGTGTATCCCAGGTTTATGTAGGTTCCTCTCTAATTGTGTGTGTGTGTGTGTGTGTGTGTGTGCGTGCACAGCTGGACCGGTTCAAGGAGCCCCCAGCGTTCGGGCCCATGTGTGACTTGCTGTGGTCAGACCCGGGGGAGGACTACGGCTCGGAGAAGACCCAGGAACACTTCTGCCACAACAGTGTCAGGGGCTGCTCCTACTTCTACAGGTACCAGAAAATTGAAAAGTTGTAAAAAATAAAAATAAAAGTTAAAAACTGAAAGTGTTAGCTAGGGTTGCACGATACACAGATACTAGAAAAGTATTGCGATACCCAGCTGTTAAAAACTGTCCAATACTCAATTTTTATTAGTATCGATACTTTTAGAATAATAGTCTGATGCTGTATTTTCTATAAGTTGAGTGGATGCGTGACCAGAGCGCTGGCACTGTCCATGTTCTGTCTTCTAATATTATATTCCATTACTTTTCCTGATATTTTAGGTTTTTTTCCATGGTATCGTTTTAGAATTGGTATCGTGTTACTTTAGGAAGCTGTGGCTAATGGGGATCCAAATAAATTTAAACTTACTTTGTATCTGTATCAAAGTCCAAATGTTGGTATCGTAACAACACTAGGTCAGCTCAGAAACCATAAGTCCCAGACCAGCCACGTTCAACAGGCAAAGTCAATCGCCCATGTCAGCCAGATGGTGGCGCTATAACAAGGGTGTCACATTTAAAAAGTCTCCCACAACACAAGTCCAAGTCTCACTCTGGTGGAACATGCGTTATATATGTGATCTAAAATGTCTTAGTTACAGGGTTTCTAAGCAAATGGAAGAGAATATACGTAGCTGGCGGTAAGAGTCCAAGCATTGGGCGCATGGGGCCATCGAAGCACTGAGCGCATGGGGCCATCGAAGCACTGAGCGCATGGGGCCATCGAAGCACTGAGCGCATGGGGCCATCGAAGCACTGAGCGCATGGGGCCATCGAAGCACTGAGCGCATGGGGCCATCGAAGCACTGAGCGCATGGGGCCATCGAAGCACTGAGCGCATGGGGCCATCGAAGCACTGAGCGCATGGGGCCATCGAAGCACTGAGCGCATGGGGCCAGCGAAGCACTGAGTGATGGCTGTTGATATGCACTCGGCTTCGCTCCTCTTATATTGATTGATTGATATTTTTTACTTTTGTGTCTTACATACAGATGTATGCCCAGCCCATAATGGGCTTACAAGACACATAAACAATAAGTATATAGTATACTTAACAATAAGTATATACCGTAGACCAAGATGGCCACAAAAAAAGAAAACAAAATAAAACATAAGCTGTAAACGATGTACTTCAAAGAAACAAGAGCAATTCATATAAAATTATGTAGGATATAATGTGTTTTGTCTCAAGTGCCATGCTTTCTCCAAAAATCCTGCAAAACTGAAAATCTCCACAAAAAACCAACTCGACATACAACTCTCAGACTGCCCAAACAAATCCGGATTTACAATTTGAATTTTCTCAAATAAAACCCTCCTCGTCGGTGTACAAGGGGGCAGTGAAAAACAAAATTAAATTCATCCTCCACCACTCCCAGATCACAGAGAACACACAACCGCTCCTCCTCAGGTGTACCTTGGAATCTACCCACTTCCACAGCCAATGGCAGGGTGCCAGACCTCAACTGGGCACACGGAGACCTCCGTCCTCTCTTTAAGTTTAACATTACATAAGGTTCAGTAAAAAAATCATCTTTAATTTCAACATATTTTCTAAGTTTAGGTTTCTTACATATCTCCACCTTCTACTTATCCTGATGGATTTTTGATAATTTTGGTTTAATTATATTAACCTTACACTGCAGATTATTCATAAAATCACACTTAAATCAGCAGAAGAAAAAATCATGGACATCTCTCTTGACCAGGGATGACCGTGTGCTCTGTCCCAGTTAGATATCTTTTTAGTCACCCTGTCATCTGGCAGCTGTACCTAGATATTATAACTGACAACAAGGATTTCCTCTGGTTGGTGAGCTAGTATGACTTTGCTGATATCTACAGATTTATCTAGTTTCATGTGATGCCGCTACTGTCACACTCGCTTAAAAATGGAACCCACTAGATCCTGTGAAATCTCGGTTAATCAATTGGGCTTGGAAGGGTTATATGACTTAAGAATTCAACATTTTCTCTGAAATTCTTGAGATTAAATTCTGAAGTCATACAGGCACAATTGAAATATTGTCAAACGATTTTTGGTTTAGTTTTCCATGAAGATTGATTGCTCCATAGGTAAAACAGAAGATGTTTTATTCTGCATTGAGTGCAATGTATTAAATGTCCTGTGAATAAAAACAAATATATATAGAGATAAAATGAGATAAAACTATAACATTTTAGGTTCTGCAATTAGTCATTTCTCTATTGTGTCATTTATTTTATGAAGATTTAACATAGTAACATCTCTTGCAGTAAATGTGGACTTTCCCCCTCCTTTTTCCGTTTTTTCTCCCATCCCAATGTTAGTTGTTATGCCAATTCCCAATCCCCTTCCTGGTCGTTGCGCACTCTACCCCCTACCGTCGGTCTGGGAGGGCGGAGTCTATCACATGCTTCCTCCGACACATGTGTAGCCAGCCCACCGCTTCTTTTCACCTGGCAGCGCGGACTCTCACTGGGGAAGTGTAACGTGTGGAAGATTCACACTACCTCCCCCAGATCCTTCCCTCGCTGTGCAGACGCCCCGACCGACCTGTACTAGTCGCTGTTTACAACGACCAGGACCCACCCCACCGGCTTTCCCACCCGCTGACACTGCCAATTGTGTCAGTATGGACGGTCGACCAAGCCGGAGGTACCGCAGCTGGATTCAATCCCACTGTCTCTGCGGTGGTAGACAGACGCTTAGTCCGCTGCGCTACCCGGCCGCCCGGACTTGTTTGTTTGTCCAAATGAAAATCCCTTTTCAAGTAATCATTGGGAAGGTCTGGTGATGTTTGTCTCATTTGGACAAAATCTCTAGAGTAGTTTTTTGCAGATTTTGAAAAAACTAAACTGGGTGATCATCTTGTCTCATTTGGGCTGATATTACAGACTTATAGCACATGAACCTCCATTTTTAATACATTTTCAAAGATTGAAACTTTAGATCACTATTTATGTGGCCATGGTTTGGCATGGGACTGGACCTGCTTGCAGAGTTTGTAGATCTTCAAGTATAGGAAGGTAGGGTTGGTTACCGTTCAGATTTGAATCGCTACCGGTACTTGTTTTTTCCCCCTCTGTACTTTAGTCAAATGATTCATTATCATTATTATTTATTTAGAACAATATATATATACACACACATGACTACTGGTACAGTGCTGGTTTCAGAGTCAGACAGAGAACATGACTACTGGTTTCAGACAGAGAACATGACTATACTGGTACAGAGCTGGTTTCAGACAGAACATGACTATACTGGTACAGAGCTGGTTTCAGAGTCGGAGAACATGACTATACTGGTACAGAGCTGGTTTCAGACAGAACATGACTATACTGGTACAGTGCTGGTTTCAGAGTCAGAGAACATGACTATACTGGTACAGTGCTGGTTTCAGAGTCACAGAGAACATGACTATACTGGTACAGAGCTGGTTTCAGAGTCGGAGAACATGACTATACTGGTACAGAGCTGGTTTCAGAGTCACAGAGAACATGACTATACTGGTACAGAGCTGGTTTCAGAGTCAGAGAACATGACTATACTGGTACAGTGCTGGTTTCAGAGTCGGAGAACATGACTATACTGGTACAGAGCTGGTTTCAGAGTCGGAGAACATGACTATACTGGTACAGAGCTGGTTTCAGACAGAACATGACTATACTGGTACAGTGCTGGTTTCAGAGTCAGAGAACATGACTATACTGGTACAGTGCTGGTTTCAGAGTCAGAGAACATGACTATACTGGTACAGTGCTGGTTTCAGAGTCAGAGAACATGACTATACTGGTACAGAGCTGGTTTCAGAGTCAGAGAACATGACTATACTGGTACAGAGCTGGTTTCAGAGTCAGAGAACATGACTATACTGGTACAGAGCTGGTTTCAGAGTCGGAGAACATGACTATACTGGTACAGTGCTGGTTTCAGAGTCAGAGAACATGACTACTGGTACAGTGCTGACAAGTGCATGACAGTAAGGTTAGTTTGTTTTCTTAATTTTTTTGGTATTGATTGAAAAAGTGCGTCTTTAGTCTACGGCGAAAGATTGTTCGGCTGTGGTTGGAAGTTTGTTCCACCATTGTGGGGCAAGGACAGAGAATAGGCGGCTTCTCTTTGATGACCTTCCCGGAACTCTGATAGGGGTGGGTCTGAGGCGGCCAGAAGATGCTTGAGGGTGTGTAGTTAGAGACCATTGACCGGAGGTAGGCGGGAGCCGTTCCCTTTGCCGAACACTATATGCCAGGTCGAGGGCCTTGAAGCAGATTCGTGCGGCAATGGGGAGCCAGTGCAGGTCTCTAAGAAGTGGGGTGACATGGGCTGACTTGGGTAGGTTTGAGATCAGGCGGGCGGCTGCATTCTTAATGAGTTGAAGAGGCTTGGTGGCAGTGGTCGGAAGGCCAGCAAGCAGTGCATTGCAGTAGGGCTGGGCGATATGGCCTAAAAATTAAATCTCCGATTTCTTCACACCACATCCGATTTACTATTTTAATATATTTTCTCTCTTAAAAACTAGAAACTAGAAATAAGCTTTGTTTTTATTTGACACAAAAATTATCAAACAAAGATGCATTTCCCTATTGGGATTGAAGTGCAAACCTAACTTTCACCAATCTTCAGTTTTTGTAAAATAAAAGGTATTTTTTTTCTTCTTTGAAAATCATCCTAAATCATTCATTCGAATTAATCGATAAAATCGATTAATCGGCCAGCCCTACATTGCAGTAGTCGAGGCGGGAGATGACTGTTGATTGGACGAGGAGTTGGGGGTGGCTTCTTTTGTCAGGAAGGGGCGGATCCTCGTTGCTCAGGAGGAATCTGCAGGTTCTGGTTGTTGCGATGTGAGTGGAGAAGTTCAGCTGGTCATCAAGGACAACACCAAGGTTCTTGGCGGTCGAGGATGCGGCCACAGCTACATTCTCTACTGTGATGGAAAGGTCGGTCAGGGGGAAGGATTTGGCCGGTAGGTGAAGCAATTCTGTTTTGCTTAGGTTCAGTTTGAGGTGGTTGGATGTCATCCAGGCGGAGATGTTGGACAGACAGGCCGAGATCCGCTCAGAGACGTGGATATCCGAGGGAGGAAAGGAGAGGAAGAGTTGGGTATCATCGGCATAGCAATGATACGAGAAGCCATGAGACGTGATAAGGTTACCCAGAGATTTGGTGTAGAGGGAGAAGAGGAGGAGTCCAAGGACTGAGCCCTGAGGGACACCCATCCGCAGGGCGCGGGCGGCCGACAGGGTCCCTCTCCATGACACTTGGTAGGAGCGGTCATTGAGGTATGATGTCAGCCATGTCAGCGCAGAGCCAACCACTCCCATTCCTGCGAGGGCCGCGAGGAGGATCTGATGGTTGACTGTGTCGAAGGCTGCAGACGGGTCCAGGAGAATCAGGACGGAGGAGAGGCCTTTCGCTTTTGCTAAGTGAAGTGCCTCTGTGACCGCAATGAGGGCCGTCTCTGTGGAGTGACCAGTCCTGAAGCCTGACTGGTTAGGGTCTAGGTGGTCATTCTGTAAGAGATGATCAGTAAGTTGTTTGGATGAGGAGGGAGGACATGGTAGCATGCAGTTTGCGAAGGTTCTTGGCAGAGGCCTCGAGCCTATGGTGAAAGAAAGAAGGTTTCTGAGCTGCAGACCCTTTTAGAGGAGAAATATAATAATAAACTGATTTGTAGCACATTCAAGGCCATACATTGATATTCTAATACTTTTATTCAGGGTCCATGCTGCTAGAACCCTGAATACAAGTATTAGAATATCAATGTATGGCCTTGAATGTGCTATGAATTTGTAGCAATGCATTGTGCTCACATCCTATTAGGGATGTACTATAAATATGCATACGGTGAATATTATAAAAATGTGGCTATCGAATAACATCAATTATGAATAATTAATTTCATCAGACTTATACGGCACTAGTTGAACTCACTGCAGAGTCGGACAGAGAACACGACTGCTGGCTCACACACAGGCACCACTGTCTGAGACGGACAAGCAGGCGCTCAGCCTACCTTGGCCAGTTTGAGCCACTTGGGAATAATTTTCTCCAGACATTATGATCCTGCGGTGTAGTTTACTTTAGCTTGTAAAAAGCTTCCTCCCTCCACCACACAGTCTGGCCCTTTCACCGTCTTGAAGTTCAAGTCGTACTTTTTTCTCTGTGCTGCCATGGCGATCAGCAAATGTGACTGACATCTGAATGCAAGTATAAAAATGTAAATGGCTTTGCAGCATCAATGGCGACCAGATAAACGATGAATGTAGACTGAATGTAGACCTGGCTTCTAATGGAGACCTGCCTTTTATTTGTCAAAACGTATAATAATAATTATTATTATTATTATTATTATTATAGTTATAATAATAACAATAATTTTATTTGTACAGCACCTTTCATACAAAAACTGCATCTCAAAGTGCTTCACAACAGAAAAAAGACAGGCATAAAATGAGCACACAAAATCACAGTTTTTCACATTAGGATCTAACATCCGACCTTGTTTATCGTTTGATTCAGTTTAAAAAAATAAAATAGACAATAATAGAAAGAGTAAGATAGAATAAATAACTATTTCTTTATTTTTAATAAAGTAAAATAGTGCAATAGTGCAGTGCAATAAGTAGTACTAGTAGTAGTAGTAGTAGCGGCCCAGATGTAGCCACCTGGATATGGGAATGACGTGTCGATTGGACTTGTGTTGTGGGAGTTATTGCCTTTTAAATGTGGCACCCTTGTTACAGCGCCACCTACTGGCTGACTGGCGATTGGCTTGGCCTGAGTCGTGGGCTGCCATAGTATCACAGCTGTTGAATGTGGTTGGTCTGGGAATGACGGTTTCTGACCTGCAGACTCTTTTAGTGGAGAAAGATAATGGATACACTAGGGTTCTAGTAGCTTGAAGAAAGAGAATGGATACACTAGGGTTCTAGCAGCTTGGAGAAAGAGAATGGATACACTAGGGTTCTAGCAGCTTGGAGAAAGAGAATGGATACACTAGGGTTCCAGCAGCTTGGAGAAAGATAATGGATACACTAGGGTTCTAGCAGTTTGGAGAAAGATAATGGCTACACTAGGGTTCTAGCTGTTTGGAGAAAGATAATGGATACACTAGGGTTCTACTAGCAGTTTGGAGAAAGATAATGGATACACTAGGGTTCTAGTAGCTTGAAGAAAGATAATGGATACTATGGTTCTAGCAGTTTGGAGAAAGATAATGGCTACACTAGGGTTCTAGCAGCTTGGAGAAAGATAATGGATACACTAGGGTTCTACTAGCAGTTTGGAGAAAGATAATGGATACACTAGGGTTCTAGTAGCTTGAAGAAAGATAATGGATACTATGGTTCTAGTAGCTTGAAGAAAGATAATGGACACACTATGGTTCTAGCAGCTTGGATCCTGAATTAGATTATCAATGTATGGCCTTGAATCTGTAGCAAAGTATTGTGCTTCATAACATGGTGACATGGAAACCTCCAGATTGTAGGAAACTGTTTCTAGTAGGGATGCACCATATATCAGTCACCATATCGTTATCGGCTGGTGATTTGTTTTTTTATCTGTATTATTAGTATGAGTAAAACTTGCATAAACATATCTGCTGATGATAGTGAGTTTTCTTTATTGATTGCCTCAGTTTGATCAGCAAAGCTGGGCTGATGTGAACAACTGATGGTAGTTTCTCTGTCTAGCTGCCATTGTGTTTTTCTTTTTTTGGCCACACTGTTTGGGTAACGTTACTTGCAGAAATGTTAATATTGTTTATCGTATTGGCCAAAATTTTGCAGCATCCCTAGTTTCTACATATGAAAAATGCTTCTTCCTCCAGATACTTTTCCTCATCTTCCTCCTTCCTGAATCAGCGGCATATAAATGTTCTAACTACATTACTAATATTAAATTGGCATGATTTGATTTGACTCCGTCCACTCAATAAGACTCACATTCCACATGACCGATGATGATTTACTGGTGATCAATGCCACACCCACTTCCTGAAACCAGCCAATTACCTTCCTTCAATTTGCCTGGGAAGACCATACGAAGGTCACGAGAGGTCCTTCAATTTGACGCTCCTCTTTATCAATATGTTCTCCCAGAGCAGCACAGTCTCTCACTATCTGTAGTAACTAACGGTAGTGTGAGCCTCCCACACGTTACTCCTCGCCAATGAGAGTCCGCGCTGGCAGGTGAAAAGATGTGACAGGCTGCCTCCTCGTGTACCGGAGGGGACACGTGATGCAAGGCTTCTATCCTCGCTACAACCGGCCAGTGGGGGGCATATGCGAGCAACGTTCAAGACAGGGGAGGGGAGAATTGGCACAGCCAAATTGGGATGGGAGAAAAATAGAAAAGGTGGAGAAAAAAAACTAATTGTCCGAAATTGGTTTTAAGCCATACATATTGGATCAGATTTTTTTTATTATAAAAACAGCATTTAAAAGTGAATTGTATCCTTTTAAATGCCATTTTTTTTTTAAATGAAAAATAGTGCGTAGGAAAGTACTTGAAAGTCCTTGAATTTCATTTTGCAATGTCTGTGGGAACCCTGTTTTCACGACTGTGAAGTTGCAAGATGACTAAATGCCCGTCTTAACTCTTGATGTCTCCTCGTCTGGGATACTTTACATTCTTGTCATCTTTTCTCTTTTCAGTTACCCGGCAGTATGTGACTTCCTGATGAACAATAACCTGTTGTCGGTAATACGAGCTCATGAAGCCCAGGATGCTGGGTGAGTAGGAGCCTGGTGATCACACCAAGCAGCACCACGTGGAAGAACAACACTAGAATACACTACTCTGTCTATTCTATTTTATTATTTTTTATTACTGAATGAAACCGTAAACAGAGAGGCCTATTGGGATGTTGGATCCTAATGTGAAAAACTGTGATTACCTAATCTGGCTACCTCTCTATCTTTTTTATGCTCGCTTATGCCTGTATATATTTTTTTTACTGCTGTGAAGCACTTTGAACTGCAATTTCTGTATGAAAAGTGCTATACAAATAAAGTTTATTATTATTATAGAAGGAAAACATAGTTTTACTGTGGTGGATGTGTTTATATTTATAGTTGTATTGTGGTGGATGTGTTTATATTTATAGTTGTATTGTGGTGGATGTGTTTATATTTATAGTTGTATTGTGGTGGATGTGTTTATATTTATGGTTTATAGTTGTACTGTGGTGGATGTGTTTATATTTATGGTTTATAGTTGTACTGTGGTGGATGTGTTTATATTTATGGTTTATAGTTGTACTGTGGTGGATGTGTTTATATTTATGGTTTATAGTTGTACTGTGGTGGATGTGTTTATATTTATGGTTTGGTAAGGACGTAGCAGGGAGAGGTACATCTGAACGGCTCGTCTAAAGGCACAGTCCCAAAATAATTAACCGCAAAATCCGTCTGCGTCGTCTTATGTCACAGTTTGAGTGTTGTAGACCCACCAGAGACCCACACGTATAATAATAATATGTGACCTTTAATGTAAACGCCTGGGTCTTACATAAGCTGCCTCTCGACATCGGTCGATGAGCTGGTTTTATGCAATTGCCGGTCGTCATCATCATCATCATTACACGTCTTGTGTCCGTCTCCCTCCCAGGTATCGAATGTACAGGAAAAGTCAGACGACAGGCTTCCCCTCCTTAATCACAATCTTCTCCGCTCCCAACTACCTGGACGTATACAATAACAAAGGTAAGAGTGGTGCACTGCGTAGGGCAGAAACCATGGCAACAGTGGATGGAAACCGTGGCAACGCCAACACAGGAACGATGTCAACACTGGGGCTTATGAATTATAAGGGTTAATGTGTGTGTGTGTGTGCGTCCTTCCCCAGCCGCGGTGCTGAAGTACGAGAACAATGTGATGAACATCCGTCAGTTCAACTGCTCCCCCCACCCCTACTGGCTGCCCAACTTCATGGACGTCTTCACCTGGTCTCTGCCCTTCGTCGGAGAGAAAGGTGAGGAGGAGGAGGAGGAGGAGGAGGAGGAGGAGGAGTGGATCTCCTCTGTAGCAGCAGACTGTAACGTCTCTTCTCTGCCCCGAGACGAGGGAGGGTTCCCTCCCGTCTACACCACGGCTTGGGGGGGGGGGGGGGGGGGGCTGAATGGGTTTTTAAACTAGCTTTGGTTCAGTGTTCACACAGACTCTTCACCTTGAATGAGGTCTTATATAATATGGATCCCTCCCTCTCTCTCTCTCTCGCTCTCCCTCTCCCTCTCCCGCTCTCCCTCTCCCTCTCCCTCTCCCTCTCCCTCTCTCGCTCTTGCTCTCTCTCCCTCTCCCTCTCCCGCTCTCCCTCCCTCTCCCTCTCCCTCTCTCTCCCTCTCTCTCTCTCTCTCTCTCTCTCTCTCGTAGGGCAGGGGAAAAGGGGGGTGATAGGTTGGAGGAGGGTGTTTATGGGTAGGGAAGGTTGAATGCTAGGGAGAACAGGTAGGTTTGAGTCTGAAGGTGGAGAGTGTGAGGGTGGCTGTGGCGTAGCGCTCTTCCTGCGGTGGTCCGTCACAGCTGAGCGAGCACGGAGGGAACACCTCAGAGGACGCTCGGCCACACACGGCCACGCCCACGGGCCTCACAGCGGTTGATAATAAAACTGTGCTTGTGTGTGTTTATATATATATATATATATATGGTGGCAGCACATGCTAATGGTCAGCGTGTCGTGTGTTTCCATAGTGACGGAGATGCTGGTGAATGTATTGAACATCTGCTCCGACGATGAGCTCATGTCGGAGGGAGACGACACGTGTGAAGGTAAAGACACACGCACACATGCACATACACACGGATACATTACACACACACGCACACAGATATACATACACACACACCCACACAGATAAATACATACGCACACACGCACACAGATACATACATGCACACGCATACAGATACATATACATACGCACACAGATAAATACACACATGCACAGATGCATAGACACACACGCACATACACGCATACACACGCACACAGATACACACACACTGGGTGTTATAATCATTGACAATCATTACCAGATCACACATGGCTTGTTAATTTTTGCCTATACCTTAACCCTTTCACTACCTCACTACAGAAGGTTAACCTTTCACTACCACACTACAGACGGTTAACAGTCTGTAGTGTGGTAGTGAAAGGGTTAATCTTCTGTAGTGTGGTAGTGAAAGGGTTAACCTGTAGTGTGGTAGTGAAAGGGTTAACCCTTTGTCATGTGTCAGTGAAAGGGTTAACAGTCTGTAGTGTGGTAGTGAAATGATTAACCTTATGTAGTGTGGTAGTGAAAGGGTTAACCTTCTGTAGTGTGGTAGTGAAAGGGTTAACCATTTGTCATGTGTCAGTGAAAGGGTTAACGGTCTGTAGTGTGTCAGTGAAAGGGTTAACCGTCTGTAGTGTGATAGTGAAAGGGATAACCTTCAGTAGTGTGGTTGTGAAAGGGTTAACCCTTTGTCTTGTGTGTCGGTGAAAGGGTTAACCTTCTGGATTGTCGCAGTGAAAAGGTTAACCCTTTGTCACGTGTCAGTGAAAGGGTTAACCGTCTGTAGTGTGGTTGTGAAAGGGTTAACCTTCTGTAGTGTGGTTGTGAAACGGTTAACCCTTTCACTGACACACGACAAAGGGTTAACCCTTTCACAACCAGTCAGTGAAAGGGTTAACCGTTTGGCTGTGTGGTAGTGAAAGGGTTAAAAAGACGGAAAGCGAATCAAATGACCAGTGATTTGTTTTGCACCCCATGCTGCACAGCAACCAAGTCTCTGTTGTTGTCTGTAATTGGCTGAGTATCAGATGGAGACCTGTAGAGAAGCTGAATGAATGACCCCCCCCCCCCCCCCCCCCCACACACACACACACATACACACACACTCGCACACATACACACTGCGCTGTTGCACAACCACACTGCCTGGAGTCTTCTGTGTGTATTTCTTCCCCCATTCATTAATTCGTCCCTTCATTCACACTCTGTCTCTTTTTATAGGTGGAACCCCTGCTGTCAGGAAGGAGGTGATCAGGAACAAGATCAGAGCCATTGGGAAGATGGCCCGCGTCTTCTCTGTGCTCAGGTGTGTGTGTGTGTGTGTGTGTGTGTGTGTGTGTGGGGCATGGCTGGGAGTCTTTATTGGGTGGTGTCGTTACTACTCCTGTAGGTGTGTTGCACCTGTACGGATGGGGTGTGAGTACTTGTATACCAATATGAGATTTCTGCCTTCGATTTCCAATAACCACTGTATAGGGAGGGGGGGGGGGGGGGGGGGGGATTTCCGTAAAGAAATCCAAAGCATATTTGTATGCAACAAAATTGTTTTGCTTTAACTTCAAACTATTTTTGTTAGCCTTGTGCGAAATAGGCATCTATTCTCTAACTCGCTGATCTGTTTGGATGGTTTTTAAATAACTTGTTGCACAAATAGAAGTTATTATTAGACTGATTCTTGATGTCTATCACTCTTTTGTCTAAACCGTTCTTGCTCCAATTTTGTACAAATCCAGTATCTTTCTACTACATGTGCATTTGTTCCCTATTAGTATTGTACATGTTCCCTATTAGTATTGTACAGCATGTTCCCTATTAGTATTGTACATGTTCCCTATTAGTATTGTACATGTTCCCTATTAGTATTGTACATGTTCCCTATTAGTATTGTACATGTTCCCTATTAGTATTGTACATGTTCCCTATTATGTTCCCTATTAGTATTGTGCATGTTCCCTATTAGTATTGTACATGTTCCCTATTAGTATTGTACAGTATGTTCCCTATTAGTATTGTACAGTATGTTCCCTATTAGTATTGTACATGTTACCTATTAGTATTGTACAGTATGTTCCCTATTAGTATTGTACAGTATGCTCCCTATTAGTATTGTACATGTTACCTATTAGTATTGTACATGTTCCCTATTAGTATTGTACATGTTTCCTATTAGTATTGTACATGTTCCCTATTAGTATTGTACATGTTCCTTATTAGTATTGTACATGTTCCCTATTAGTATTGTACATGTTTCCTATTAGTATTGTACATGTTCCCTATTAGTATTGTACATGTTCCCTATTAGTATTGTACATGTTACCTATTAGTATTGTACATGTTCCCTATTAGTATTGTACATGTTACCTATTAGTATTGTACATGTTCCCTATTAGTATTGTACATGTTCCCTATTAGTATTGTACAGTATGTTCCCTATTAGTATTGTACAGTATGTTACCTATTAGTATTGTACAGTATGTTCCCTATTAGTATTGTACAGTATGTTCCCTATTAGTATTGTACAGTATGTTCCCTATTAGTATTGTACATGTTCCCTATTAGTATTGTACATGTTCCCTATTAGTATTGTACATGTTTCCTATTAGTATTGTACATGTTCCCTATTAGTATTGTACATGTTCCCTATTAGTATTGTACATGTTCCCTATTAGTATTGTACATGTTCCCTATTAGTATTGTACATGTTTCCTATTAGTATTGCACATGTTCCCTATTAGTATTGTACATGTTCCTTATTAGTATTGTACATGTTCCCTATTAGTATTATACATGTTCCCTATTAGTATTGTACATGTTCCCTATTAGTATTGTACATGTTCCCTATTAGTATTGTACATGTTCCCTATTAGTATTGTACATGTTCCCTATTAGTATTGTACATGTTTCCTATTAGTATTGTACATGTTCCCTATTAGTATTGTACATGTTCCCTATTAGTATTGTACATGTTCCCTATTAGTATTGTACATGTTTCCTATTAGTATTGTACATGTTCCCTATTAGTATTGTACATGTTCCCTATTAGTATTGTACATGTTACCTATTAGTATTGTACAGTATGTTACCTATTAGTATTGTACAGTATGTTCCCTATTAGTATTGTACAGTATGTTCCCTATTAGTATTGTACAGTATGTTCCCTATTAGTATTGTACAGTATGTTCCCTATTAGTATTGTACATGTTACCTATTAGTATTGTACATGTTCCCTATTAGTATTGTACATGTTCCTTATTAGTATTGTACATGTTTCCTATTAGTATTGTACATATTCCCTATTAGTATTGTACAGTATGTTCCCTATTAGTATTGTACAGTATGTTCCCTATTAGTATTGTACAGTATGTTCCCTATTAGTATTGTACAGTATGTTCCCTATTAGTATTGTACAGTATGTTCCCTATTAGTATTGTACAGTATGTTCCCTATTAGTATTGTACATGTTCCCTATTAGTATTGCACATGTTACCTATTAGTATTGTACATGTTCCCTATTCGTATTGTACATGTTCCCTATTAGTATTGTACATGTTCCCTATTAGTATTGTACATGTTTCCTATTAGTATTGTACATGTTCCCTATTAGTATTGTACATGTTACCTATTAGTATTGTACAGTATGTTCCCTATTAGTATTGTACAGTATGTTTCCTATTAGTATTGTACAGTATGTTCCCTATTAGTATTGTACAGTATGTTCCCTATTAGTATTGTACAGTATGTTCCCTATTAGTATTGTACAGTATGTTCCCTATTAGTATTGTACATGTTACCTATTAGTATTGTACATGTTCCTTATTAGTATTGTACATGTTCCCTATTAGTATTGTACATGTTCCCTATTAGTATTGTACATGTTCCCTATTAGTATTGTACATGTTTCCTATTAGTATTGTACATGTTTCCTATTAGTATTGTACATGTTCCCTATTAGTATTGTACATGTTCCTTATTAGTATTGTACATGTTCCCTATTAGTATTGTACATGTTCCTTATTAGTATTGTACATGTTTCCTATTAGTATTGTACATATTCCCTATTAGTATTGTACATGTTTCCTATTAGTATTGTACATGTTCCCTATTAGTATTGTACATGTTCCCTATTAGTATTGTACAGTATGTTCCCTATTAGTATTGTACATGTTCCCTATTAGTATTGTACATGTTCCCTATTAGTATTGTACATGTTCCCTATTAGTATTGCACATGTTACCTATTAGTATTGTACATGTTCCCTATTCGTATTGTACATGTTCCCTATTCGTATTGTACATGTTCCCTATTAGTATTGTACATGTTTCCTATTAGTATTGTACAGTATGTTCCCTATTAGTATTGTACAGTATGTTCCCTATTAGTATTGTACAGTATGTTCCCTATTAGTATTGTACATGTTTCCTATTAGTATTGTACAGTATGTTCCCTATTAGTATTGTACAGTATGTTCCCTATTAGTATTGTACAGTATGTTCCCTATTAGTATTGTACAGTATGTTCCCTATTAGTATTGTACATGTTCCCTATTAGTATTGTACATGTTCCCTATTAGTATTGCACATGTTCCCTATTAGTATTGTACATGTTCCCTATTAGTATTGCACATGTTCCCTATTAGTATTGTACATGTTCCCTATTAGTATTGCACATGTTCCCTATTAGTATTGCACATGTTCCCTATTAGTATTGTACATGTTCCCTATTAGTATTGCACATGTTCCCTATTAGTATTGTACATGTTCCCTATTAGTATTGTACATGTTCCCTATTAGTATTGTACATGTTCCCTATTAGTATTGCACATGTTCCCTATTAGTATTGCACATGTTCCCTATTAGTATTGTACATGTTCCCTATTAGTATTGCACATGTTCCCTATTAGTATTGCACATGTTCCCTATTAGTATTGTACATGTTCCCTATTAGTATTGCACATGTTCCCTATTAGTATTGTACATGTTCCCTATTAGTATTGCACATGTTATTAGTATTGCACATGTTCCCTATTAGTATTGTACATGTTCCCTATTAGTATTGCACATGTTCCCTATTAGTATTGTACATGTGCATCAAAGTGATTACGCACACGGTAGCAAAGCGCAGCGTGTAGCCGCTGCGTCCTGATGACCCGTTGCCCCGGCGACAAAAGACTGCTTGAGTTGCCCGTTGCTACTCGCCTACAAACCTATTCCTGCCTATGACTATATTTGGGGGGTTTGATGAAAGTGATATTCCCCGGTCGCCGCGTGATCAGGGTTAACTCCTGCCCTCTGTCGGCTTGGCGTTCGCACCCAGCGCCAGCTTGTGTTTCCCCCACACAGCCGCTGGCAAACAGCGCGGCGCTCACGCTCCTCAATGCCAAGAGAACCATGGTGTGCCTTACCGCATGCGAAGTGGCGTTCTAAAGATAGCGCGCAGATGGATTAAGTCATTTCTCTATCAATTAAATTATTTAATCACGGTAATCGACCTTGAATGAACTGCAATTGCACCATATTTTGGTAGATGGATGGATATAGATGGAGAGATGGATATTGTGTGTTCACTCTTGTGTGTGTGTGTTTGTGTTCGCAGGGAGGAGAACGAGAGCGTGCTGCAGCTGAAGGGACTGACCCCCACTGGGACGCTACCTCTGGGCGTGCTGTCTGGAGGACGACAAACCCTGCAGAGCGGTGGGTAACCACCCCGCCCCCACCCCACCCACCCACCCACACACACACACACACACACACACACTAACCCCAACTAACACTAACCTCCTTTGCCTGCACTCACACACTCTCAGACTAACCACACAGAGAAAAAAACCAGCCCGTGCCCCTCCCCTCCCCTACACACACACACACGCACGCACACGCCTGAACCTAACAACTTCCGTGTGAAATCATACTTGTCTCCACCGCCGTGTGTTTTTAATTGACCCCGTCAGTGTGTTCTACATCTCCTGTAATAGAGCACTCCCTTGATAGAGCACCTCCCAGGACACACTCCCCATTCCGGGACGTTCCCATGGCTGTGTAGAGAAACCCATCGCCTGACACTGTGTTCCATATAGCGCCGCCTCCTTCCCACCATGTCTCTGTACAGAGCCCTAATGTTGTTGTTGTTGTATTTGTTGTTGTTGTTGTTTTTGTGTTGTCCCTCTAGATGAGACCTGTAGCCCCCCCACAGTGCTCTAATCTTTGTCAGATTCATATTACTGCCATCAGGGTTCGCACAAGGTCCTTGAAGTGCTTAAAGTGATTGATCTTTTTACCCAAAAAAAAGTAGAGGCCTGAAATTCCTTAAACAGCCAATTTTTTTAACAAGGTGCTTAAAAAGTCCTTGAAATTCAAATCAACCGTTCGCATTGAAAGTGTTGTTCATCCATGATCAAATTGTTCTGAATGAAGAAATATATATATTTTTATTTAAAGTGTAACTAGTCGGAAATTGGTTTTAAGCCATAAATATTGGATCAGATTTTTCTTTTCTATAAAAAAAAATAACAGCATTTAAAAGTGAATTGTATCCTTTTTAAATGCCCTTGTAAAATGAAAAAAATGGTGCTTAGGAAAATACTTGAAAGTCCTTGAATTTAATTTTGCAATGTCTGTGGGAACCCTGTGCCATGTTGGAATGGGGGGGGGGGGGGGTTGTTGAGGGAGGTGTGGGTGGGTGGGGATGATCTTTTGACTAAATGATAACTGACTGACTGACTGCATTGATAACGTTACCACTCTCTCTCCGTTGGTTTTGGGCATGGCTCTTCTTCTACTCACGCTTACACTACAGCCACCGTAGAGGCAGAGGAAGCACGAGGTACGCAAGTCATCTACCATCTCTCTTTTGTTGTTTTCTTGTTGTGTGTGTGTGTGTGTCCCCTCCCAAAGTTCAAAATGGTTGTCTAGCTGAATGATGTAGATGAATGGCACAGTTCCGTCTGCTTCTGATGTCTTAGGAGAATGCCAATTTTTTTTTGTGTCTATCGTGTCTTTTGTAAAAAAATAAATTACGTGTCGACTAACTTGATAAGAGTTCACTAATACAATAAAAAAAAAACGTAGTGTGCAGAGGAGCCTCTTCCTCTTCTTTATGTCACTCTATCTCTCTCTCCTCCTTCTCTCTACGCTGCCTTGGTCTTCTTGGAAAGTAAGAGCTCTCCCTCCTCCCGCTTCAAGCTAAAAACGCTCCCAGTCACTTCAGAGTGTTCCTGACTGTGTACTTAGTAAACACACTAATACCTTGTGTAGCTGCCCCCCCCCCCATTAGCTGAGGGGCCGCCGCTACCCTCCAACCTCGCTCTGATCACCTCTCTCTCTCTCTCTCTCTCTCCTCGCAGCCATCCAAGGGTTCGACCCGCAGCACAAGATCCAGAGTTTCGAGGAGGCGCGGGGTCTGGACCGCATCAACGAGCGGATGCCCCCGCGCCGGGACAGCAGCAAGCAGCCGGAGGCCGGCCCCCCGTCCCCAAACAACCTGCCCCCCAGCAGCCCTGGGGGGCCGCCCGACAAGAACGGCACCAACGCCACCGCCTAGGAGCTCCTCTCCATCCCCTCCCTCTATCCCTCCTCCTCCTCCTCCTCCCTCGCCTCTCCTGGCTCTGCTTGACCCTCTCTGCTGCCCCCTGTCGGCCATCGGCAGCTTCTTGCCTCCTTTCCTTTCCTCCTTCCTTCTCTCCTTCCTTCCTTCCTTCCTTCACATTGCCCCCCCCCCTCCTCTCTCTCTCTCCCAGCGAGAGCAGGAGATGTATGCGGAGGGGGGGTCGTTCAGTGTAACTTTCAGTCCAACCAACACTCATCGATGCTTATTTATTTCATCATCTATAAATATCTAATAATAATTCATTAAAAAAACAAAACAAAAAAATCTCAAATGTACATTTCTATGTTGGACTTGCTAAAGGTTAATCACTGCCCCAATTGAGGCAAAAATCCATTTTTATAATTTTCTTTTTTTTCTTTTTTTTGGTTGGTACTTGGAATGATATAAAAGAAGAAGAAAAAAAAAAGTCCAACCTTTTTCTCAACTCGTTGGGTTGTAGTTTCTGTGTGCTTTGGCAAAAGGAAGAACTGATGCTGTGTAACTCATTCTAAAGCGCCTGCGCTGCCCGGCGTGTTTCGTGCCCGGCGGCGAGGGGACAACGAAAGCTGAAATGGGGGGAAATAAAAGCGGAAGTGTGGAATAGAAATGAATCGGGGGGGGGGGGGGGGGACAAACTCCATCGCATTAAAAGTCCATCCTTTCTTATGCCAACGATAGTGTGAAACGGTGCTCCTGACCAAGAGCAAGTATTGACATTTATATTATATATGTACATTTTAAATGTTCCCTCTTTTCAATGTGATGTTGAATTATTCTTTTCTGTTAATTTTTTTTTCTTCTGTTTTTTTATTTTTACAATTCATAGAATTAGGTATAATACCCAGAGTGGGGAGGGTACAGGGAGGGGGAGGGTACAGGAAGGGGGTGGGTACAGAGAGGGGTAGGGGAGGGTACAGAGAGGGGGAGGGGGTGGAACGAAGTGCAATGTGAAAAGGGAGGGGTGGGTCAGGCACAGGGAGGTCTTCAGGGAGAGAGCAGAAATGGTAAATTTTTCTTTTTTTCAGGATATTCAAACGGTTCTTTTGGAATGGAGAGTAGTCCTGTTAAGAACTGGAACAAGAATTTTGGTTCTCCGGGAGTCGCCAACACGGACATCGGCTTTACATTTACGGTTCAAAACGAACGGCAGTCTTGAGGGGGCGGGCGACTGTGAAAGTCTGTGTGAAGGAACATTTTTGATATTTGTTTCTAAAACGCATTATACGTGCTGAAAACATGAAAAGACTGAACTATGTAGAACTGAATTGTGGAGTTTGACCATTGAACAGTTTTTCCACCACTTTTGAAATCGTGACTCACTGGAGCTCGTCTCTAGCAGTTTCACTGAGCTAAATTACTTATGTAAATTGAGACGGAGAGAGAGAAGTGTTTCAGAGCATTGAATACTGCTTATTTTCTCGCCACGATGTTGAAACCTAACTTTATACCCTCTGCGACCCTTTTAATCATTCAGATTTGTCCCGGGTGGTTAATGGCACGTCTTTCTGATGGTGTGACAAAACTCGGAACACATTTATTGTCTCTCTCTCTACACAGCAGCACCTTGTTTTACGCTAAATAAGGACATTTTAATGCGAACGCGTCCCTCTTTGCCCTCATGACTCCCATTCGTTTAGCATTCAGCAGTGGCTACGTTTCGCTGGTATTTGTGTGCCGATCGCCGGAGAACCAAATAGTTTCTAGTTTCACCTGGTTCTTGAATAGCATGAATACTCTCAAGGAAAAAAACTAAAAAAGAAGAAAAAAAACTACAAAACATTAAAAAAAATATATATACAAAAAAAAACTTGGAAGATGACAAACAGGAGTTGGCCTTTTCAGAGGGTAGTGGTGGATGACGGAAGAGGTCTGCTGAGAACGTGAGGAGGGTCAGTGGAATGAAAAGGGGTGGGGGTCAGTTGATGTGTTGGGAGGGGGGGTGAGATGTGTATGGTGATGCTGATCTAGTCGCGGGCCTGGGCGGGCGGCTCAGGGTTGGGTGGGGGTGAGGTGTGTATGATCTGGTGGCGGGCCTGGGTGGGGGGGGGGGGTTGAGGTGTGTATGATTGATCTGGGGGGGGGGGGGGGGTGAGGTGTGTATGATTGATCTGGTGGCGGGCCTGGGTGGGTTGGGGGGGGTGAGGTGTGTATGATTGATCTGGTGGCGGGCCTGGGCGGGTGGCTCAGGGTTGAGAGCGAGGCCTCGTTTTCTGACTTCTGTTACGGTGTCGGAACATATCTCAACACACAATGTACAGAAATGGTTTAATCAAGATTTTTTTTCTTTCTTTATAGCTAAAAATTTAAAACGAAAAAAGAGGAACTTTTTTGTCAAGTACTTGTATCGCGAGGCCTCTCTCAGTTATGTAGATGTTTCACTCCATTCAATAAAAAAAAACGGAAAAGAAACTGGTCTCTCTGCTTTGTTGAACCGGGGTGACTGCTGCCACTACTCGAGGACGGGAGTGTTCTCTCGCACCGTGTGGCATGGTTCGCACAAGGTCCTTGGATCGGGCCAAATCTCCTCTTTCAAATGGCAGAGTTCAATTTGGATTTAGTATCTCCAGGCGTGCCTGGAAGAACCGTGAATGAAATCTACTGTATGTATAGTTCCATTCTTATAATGGATATGGCTCCGCCATTTTGGATCGGATTAGAACGGGGATTGCTGCTAAATGTTCACAGAAGGTAGACACACTCAATATATGCCAATAACGTTCAGTTTTGTGATGGAGAATCCAGAGAAATAAAAAAAAAATCATACAGAAGTCATTTGCTTCTGAATGAGCTGGGAAAGGTAGTTTTGGATGCCCTCTCCTCATATGACTACAACTGGCGATGCGCCGCTAATTCAAAATGGCGGATATTCGCAAAATGATTAAGACATTCCATAAACTCAAGTCTCACTAATAACACTTTAACCTATTGGTAAACAAACGTATTGCTGAAAATATACACTGACTGCTGTTGTGACATGGTTAGGGTCTTTACTCTTGGATACATTTGGAAAGAAAACGCTACTTAATGTCATACAGTCTGGAGAGATTGATGTATGACATGTCATTTTAGGACCGGTACCGGACCCGTCGGGCTTAAGAGAAAGTGTAACTAATTGTCCGAAATTGGTTTTAAGCTGCAACGTCCCACATATGGGAAATTTTTTGACTTTTTGCAACCGGCACTTTGGCGACCCCTAGTGGCTCGGGTGTGCATATTTTGTAATACAATATATGAATTGAATGCTTATTTGTTGCCTGTCGATAGCGACAAAATCCATTCAGCGGTTCTCGAGTTACATGCCGGTATTTGAGGCTTATGCAAAGTACACGGTATTGCGCAAAATACCACTCCCGACTCAGGCTGCAGTAGTTCCGTCAATCTAGATCTGATCTCGAAAATGATTGTGGATCGTTGTAGCCAATGAGTGTGGCTTCCAATGATACCCCATGTGGGGATGTGTAAATCAGGGATCTAGGTGAACAACTAAATTCTTTAACAGGAAGCCAAATTAATTGAAGTCTATGAGAAAAGAGTTTTTCTTTGTACATAGTTTACCAAAATCACTCCTAATCACTCATTTCTGAATGGATCTTTATGAAATTTGGACATGTACTACATAAGGCGACAGGCTATGGCTCAGTCTGGATTTGTAAGCCATACCACCTTCTGGGGAAATACTACCTCTGGACTACTAACTACTACAGAAAAACTTGAGTAACACGTTTTTCTACAACTCAAGTTCAGACCTATGTAACTATTATGTTAGCACTAAAAGTGCATTTTTTTTCTGTAATCAGAAACTTCATGTCATCTTTCAAAAGAGACCAGGCTCATGCATGTGCTATAAGTATAAAGTATGTTGTTTTGGTTTGCAAAAAAAGTATGCAGTCCTCAAGTTAAAGTTAAAAAATTGCCACTTTTCTGCCCGCTTGATACCCTAAATATTGGATTTCCTTGAATTTCACTTTGCAATGTCTGTGGGAACCCTGGTGGTGTGGGTTAAGGACCGGAGTGTTCTCTCACACCGTGTCGTGTGGGAGGCATTCCATTGTGCCTCTCACTCAGTGGGAGGGAGAGAGACACGCACTCGCCAAGCTCATCTCTTTTATGTGTAACCCATAGGTTGCTAAGCAACACGTATTACCTAGACTTCAAGGCTAAACTGGGAATGAAGTGTTCTCACTCGCCTCTAATCGGGCCCACACACTGTAGACACTAGAAACCTAGTTTCTCATTACTTTGAAAGGTTTCACAAACAATCAATACAAGCATTAATTGCATTAATTATTTGCAGCCTTCTTCGTTGGTTGTCGGCGATTTGAATGTCAAGCTGCAGTTGATGAATTTGATAGAATGTCGGTGTAACTGTCGGTGTGACGACAAGGACATTTTGCACATCACTCAATAGGTGTTTTTATTTTTTTACTGATTTATTTGATTCACTTTCCAAGTACATCATACGACAGAAACAATGGACTCAAGGGTATGACTAAGCAAACGAGTTGAAACAAAGCATGATGGGTTAGGTACTATATGAGTGGTGAGCGTGGGTGTGACACCAATAGTTGTACTGTAAATCTGAGTGTGGGTAGTTGCTTTTAGCTTTTTAAAAGGATATGCGCTCCCTCTTAAGAGATGAGCTCCAGAGTAGGTGCCCTCATACAGCTTAGTACTAGATGCCCACTGGCAGAAACATCAATTTAGAGACGGATATATATCAGAGGTGTTGAGAGTTGGTTGACGCTAGCGACGAATGGGTATGTATGACACTGTAATGCTGTAAAAAAAAAGAAAAAAAAAAACGTATCTGTACAGCAAAAAACTGTTCATGATATGCAAACAATATCGATACACCGTAGCAAACATGGTATTTCTGCATTTCGGAGTACGAAATACAATCGTCAAATAAATAACTCATTCAGTCGAGTGGAAAATCATCCTGAAATGCTCCACATAATAAATTAATTGGACATGATTCAACTCTGCCTTTTACGAGTCAATAATATAAGTGGTTACCAGGATTAAATAAGCCGTCATTCAAGTTTAAAACCAGTCACAGAAATGTGAACTAAAGACGACGATGAGCATGACTGCAGATGGACACGCGAATGAGTTGACAATGAGCAGAGATGAGACCTGGGTGTCTTTACCAGCAGTGGTGATTATAAGTGCAGCACAGACAATGTGTTTGCGCGCCGCGTGTGTCTTTTTCACATGATAAAACGGTGAGCTCTCAGTGCATCAGTTAAGGTTAGTAAGGGTCAGGGTCAAAGGTTAGCTGGAGCCAGCCTCCATATAAAGTGTGTCTTGTTCCATAGGACCGTGTGAAGCAGGTATAGTTAGTTAGTTAGGCTGATGACGATATGCTGGGCTGGCCTAGTACAGAATTATAGCAGATACTATGTTGTTTGGTCGTCTTCCGGTGTGTTTTTTTGTGTTTGTTACTGGGACTGTTATGTTTTGTTGTTCAGGAGTAGTAGTCCTCTTCAGGCAGCGCAGTGGTTTTTCTGGAGTGTTTGGCGAACGAGGACACTTCCTGTTAGAAAAGTGAAACTTTCTTCTTCAATTCATTTCGTTTCCATAGCGACAGACGGTCGAACTCGCCGATGAGCATCCCGAACAGCCGGTCAAAGTCGTCGGGAGCCAGGTGTCTCTGAGAGAAGACAAAATGACCACGTTTAATAATATATAATATAGTAAAGTTCTCATAACACGGACACGCAGCATCGATGGCTCTGTTAAAAAAAAAAAAAAATCTAAAATCAAAACATACCTCCAGTCGGGTACGGTCGACTCCTGGTGGCAGCTTACAGCGCCCTCTGCGGGTCACAATGAGTGATTCATATGGATGGATCTGAGGAGAAAGCACACAGTTAAGGCATTGCGGTGTTGAGTCATAATAACGCCACCCATTGTGTTATAATGTACTAAGGTTATTTATGAGAGAGCGAATAAAGCTGAAGCTTTACAGACATGACCGGAGAGTGCTTTACCATGCAGTAAGTAAGTAACCACTTCCATTACTGGTAGCTGATGCATGCTCACAGAGATATATAAAATTATGGATATTAGCCTCTTCTCCCTCACTTTCAATACATTAATTCCAACTGGTTTTAATAATTATCTGTTCTAGGAAGGCAACCAAAAACCAACATCTAATCTAGTAGGACCTTGGGTGAAAATACAAGTGTCAGTATTTAATGAAATATTAAGTATTGGCAAAATTAGGGAATTTGTGGACCCTTAACGGTCTTGCAGCTGAAAGAGAGCCGGTGAGTTATTTTTGCTTAGTTAGTTGTGTTAGTGATTAGTTAGTTGTGTTAGTGATTAGTTGTGTAAAGGCTGTGAACCAAGGGGTTATACTATCTGACACACCGTAGTATAGCTAGAGTGAGTCCCCCATTGGCTGACCGACCAGTAGATGTTAGTTTTAACCAATCAGTCCAGAGGTGCTCTGACCAGGATGCGCTTTACCCCAGCAAAGTAGTCCTGCCTGAAGCCTAGTAAAGTCTAATATCACTCTTGCACAGGGAGAAACGTCCCCCCCGTTTGGCCCTCCTGATCTCAAACCTACCGAAGTCAGCCCATGTCACCCCACTTCTTAGAGACCTGCACTGGCTCCCCATTGCTGCACGAATCCTCTTCAAGGCCCTCAACCTGGCATACTGTGCGGCCAAGGGAACGGCTCCCACCTACCTCCGGTCAATGGTCTCTAATTACACACCCTCAAGACCCCTACGCTCTGCATCTTCTGGCCGTCTCAGACCCACTCCTATCCGAGCTGCGTGAGGGTCATCAAGGAGAAGCCGCCTATTCTCAGTCCTTGCCCCACAATGGTGGAATGAACTGCCCACCACAGTTAGGACAGCCGAATCCCGTCCAATCTTTCGCCGTCAACTAAAGACGCACTTCTTCAATAATTATCTGAACAAATATATATATATATTCTAACCTTAACTAACCTTACTGTCATGCACTTGTCCTAATATACTAACCTACACTGTAGCACTCAACACTTTGATGAACATTGTTACTGAGACCCTTCCTGATGACTTGTCGTACAGAACTTGTAAGTCCCTTTGGATAAAAGCGTCAGCTAAATGACTAAATGTAAATGTAAACATGTTTGGCTTCCCATGCAGGAGAACCAGGTCTTGAGTCCACATGTGCGTGTGAATACAGATGGAATGGTTTCAATGGAGAGACAACAGCCATGAGCAGTGCTGCTCTCACCTTCTGCTCCAAGATACTGGGCAGGGAGTTTCCTCTGTCCATTCTCTCCCTCCGTGCCTCTCCATTCTACACACACACACACACACACACACAGAGCCGAGCACAGACATACATACTGTATGTAAATATATTTGTGTACATCCTGGTGCATGCGGTTATGCTCACAAACATAAATGCCCAGTGCAGCGCACCAGCACAGTAGTACATCTGCCATTTAGACGGATGCAGGACAACTCAACTCATACAGTACACAGAGTACACACACATTCTCAAATGACTACTTGTGATGGCTAAGACTATTCTGCCCTGCAGAAGCTAACCGCAGTAACTACGCAAAAGAAAGAGAAAAATGGCTTAGTTTAAAGTTCTTTGACTATCTAGTGATTGTGTAGTTACTGCTATTCTTTATACCATTTTTCTCTAAAACGGAGCAAGCTTGAACTCTGAAACTTCGTCACAAGTTAAAACATATTGAGAAGTTCAATTTCACTTATAACTCAATTTAGAAAAATAATTACTGCGGTTAGCTTCTGCAGGGCAGCATTGTAGTCGTTAAGTGTCCTCACTTCCCCCATATGTCCTTATTGTGTAAAGTACTTGAGTGATTGTACTTCGTTACAATACTTAAGTACTGTTTTGGGGGATTTGTACTTTACTCGAGTGTTATTAGGTTTGTATACTTGTACTTTTACTCAATTACATTTCAGAGAAAAAATACATAGTTTTTACTCCTTACATTTAAAATGCTGACCTACAAAGTACAAATCTCGCATGTCCAACTATTTTAATTAGTATATTTGTTTCTCTGGCCGAACTAACGTTAAAGGAAAACTCTAACATTTTGGGAAATTAGCTTATTTAACATCTTCCCTGGAGTTAGACAAGAAGATACATACCTTTTTTGTCTCTCTGCATGCATTAGGCTTAGGGAACGCCTGCACAGTTAGCATAGCTTAGCTTCATCACTGGAAGTGGGTCAGACCTTTACCCTGAAGTTTCCTACAGTCACGAAATACACTCCAAATACAACTCCAAAACGTTCCTGTAAACATGTTGTGACCTGTGTATTTACCACGTGGAGAAATAAAAAATAATTGAATTCGATATTTCCTTTTTCTAAGCAAATATACTCGAATTTTTTTTTGCCGAACCACTCCTCTCGGCTCAGTGATTTCACGTCACCAGTGCTACTTTCTAACGTGAGGCCAGTGTTTGTTTACATTTTCATTTCATTCAAAGGATCCGAACCGATTTTGAGGGCGGCTAGGTGACACAGTGGGCAAGGCGCTCGCCACCAACGCAGGAGACGCTGGGTTCGAGCCCAACTCTCAGCGTTGCTACCAGCTTGGCTGGTCATTCATACTAATACAATTGGCAGTATTAGGGGGTGGGAAGCCGGTGGGTGGGGATCGGACGTTGTGGACAGCGACTCCTACAGGTCGGTTGGTGTGCCTACTGCCTATGCAGTAGAATCAGGAAGCGACGGGGGCGGCGTGTCCCTCCCACGCAGCACCTCGCCGCTGAGAGATCGCGCTGTGCAGGTGAAAAGATGCAACGGCTGCCTCCTCGAGTACCGGAGGGGACGTGTCTAGTTTTTTACCAACAAACTTGCATTTTTCCGCGATCTGCTTGGCCACTGACGTTTCTGGTCATGTGACATCTGCGCCAATCGTGTGACGCCTGTTTCTGCGCCTATTTCTGCCTCTAACAGCCTGCAAACTACCTAACGCCTAGTTCTATCACTGGTTAAGCTTAGGCGACTCTTTCGAAGTTGTTTAAGGTTAGAGTTTGGAATCGGGGCTGGTGTTCTATCGCCCTGCTCTAAGACAAACTCTAACCTTAACCAACTTCGAAAGAGTGCCTAAGCTTAACCAGTGATAGAAACAGGCGTCACACGATTGGCGCAGATGTCACATGACCAGAAACGTCAGTGGCCAATCAGATCGCGGAAAAATGCAAGTTTGTTGGTAAAAGACTACACGCGGAGGGGACACGTGATGCAAGGCTTCGTCCACATTGCAGCCGGCTTGTGGGAGGCATGGCCTAACAACGTTCGAGACAGGGGAGGGGAGAATTGGACAATACGAAATTGGGGAAGGGAGAAAAATAGAAAATGGAGAGAAAAAGTAGACCAAAAAAAAAAAGGATCCGAACCGATTGAAGTTTATGGATACCATGACTGTGGTATGTTTTCATTTATGTTTTTAGATGGAAGGCTGTATTCCATCTGTCTAACGTTAGTGAATATTGTGAGATTGATGAATAGGATAGTCACAACGTTGCTGGACTATCGACCTAGTTAGCCCCTTTCATGACTGCGATGCACGGCTACAGGGTTTGGGCGAGTGAATCCACACTTGTGGTATTATTATAACTCTTTTATTGTGTAACGCTAGCCCCTTAAAACTTACCACAGTCATGGTATCCATAAACTTCAATCGGTTCGGATCCTTTGAATGAAATGAAAATGTAAACAAACACTGGCCTCACGTTAGAAAGTAGCACTGGTGACGTGAAATCACTGAGCCCAGAGAGGAGTGGTTCGGCAAAAAAGAAATCAGTATATTTGCTTAGAAAACGTAAATGTCGAATTCAATATTTTTTTTATTTCTCCACGTGGTAAATACACAGGTCACAACATGTTTACAGGAATGTTTTGGAGTGTATTTCTTGACTGTAGGGGACTGTAGGGAACTTCAGGGTAAAAGTCTGACCCACTTCCAGTGATGAAGCTAAGCTACGCTAACGGTGCGGGCGTTCCCTAAGCCTAATGCATGCAGAGAGACAAAAAAGGTATGTATCTTCTTGTCTAACTCCAGGGAAGATGTTAAATAAGCTAATTTCCAAAACATTTGGAGTTTTCCTTTAACGTTATTAATCCTGCGGTCGCACTTTATTTAAAAACAGCCAATCAAATCCCCATCAATGGAAAATGAACCCGCCCATACCCATGCTGATTGGTCCTTGTGCAAGACTAGAAAGCGGGGATCTTTGATTAAACACCTGCTATCAGAACAATAGACAGTCAGAGTGACGAGCCACAGAAGATGGCCACAAACGATAGTACGAGTGATGAAGAGGACGAAACGGAACATTTCATTGCCCCGGAATAAAAACAAGTTTTTACTTTTACTTTTTAGTACTTAAGTACAATTAAAAGTAGAAACTTTTTTCCTTTTACTCAAGTGTGTTTTTGGACAGATACTCTGACTTTTACTTGAGTAATATTTTGAGACGGTACCCATACTTTCACTTAAGTATAATTTCTGGGTACTTTTTACACCCCAAGTACACACACACACACACACACACAGACGTACAATCACGGGTTCACAGTGGAGACGCACTGGACAGAAATGTCCAGATGGAACAGACGTTTGACGTGAGGGGCAGAAAAATGAAAGTGAAAGCCAATGGAAACATGCTGGACATAATTAGTCAACAATAAGGAGACGTCAGAATGTAAGTAGTGGAGTTAAGCTAAAGCATGTTAACTGTGGACGACACAACGGCCATGCAGACGCAGACGATCTAACCGGCCATGCAGACGATCTAACCGGCCATGCAGACGATCTAACCGGCCACGCAGACGCAGACGATCTGAGCGGAGAACATGCTGCTTACCTGAGCTCCTGCAAAGACGACATGACGACAAGAAGACAAAGAGGATGAGGTCTGGACCGTGGTAGCGCAATCGTCCCATTCTAACACTGTCTGAATAAAATGTCCCCCTAGAATTTCCCTATCTCAAACCCCACCCTCTTTTCTTGATCCTTGATCACAACTGATTATTTCCTCGTGGGGGAGGGGGGGGGGGTGGTGGGAAGCAACCGTTGATTGGAAGATCAAGAAAAGAGGGTTGGATTTGAGATAGGTTAATTCACCATTAAGTAGGAAGAAACAACCTTTATCTGCATCTTAGGTCACTCTGGGTCATGCACATATTCTTTATCCCAAGGTTCAAATCCTTCATTTGAGCTATAGTCTATAGTGAGAAATATATTAAAATATGAGACACCATTTTGGTATAATGTCTTAAGCTGCTTATGATCCTCATTAGCTCGTTATACATATTTGACATCATTAGAAGCCTTGGAACCCCTCCTTTTTTGGTGAAAACGGTTTATTGACAAGACACGAGGCCGTTATAAACGTTAGACCCAGTACAGAGTTCCATACTGGACAATCTGTCTGGAGTTAACGGATAGTGGCGGGTGTAGAACGTCTCATAATGTCATAATAATAAACATACAGTTACGTTATAATAAGATATACTAGAGACATTGTTCCACCATATTGTTTATTACATAGGGTACAAGGGGTCAGCCATAGACTTACCCCCCCCCCCCCCCCCCCCCCCCCCACAAACCACCTCGGCCAGTCTTTCGTGCCAGTAGCCATCATGCTCCACAACCGTGGACAAGGACTGCTGCCAATTGCTGGAGAGCTAACAGCTTGTGAACTTGCAATCTATTAGGACTATCTGACTCTTACTATATAAACACTGCACTGACTCTGGTCTGTCTGGTGTTACTACGCTTTGGACCGTGTATATACCATCCTCACTATTACTACTGTCTGATTGAATCCTGCCACTCACTACTGTTCACTACTACTACTGTTATCACTATTATCATTTTACTACTTGCACTTTGTTCTATTATTATTACCACTTATCCAAGGGGATTAATAAAGGAACACTTAACTTGAAGTCTGAGGGAACCTACCCTTATCTCCATCTGTAGAGAACTCTGCCGACTGCATCTGCACACACACAACAGGATGTTTAGGACACATACTGTACATACACGCATATGAGAAGATAACACCCCACAAAAACACACACACACACGCGCGCACACACACTCACTCACACATGCACATATATATACACACGCACACACTCACTCACTCACTCACACACACGCACATTTATACACATAATACACATGCGCACACACACACTCACACACACACACACACACACTCACACACACACACACACACACACTGACTCACTCACACACAAGTTACTATATAGCTATATACATTATATCATAGCTATACATATATTATTATAGCTACCGTATTATAGCTCACACACTCACTCACTCACTCACTCACTCGCTCACTCGCTCACTCGCTCACTCGCTCACTCACTCGCTCACTCTTACCCTCGTTAGGCCTGTCCTGGAGGACTTGGACACGGTCGTAGAAATACCTGCCAACGCAAGAGTCCAGTCAGACCAAGAGGCACAGTTACACAGAGAGACTAAATAAAAACCCACACGATGGGGACACACGACCCGGTCCGACTCACTGGTGTGCATGTGTGTTCTGTCTGGCAGCGACTGTGTCTTCCTGCGGAAGTGGACCTCCTTCTCCTTCTCCTCCTTCAGGATCAGCCGGCCCATGTTGGACTTGATCTGGACACACGGACACAGACGAGGGACATGAACCCTTCCACTACCACACTACTGCCAAAGGGGTAACCCTTTAACTGCGACAATACAGAAGGTGAACCCTTTCACTGCCACACACGACAAAGGGTTAACCCTTTCACTGCCACACTACAGATGGTTAACCCTTTCACTACCACACTACAGACAGTTAACCTTCCGTAGTGTGGCAGTGAAAGGGTTAAAAACATCCGCCGCACACACGCTCGGTAGGGACGCGGCGAGGCCACTTCCTCATCACTGCTGATTCGCTGGTAGTCTGCCGCTGATCTGATGATGTCTGTGACCTTTTCCCTCTATTTTACTGAATATTTACACTTCGATTATAGACAGAAATTATTGAGAAAGTGATCAAGTTGCTTTTGCTTTGATTTCTGACACATTACAACTGGCTTTTGGTATTGGAGTTATTGTGAGTGGCCACATGCACGCGCGTGCACACACACACACACACACAGATACACACACACACACAGAGTGATGCACACACACAGGGTGTTACACACACCTTCTCCCGCTCTTGCTCCTGCAGGGTCTTGGCCTCCTCCGTCAGGTCCTCGAACTCATCCTCATCTTGCTCTTCCAGCTTCTTCTTCCTCCACTCGATCTCTACGGCAACAGCAGAGAAAGTACAACACCAGGTTACCGCCTTCAGTACTTCCAACACACACGTCCTTTTTACGATGTGTGGACACTCCGGTGTGCATTTGTATGTCTATGAGCGAGTGTGTGTGTGTGTTTGTGTGTGCACTCTTGTACTTCTGTCTTTGTGAGGACCACACGTCCCCACAAAGATAACAAGATGAGCTAAATATGTTAAAGTGAGGATATTTCTTTCTGGTCTTCACTTTACAATAGGCCATTTTAGGGGTTTAGACCAGCGGTTCTCAAACTACGAGTTGCGACCCAAAGTGGGGTTGTGGGTAGGTGTAAGTAAAAAGAAAAAATACAATAATAATATCTATTTAAATTTGTTTATGTTCTGGCAACATATTTTGGCTAAATATGCATATTTTTTTTTTTTTTTATCCTCTTTTTCTCCCATTTTCTATATTTTCTCCCATCCCAATTTCGTATCATCCAATTCAACCCTCCCCTGTCACGGACGCTGTTTCTTGCCTCCCACAAGCCGGCTGCAATGTGGACTAAGTCATACATAGCACAAGTCCCCTCCTGTACTTGAGGTAACAGCAGTCGCATCTTTTCACCTGCGCAGCTCGATCTCTCAGTGGCGAGGAGTAACGCGTGGGAGGCTCACGCTGCCCCCGACACTTCCTGATTCTACTGCGCAGGCGCACCAACCGACCTGTAGGAGTCGCTGTCCACAACGCCCGATCCCCACCCATCAGTTTCCCACCCCCTAATACGGCCAATGTGTATTAGTACGGACGACCAGCTAAACTGAAAGCAAATGTGGAGCGCTGGGCTCGAACTGACGAGCCCAGCGTCTCCAGCATTTCGTGGCGAGCGCCTTGCCCACTACGCCACGTAGCCGCCCTAAATATGCCTAGTTTTATAAATGTGTAATGATAACAGTGCTGTAATTAACATTTCTAATAAATATGCATGATCAAGTTCAACAACGTGTGCTTTTATTTTGATATTCCTTAATTCCATGTTGAAATTACGCAATACATTAAGTCCTAAATAAATCCTAAATAAAATGGGGTCATCATGGTATAAAAAAGTTTGAGAACCACTGGTTTAGACATAGGATAAGGTTAGGTTAGGGTAGGACCAAAATTAGGCAAGAAATGGTTTAGGGTAATGTTAAAGGTAGAATCTGTAATGCCATCAAATAGCAACCTCCAGGAAGAGTTGCCCCTCTTGGTACTGCATTTTGTTTACATTTTATGTTTTGGTCTGATGTGTGGGGAGGAGTTGAGTGGGGATAGGGGGAGGAGTTGAGTGGGGATAGTGGGAGAAGTTGAGTGGGGATAGGGGGAGGAGTTGACTGGGGATAGGGGGAGGGGTTGAGTGGGGATAGGGGGAGGAGTTGAGTGGGGATAGGGGCAGGGGTTGAGTGGGGATAGGGGGAGGAGTTGAGTGGGGATAGGGGGAGGAGTTGAGTGGGGATAGGGGGAGGGGTTGAGTAGGGATAGGGGAGGAGTTGAGTGGGGATAGGGGGAGGGGTTGAGTGGGGATAGGGGGAGGAGTTGAGTGGGGATAGTGGGAGGAGTTGAGTGGGGATAGGGGGAGGGGTTGAGTGGGGATAGGGGGAGGGGTTGAGTGGGGATAGGGGGAGGGGTTGAGTGGGGATAGGGGGAGGGGTTGAGTGGGGATAGGGGGAGGAGTTGAGTGGGGATAGGGGGAGGGGTTGAGTGGGGATAGGGGGAGGAGTTGAGTGGGGATAGTGGGAGGAGTTGAGTGGGGATAGGGGGAGGAGTTGAGTGGGGATAGGGGGAGGGGTTGAGTGGGGATAGTGGGAGGAGTTGAGTGGGGAGAGGGGGAGGAGTTGAGTGGGGATAGGGGGAGGAGTTGAGTGGGGATAGGGGGGGGGAGTTGAGTGGGGATAGTGGGAGGAGTTGAGTGGGGATAGGGGGAGGAGTTGAGTGGGGATATGGGGAGGAGTTGAGTGGGGATAGGGGGAGGAGTTGAGTGGGGATAGGGGAAGGAGTGTGTTTGTTACCCATAGCAGCCAGGGAGGGGGGACAGGGCCAGTATTCTGTCTCTATCTTGGAGGGCAGGTTGGGGTCTGGCCGTTGGGCTGCAGGGAACTGGGAAGACTGAATGATGCTCCCTTCCCCGTGTTTACTGGGATCTGGAGGCAGAGCGACACACACAACCTGTCTCAGAGGGGAAACGGATGGACTTGACCTGAACATGTGATTAACATGTGACCAACACGGAGCTTAGAGAGCCCACCTACCTTGTTTGTAGATGGGAGGTTTCCTATATAGGTTGCTACCGTTACCTGAAATAGAAGACAAATAATATGCAACAAGAATCAGGTTCCGTGATTACAGTCTGTTTGCGTGCGTAAATGGTAGATGGACTGCATTTATATATCTCTTTTATCCAAAGCGCTTTACAACATATGCCTCACATTCATCCATTCACTCACACATTCACACACCGACGGCGAAGGCAACCATGCTAGGTGGCAACCTGCTCATCGGGAGCAGTTAGGGGTTAGGTGTCTTGCTCAAGGACACTCCGACAATTACCAGACGACCGCTGTGCCTCCTGAGCCACTGTGCATCACGTTTGTGTGTGTACTGTGTACACGTGTTTATGTGTGTACATGTGTTTATGTGTGTACATGTTTGTGTGTGTACATGTGTTTGTGTGTACACATGTTTATATGTGTACACTTGTTTTTGTGTGTACACGTGTTTATGTGTGTACATGTGTGTATGTGTGTACACGTGTTTATGTGTGTACACTTGTTTGTGTGAACATGCGTTTATGTGTGTACATGTGTTTGTGTGTACACGTGTTTATATGTGTACTTGTTTATGTGTGTACATGTGTTTATGTGTGTACACGTGTTTATGTGTGTACACGTGTTTATGTGTGTACACTTGTTTATGTGTGTACATGTGTGTGTGTGTGTACAGGTGTTTATGTGTGTACACGTGTTTATGTGTGTACATGTGTTTATGTGTGTACATGTGTTATGTGTGTACACTTGTTTGTGTGTACATGTGTCTGTGTGTGTACAGGTGTTTATGTGTGTACACGTGTTTATGTGTGTACATGTGTTTATGTGTGTACATGTGTTATGTGTGTACATGTGTCTGTGTGTGTACAGGTGTTTATGTGTGTACACGTGTCTATGTGTGTACACGTGTTTATGTGTGTATGTGTTTATATGCGTACACGTGTCTATGTGTGTACACGTGTTTATATGTGTACACTTGTTTATGTGTGTACATGTGTTTGTGTGTACACGTGTTTATGTGTGTACACGTGTTTATGTGTGTACACTTGTTTATGTGTGTACATGTGTATGTGTGTGTACAAGTGTTTGTGTGTACACATGTTTATGTGTGTACATGTGTTATATGTGTACACGTGTTTATGTGTGTACACTTGTTTATGTGTGTACATGTGTTTATGTGTGTACATGTGTTATGTGTGTACACGTGTTTATATGTGTACACGTGTTTATGTGTGTACACTTGTTTATGTGTGTACAAGTGTTTATGTGTGCACACGTGTTTATGTGTGTACATGTGTTTGTGTGTGTGTTTGTGTACCAAGGCCTGGTCTGTGGAAGTGCTGTAAGCTGCCACTAATCTTGCGGCCGGCATTCAGCTGCAGCATGGAGCCTCCAGGAGAACCGCTCTCACTCTCCGCCTTGCGCTGCTTGACCTGGGGAGGAGAGACGGAGAGGGGAGGAGAAACAAACAGGACTTTTAAAGGAGGATGCTGGTATTCTATTTCCTGTTTAGACCAAGGAAACTATAAAAGGAAGGAAGGGTCATCACGTCACTGTGTAGCGTCTGTGAACGCACATTGGTGCCAATTGTGGAAAAACGTTCAGTTCAGGCCAACGTTGAGTTGAATGGGATCAGCCATCTCCTCGTTTATGACCCGTGATTTAAACAGGTTATTACCTCGAATCATAGGCAATTTGTTGCATTGTTAACTAGCTTGACATTTGATATATTAGTTGATGTATATGTCCTCAGATAGCTTATATATTTAAAATTGGAATGAAAGTCTGGCACCAAGCAAAGCATAGAACGCTGACGACCCTTCCTTCTTTTATAGTTTCCTTGTTTAGATATGGAACGGGCCACTGACTTTGAGAGATCAGATGTCCGTGTGAACTCTTTAGTAAAATAAATAATAAGGTAGAATTCACATTTCATTCTATGTAGCCATTAAGAGCAGAAAATGTAAGCTACCGGGGTAAAAGCAGCCCACCATGGTGCAAACAGCCCCTTGGTATCGCTCCACGTGATGACACACTGCTTACCCAAGTTGAAAGCTCTCATCTATTTCTAGAAATGTCACTCCTTTACATGTTTGACCTCAGACTACAGGTTAGCTACTGTATAGCTTGCAAGGCCTATGGTTTTCTGACTAAGTGGATTATTTCTCCTAAAACCTTTGTAATAACATCGAAAATGACTAATTGAAAATGACTAATTGAAAATGACTAAATATTAGACCAATTTGTCTGTGCAGTTAACCTTTCACTGCCGCACTACCAAAACGGTGAACCCTTTCACTGCGACAACACACATCAAGATGGTTAACCCTTTCACTGCCACACGACGACAGCCGGTTAACCCTTTACTATCACACAACAACCGACGGCGACCGTCTGTCGTGTGGCAGTGAAAGGGTTAAGACAGCAGTGAATGGGCCTCCATGTTTGCCATCTCAGCTATACATGCGTCCTAATCTGGGTGATGGAGCCGCTGGTAGTTTGGTGTTTTGCACCAATTTTCTGATGACCAGTAAAGGTATTAATAGAGGCATTTATAAAGGCTTCCTGGTAGCTACTAGCGAGAGACAGGGAGATACAGGGAGGAAGAGAGAGAGAGAGAGAGAGAGAGAGAGAGAGAGAGAGAGAGAGAGAGAGAGAGAGAGAGAGAGAGAGAGAGAGAGAGAGAGAGATGAAGAGACAGGGATGAAGAGACAGGGATGAAGAGAGAAAGGGGGAGAGCGAGAGGGGAAGAGACAGGGAACAAGAGAGAGAGGAAGAGAGGAAGAGAGAAGGAGAGACTGGGAAGACAAGATATAGAGAGAAAGAGAAAGGAAGAGAGAGGGGGGAGAGATGATGAGAGAGAGGGAGAGACAGGGAGCAAGAGAGAGAAAGAGAGAGGGGGGAGGGACGAGAGAGAGAGAAACATGGAGGAAGAGAGAGAGAGAGAGAGGCAGTGGCTACAGAGCTCTTACAGGGCAGACAGAAATATCTAGGTTTCAGGAAGGCACAGGTTTCTGGTGGAATAAAGTCACAATTTATCAAAATGACTGATTCCTTTATTCATGTCGTGCTGGATAGTTTGTGGTCATGCAGCCAGTGACTGCTGCTCTGAACTCTGACCTCCATCACAGTGACTGCTGCTCTGAACTCTGACCTCCATCACAGTGACTGCCTCCTCTGAACTCTGACCTCCATCACAGTGACTGCCTCCTCTGAACTCTGACCTCCATCACAGTGACTGCTGCTCTGAACTCTGACCTCCAACAGTGACTGCCTCCTCTGAACTCTGACCTCCATCACAGTGACTGTCTGCTCTGAACTCTGACCTCCAACACAGTGACTGTCTGCTCTGAACTCTGACCTCCAACACAGTGACTGCTGCTCTGAACTCTGACCTCCAACACAGTGACTGCTGCTCTGAACTCTGACCTCCATCACAGTGACTGTCTGCTCTGAACTCTGACCTCCAACACAGTGACTGCTGCTCTGAACTCTGACCTCCAACAGTGACTGCTGCTCTGAACTCTGACCTCCATCACAGTGACTGCTGCTCTGAACTCTGACCTCCATCACAGTGACTGCTGCTCTGAACTCTGACCTCCCAACACTGTGAGCCTGAATAGGTTCCTGAAATGACGAAAAGGCAAACATTTCTGGCAAGATTTCTGGCAAAATTATTGATCATTTTGTTCATTAACAAGCAGCGCTGCTTAAACTGCTGCAATGATGACAGAAATGCCAGTAATGACAAAAATCAAAGGAAGAAAGAGATTAGAGAGACAACATTGGCAACATTTAATGATCCTAAACTCACTCACTCACCATTGACAAATAAAATGTAGACCTATAGACTTAACAGGCTACTCCAATGTGATGTGTTTTTATTATTGGCCAAGGTGAATATTGACTGAAGGCTGTGGATGACATGAATGGCCAAAAGCTGAACTGCAGGCAGGTGTATGTGGGCCGTGCTCAAAAGAGAGGAGAGAGAGCGCCAGAACCCACTGAAGCGCACGTTTGAGCAGATGAATCTGGAGCGCGTGAGCCGATACCCATGGTGTGAACTCGTACGCGAAGAACCTGGATGATGGCTTGGACGGGCGCACAAGGTCCTTGAAGTGCTTAAAGTGCTTGATTAAAAAAATATAATAAAACAGCCAAATTCTTTAATACAAGGTGCTTAGAAAGTCCTTGAAATTCAAATCAACCATTCGCATTCAAAGTTTTGTTCATCCATGATAAAATTGTTCTGAATCAAGAAATATCATTTGTGTGTAACTAATTGTCGGAAATTGGTTTTAAAGCCATAAATATTGGATCCGATTTTCTTTTCAATAAAAAACAGCATTTAAAAGTGAATTGTATCCTTTTAAATGCCCTTTTAAAATGGAAAATAGTGCTTAGAAAAGTACTTGAAAGTCCTTGAATTTCATTTTGCAATGTCTGTGGGAACCCTGCTTGGATGACCAGCGCCTGTGCAAAGAGTTCTCTCCCCTTGGGGACCATCACAAGCGCTACGGAGACGATGCAGGGCCTGAGGAAGCCCCCCGGGCTGTGACAGAGATGGATGGGTGTATCGTTGTTGCCACCATGCTGCTGTGTGCGTGTCCTGAGTGACCCAGCCCTGCCAAGCCCACTGGACCAACCAAGGACATGTAGGCCACCGTCTGTGCTGTGACCAGCCCCGTCATCAAGGCCTACACCAGCGCCCATGCCGCCCTCTGGCTGCTTCATGTGTGGGGGGGGGGGGGGGGGGGGGGGGGGTCACATGCCTTCAAGCGACATTGTACTATTGTACTTATTTTATGCCTATTCTTAAGTCTGCACATTTACATTGCACTACTTTTATTGTCATTTATACCTATTCTTATGTCTGCAATTTATGCATGTTTTTTTTATTCTGTCAATTTGTGTGCTGATTTTATGCCTATGTTCATTTGATACGAATTGCTGTGGTGCACTCTGGACTGCGGTCCATGTGTGAAAAGTACTATATAGATAGTTATTCATATTTATTATTGTTATATTGTAGAAATGTGTGCATTGAAATGTCTGTAAAGTCTCGACGACATTGAAAATGAGGGTGACCTCAATTGTCTTTTCGAGAATAAATAAAGGTTGATGATGTCTCCCCAGACTCAGAGCTGTGCTGCATCACTACTCAGCCAACCAGCTGGCCAAGCTCCGCCCCCTCACCGGGCCAAGCTCCACCCTCTCACCGGGCCAAGCTCCGCCCCCTCACCGGGCCAAGCTCTGTCCTCTCACCGGGCCAAGCTCCACCCCCTCATCGGGCCAAGCTCCGCCCCTCACCGAGCCACTCACGGTGTGACTCCACAACACTTCCAGAACATGCCTGACAAGGACATTTACCAGCACTCTCTCTCTTTCTTTCACACATTACACACACATTTACCTTTTCACCCAGTTCTATATCCATGTCATTACACCATACTGTATCTCTCATACACTCTGTCTCTAACTCATATCTCTAATATACTCTTGACTCTTAAATCATATCTCTCATACACTGTTTCTAACTCATATCTCTCATACACTGTCTCTAACTCATATCTCTAATATACTCTGACTCTTAAATCATATCTCTAATACACTCTGTCTCTAACTCATATCTCTAATATACTCAGTCTATAACTCATATCTCTCATACACTGTCTCTAACTCATATCTCTAATATACCCTCTCTCTAACTCATCTTACTTTGTCTCTAACTCATATCTCTAATACTCTGTCTCTAACTCATATCTCTAATACACTCTCTGTCTCTAACTCATATCTCTCATACACTCTTTGTCTCTAACTCATATCTCTAATACACTCTCTGTCTCTAACTCATATCTCTCATACACTCTCTGTCTCTAACTCATATCTCTCATACACTCTGTCTCTAACTCATATCTCTAATACACTCTCTGTCTCTAACTCATATCTCTAATACTCTGTCTCTAACTCATATCTCTAATACACTCTCTGTCTCTAACTCATATCTCTCATACACTCTGTCTCTAACTCATCTCTCATATACCCTCTCTCTCTAACTCATATCTGTCTCTAACTCATCTCTCTCTGTCTCTAACTCATATCTCTCATATCTCTCTCTGTCTCTAACTCATATCTCTCTCTGTCTCTAACTCATCTCTCTCTGTCTCTAACTCATATCTCTCATATCTCTCTCTGTCTCTAACTCATATCTCTCTCTGTCTCTAACTCATCTCTCTCTGTCTCTAACTCATATCGCTCATACTGTCTCTAACTCATATCTCTCTGTCTCCAACTCATATCTCTCTCTGTCTCTAACTCATATCTCTCTCTGTCTCTAACTCATCTCTCTCTCTGTCTCTAACTCATATCTCTCTCTGTCTCTAACTCATATCTCTCTCTGTCTCTAACTCATATCTCTCTCTGTCTTTAACTCATCTCTCTCTGTCTCTAACTCATATCTCTCTCTGTCTCTAACTCATATCTCTCTGTCTCTAACTCATATCTTTCATACACTCTGTACATCATATATATAACTCATATTCTGTAAGTCAATGCTTTTATCTACCGTCCTGTATAAATACTTCGTTATCATTCTATTCGGTCCAGGGATAGGGCACTCTCTGATGTACTCTGTATCTCTCTATGCTGCAACATGAATCATGATGCTTCATTAAATTCCATCAACCAAAGACTCCTGTCTCACCTACCACTGCAGAGACGCAGGTTCAATTCCCAGCAACGGTACCACCGGCCTGGTCAGTCGTTCCTACGAACGCAATTGACAGTGTTTGCGGGCGGGAAGCCGGTGGGGGTTATGGGTCCTGGTTGTTGCAACGATGACTCCTACTACAGGTTGGTTGGGACGCCTGTTCAGCAGGGAGGGTATCTCAGGGCGAGATAGCATGAACCTCTGCGTGCGTTACGCTCTCCCAGTGAAAGGAAGCGTATTTAACGGGGGAGGCATGTGGTCGAGTCTACACCCTCCCCAGACCAACAGTAGGGCAGCGCAACAACCAGGAGGGAAGTGGCATAACAATACAATTGGGGGATGGGAGAAAAGATGAAAGGCAATTTTTTGAATGAATATTAAAATATTAATATTATTCTGCCTCCGTGAATAATCGGTTTAGATTATTCCTCGTCAATATGCCCGACACCATGCGTCCATCAGCCCCCAGACCTTCAACACCATGAGGGCCCACCACCTCCCAGGTCCCATCATGCACGATGAGCTCCCAGCATGCCCTCCCAGGCCCTCGCCCTCGCCCTGCCAGTGCTGCGCCAGTGGGTGCCATCATGCGCCGGTACAGATATGCTGCCGGTGTGCACAACCCCCTTTGTGAAAGGATACAGATGATTCACAACAGTCTGCCATCGAGAGAAAGGGAAGAACCATATGAAAAACAACAATGCAAATTCCACATTTGAACACGTGCTACATAGACATATACTACATAATATATGCTAATAACTCTTATTCCTTAAAACTAGACACTAGAAACAACAACCTCATAACCATTATTTATTATTTACCTAAACAACCTAAATCATTTGAAATGTATGTCACATAGGCTATATTTTAACAGATCTGGATCTTTATTTTAACAGATCTCTTCTGGACCAAACCCCATTAGAAGATGTTCATGTTGTATTCTATTCAGTTCTATTCAAAGGGAGGTCTAGGCACCCGCAGTGGTCCTTGAGGGGGTTGCAAGGGGACGTCCCCCAGCTAAATGAATAATGATTTAATACCACTATTTACTAGAAGTTCGAGACTAAGAGAGATTATTTATAAAAACGGACTATTTTGATTTTGGTATATTTCTCCCAACTCTCCAGTATAGACTAGGGATGACCTTGATTAGTCGAATAATCGATCGAAAGGAGCCGTAGTCGACTGCCAACCTCTTAGTCAAGTGCAAAATAAAATAAAAAAGATTATCATTTTCAATTTTTTTATAAATTCTTTCCAAAAGCATAGAGGCCTAGAAGCGTGGCTAACGCTAATGGTGCACATACCAGAGAGGCTAACTGCCTAAGAAAACGGGCACAGAGGCACTGAAAGATGATTGAATGAACACTAATGAACACACTAGAAATATCAAGATGTATCCATCAGTGGACATTTCGCAGAGGACAAGAAGCCTTCAGTCGACTCCTTCAGACATTAAGCACCCCCCCCCCCCCCCCCCCCCACAGCCCAAATGGAATGATCCCACAATTTTTTTCCCCCCGCCAATCAAAGTCGACTATACAAATCCTTAGTCGGGACAAGCCTAGTATAGACAATATGCAATTCTGTACTAAATCGTATCTCATAACAGAAATCTTGTCAGATGATGGAGCCCTGGGACAAAATGTCACAATGGGGTCTGTGGCCTAATGCACTATGCGTCTATTTGGGGGTCTCTGAAACGATTTTGAGAACCCCTGCTTTATACTACTGGTTCAAATCGGTTCTCATCAAAGTTTTGTAGAAGTGCTTTTGTCCCTTTGAGCCACATGGGGGCAGCACTGAGCTGTAGACTGGTAGACCACCCTCTGATCACTGTGGATCAGGACACTACATGATAAGTAAGATGCCAGAAATAAAAAGAGAAAAGAAAGTGCACATTTGCAATAGCTACAACCTTTTTGCGATAGGCCACTCCCATTACCACGACCCCTTTCAGCCAATTAGCGTGAACACAAACACACACACACACACCCACAAACCTTCTCACACTCACACACTTCACCTCCATGCCAGATGTCAGCCTCCTAGGGCGAAACCTGTGGCTGTTAGAGGGTGGAGAAATTTGCTGTGGACCAACTGATCAACCGACTGACTGACAGAGTGACCTATTAGAGCTGCTGGTCGCAGCTAAAAAGCTTTACAATGGTCAGACTACCATTGTGTTCCATCAAATGTATCTCAAGTCCCTCATTGCTCACTGCACTTGTGACACTGGTGTAGTTTTTAGTCATAGTGGGGAATATGCTTGCTATGGTGTTTGTTTGTTTGTTTGCCTGTATGTCTCGGTTGCATCGATTTGACAGAATGGAACAATGCATCTGGAGGGGAATTAAGAATTCAAATGTTATTTCCAAGGCCCAGGAAAGTTCAATCAATATTTGTGAACATGAGCAACTCTCTTTCCCAAAGTCAGACGCCAGAGAAGTGAGACTCAAACTTGCAATGTCATCAGGTATAAAGTCTGGAGCTGCTCCATTGACAATGAATGGGAAACTGATTTTGTGGAGCACGTGGTAAATACACAGGTCACAACATGTTTACAGGAACGTTTTGGAGTTGTATTTGGAGTGTATTTCATGACTCTTGGGAACTAGGCTACACTGGCACACCTACTTCCAGTGAATGACGCTAAGCTAGGCTAACGGTGTGGCTGTTCCCTAAGCCTAATGCATGCACAGAGAAGAAAAGGGTCTGTATCTGCTTGTCAAACTCCAGGGTAGATGGCAAATAAGCGAATTTCCCAAAAAGTTGGCGTGTTCCTTTAAGATATATTGGATCGTAGACAGGGATGCGTTCTTCATGGGAAGATCAAAGATTTGAGCAGAAGCACGTGCACACAGGAATGCGCTGCACTCGCCAACTCGCTATAAGTACCCACCTGCCGCCGGTCGTCAGGTGTGTTAAATACGTTCTCAGATACATTCACACCTAACTTGTGAATGATATGTGTTACATTCCATTCGTAGAGGCAATTAGGCACTGTCTTTAGTCTGTGCTCAAGCGAGGGGACATTTATGCGCATGCGCGGGAGCGCGCGCACGCGGCGGGAGCGCGCGTGCACGTGGCGTCATTAGCGTGCGTGCAATCAGAGTTGATATCAGGAACGCACCGCTGATGGTAGAAGGTGGATCGACCACACAGGGCAGCAGACTGGGACTCTCTCCTGCGTAAGAGAGGGACATTCTGGAGTTATCAACTCAAAACATTTCAGCCCTTTGGCATGGATTTTGAGTTTAATATTAAACTTATTTTTGAGGCCCAGAGGGCGGGCCTACAATAGTGAATGTCCTGAACTGACTGACTCTCTATTGTTGAAATACACACGTTAGCATAACGTTTAAGCCTCATTTTCATTGTTTTTACGACTTTCAGATCAAATGTGTATTCGTCTGAGTCACACCAAGCTGTGTAGTGTATATATATACACAGTGTAATTTATAGTTAGAGCTCTGTACTATGAATACATTTGAACGCATAAAGCATAAAAGATCGAATAAAGATCGTGACCTCTAAATTTGTATTGAAATCTGAAAGTGTGTATCATCACAACCCCTGTCTCATTGTACGCCGATGACGGCCTGATGCTGAAACGATCCTCTGCTGCCGTCTGCCTCTGTGCAGCACAAAGGTAAAGATGCACCAGTGCTGGTGGCTCCATAGATATATATATAACTAGATGGTGCAAGGCGGAGTCTCCAGCGTAGTTCACCGGCGGCCATCTTGCCACAGGCAGCACGCCCACTCATAACATTAATGTCTATGGTGCAGCATGTACTATTGAAATAACCATAGCTTGCTAAATTTGCAACCAATTTACAAACGGTTTGGTTTATTACAAACGTTATTAGCGTGGCTATGATTCAGGATGCTTGGACATGTTAAAATTATTTTCATATGAAAGTCCATTATAAGCAGTGATGCCACAGATTACTTAATCTGATTACTGATTACTCCTTTAAAAAGTAGTCTAGTTACTTTACTGATTACTTGATTATCAAAGTAACTTAGTTACTTTGAAAGTAACTAGGTTATAGGCGGCTAGGTGGCGCAGTGGGCAAGGCGCTCGCCACCAACGCAGGAGATGCTGGGTTTGAGCTCAGCTCTCTGCGTTGCTATCAGCTTGGCTGGTCGTTCATACTAATACAATTGGCAGTGTTAGGGAGTGGGAAGCTGGTGGGTGGGGATCGGACGTTGTGGACAGCGACTCCTACAGGTCGGTTGGTGCGCCTGCGCAGTAGAATCAGGAAGCGACGGGGGCGGTGTGTCCCTCCCACGCAGACCCCCGCTGCTGAGAGATCGGGCTGTGCAGGTGAAAATATGCGACGGCTGCCTCCTCGAGTACCGGAGGGGACACGTGATGCAAGGCTTCGTCCACATTGCAGCCGGCTTGTGGGAGGCATGGCCTAACAACGTTCGAGACAGGGGAGGGTAGAATTGGACGATACGAAATTGGGGACGGGAGAAAAATAGAAAAATGGGGAGAAAAAGTAGATAAAAAAAAAAAAAAAAAGTAACTAGGTTATGAAGTCGTCGTCGTCCCCCCTGCTGCTGCCACAACATAAGAATGACAACAGTTTTTCTCTCTCTCTCTCTCTCTCTCTCTCTCTCTCTCTCTCTCTCTCTCTCTCTACCTAATCCATTCTGAGACAACGGACTCAGTGCGTACTCCGCAAGTCGCACGTAACATGAATCTCTCTCTCTCACTCTCACTCTCTCTCAAGTAGCCAAATTACACTATAAAACGAACTGGATAGTTGATTTAACTTCATGCTGAAGCCATTCTAAAATCAGCTATAAACGTAAACATGTGTGTGTGGCTGTGTGCGTGCGTGTGTGCGTGAGCGCACGTCCCATCTCCGGTCTAGCTGACTGTACCCCTGGCTCTCTTATCATCAGCATTATGAGATAGTAACTAAATAGTAACTCACAGCCACTTGGAAAAGTAACTGTAATCAGATTACTGGCTTGTAAAAAGTAAGTAAGTTAGATTACTATTTACTGAAAAAGTTATCAGATTAGAGTAACTAGTTACTTAGTAACTGGTTACTGGCATCACTGATTATAAGTATGCAGTATGATAACTACATCTCTGAAGTTTATAACAAACCAAACCGTTTGAGAATCGGTTGAAAATTTAGCAAGCTGTGGTTATTTCTTTTTTTTTTATCCACTTTTTCTCCCATTTTCTATTTTTCTCCCGTCCCCAATTTCGTATCGTCCAATTCTACCCTCCCCTGTCTCGAACGTTGTTAGGCCATGCCTCCCACAGGCCGGCTGCAATGTGGACGAAGCCTTGCATCACGTGTCCCCTCCGGTACTCGAGGAGGCAGCCGTCGCATCTTTTCACCTGCACAGCGCAATCTCTCAGTGGCGAGGAGTAACGCGTGGGAGGGACACGTTGCCCCCGATACTTCCTGATTCTGCTGCGCAGGCGCACCAACCAACCTGTAGGAGTCGCTGTCCACAACGTCCGATCCCCACCCACCAGCTTCCCACCCCCTAATACTGCCAATTGTATTATATGAACGACCAGCCAAGCTGGTAGCAATGCCGAGAGCTGAGCTCGAACCCAGCGTACTTGCATTAGTGGCGAGCGCCTTGCCCACTGCGCCACTTAGCCGCCCTAGCTATGGTTATTTCAATAGCACATGCACCATAGACATTCATGTTATGAGTGGGCGTGCTGCCTGTGGCAAGATGGCCGCCATGTGGCAACGTCGGTCTCCCATTGGCCAGCAGTGCGGGTGAGTCATCTAGCCTTTATATATAATATACGGTTGGCTCGTCCTTTTCCAGTACGAGAGCCCTGTTAGTTTGATAATGGATTAATCTGAACCTGACGGGGCCAGAGATGTAAAGTCATCACTGCCTGCTGGAGAGGAACAAAATCAATGACTGGGTATTAAGCTTTAATGTGAATGATTAATAATACATGACAACATTAACGAGCGTAGAGGAGGCTCTTACCTCAGGCGACTGTGGAGGAGAGGTGGGAGGAGGAGATAGAGATCTCTGTGGAGAGAGCACAACACAGAGGATCCCATTAGCAGGGTTCCCACAGACATTGCAAAATGGAATTCAAGGACTTTCAACAAGTACTTTCATAAGCACTATTTTCTTTTAAAATGGCATTTAAAAGGATACAATTCACTTTTAAATGCAATTTATCCAATATTTATGGCTTAAAACCGATTTCCGACAATTAGTTACACTTTAAATTAAAAGAAAATTAATTTCTTAATTCAGAATTTTTTTATCATGGATGAACAAAACTTTCAATGTGAATGGTTGATTTGAATTTTTTTCTTTTTTTTTTTACTTTTTTTTTTAGCGTTTATCGCTTTTTCCTGGTCAAGCATGACCGACAGTTGCAGGGTGAAACGGGAGAGAGAGCAGGGGAAGACATTTGGTAAATGACGGCGGGTCCGGGAATCGAACTCGGGGTCAGCCTGATCCGCGACGCAGCGCGGTACATGGTGTGCTACTGGAGCGCCCCGGTTGATTTGAATTTCAAGGTCTTTTTAAGCACCTTGTTAAAAAATGGGCTGTTTTCAAGGAATTCTAGGCCTTGACTTTTTATTTTATTTTTTATCAAGCACTTTAACCTTTTCACTGCCACACTACAGAAGGTTAACCCTATACTATCACACTACCGACGGGTAACCCGTTTTGACGGACAGAACGGTATTGTCCAACTCTTAATTTCCGATACCGATATCAACCGATACCGATATTATGCAGGGTTTCCCCCCCCAAAAAAAACTGAATAATTTCAGGTAATTACTCTTGTCGTGGAATTAACACAACATTATGCATACTTTTGACAATAAATAAAATCAGAATTAGTTCTTACTTGCTTGCCTGGGTAAATAAAGGTTAAATAAATGTAAAAACATTTTAATGAATCTTTTTTGAAAACCGATACCGATAATTTCCGATATCACATTTGAATGCCAATATCGGCCGATAATATCGGTAGGACTATAATATCGGACATCCCTATATTTAAACTCGAAAGGCAACCGAGGTTTCCCTCATTTACACTCATGTCGAGTGTACGTACAGAGGTAAGCCAAAAAAAAAGGCATATAAAATCACACAGAATATAAAATTATAACAATAAGACAATAGATAACAATCTATTTAAAACACTGTACAACTTGATTGACAAAGGTTGGAGATCAAGGTTTTAAACTCTGCAACAGAGGGGAGAATCTCAAGCTTTAAGGACTGTTGGAGTTCATTCCATGAGCTAGAGGGGCATCATAACTAAAAGCAGATGTACCCTGTTCTGAGCAAACTCAGGGGACCTTAACTCATTGACCGCCGGGGACTAGCCTCATCCTGTTCTAGCCAGGCCACGCTTTAAAGATGGGAGTGCGTCACCTTGTTTGTAGAGCTATATCTATATTCTATATTATAGCTATGGATACAATACTAAGGTCATTTGACAGTCACTATCTTCTGTCCAAGATGCAAAAAACTAAAAGAAATGTCATGCATACGTTCGTGCGCTATCCCGTGGTGAATATAAGTATCGTTTCGGAATGATCCGGGCTAATTCCTGGGAAACTGAGTTAAAGCGTGCTACGTGAATTCTACTAAAAGCGTTGGCGTTTCATCCCTGGACACGCTACTATTTCCAAATCAACTGTATATAATAGGTATTATGTTTCATGATGAATGCATGAAAGGGACGGGGGTTGTTTCTGATGCTTTGATTGCCAGTAACGGCATTCGTTATGAACACCACACACGCCGATCAGCCGGATCGGTACGAAATCCTTGCAGGATCAAGCTGGAATTGACGTCAGATAGTCCTTACCTGTGGTCGATGGTATTCCAAAAATAATATTCCAATTGTTTGATCGCCATCTGGTCCATCTGATGTCCATCTGATCCACGACATAATTAGGGCTGTCTTAAATACTTCGAAGCTTCGAAGCTTCGTTCGATGGCACAAGCTTCGAACATAAAAAAAAAACGAAAAAAAAAATAAGATTTGCCTCAAATCTTGCGCCTCCATTCCAATGAAACGAAAGTAAGTGGCGCCTCGACTCCACCTCTCTACAACAAGCACGTGGAGATTATCTGTGTTGAAAACACAACAAGGACATGTGCAGCAGACATGTCGACGAAGAAGTCATCAGACGTGTGGTTACACTTTAAAATATGCAAAGACAATGCCCAAAAAGCAGAGTGCCAGATATGCCAGAAGAAAATGGCATATCACAACTCTACAACAACTTTGTCAAATCACCTAAAAAACGTAAGTATCGTTGTACACGACGGCGACGCCACACAAAACATTAATAAGGCTATGCCTATGCTGCTATGACTAATGTGTCATAATGTGCTAATTTAATTGTAATCATCTGCTTTTGTAGGTGCATTGTCTGGTATAATTATAAATTATAAATTAAATATAATATAATTGTTTGCTTGATAGACGAAGGTTGCAACATAATTATGTAATGTCATGTCGTTGGCTGTGAGAGCAGCCCCACTGCACCCAGGCAGGGCAGCCGAGTGAAACCTTGTTGGCTGCGTCACAGTCACGAAAGGGGCTACTTAATTAATTAATCCAATCCACTTTATTTATAGAGCACATTTAAAAACAACAACGTTTACCAAAGTGCTGTACAAGTCCCACAACATAAGATAAAAAAATAAAAATAAAAATTAAATAAGAATTATAATTATAATTAATAAGTATTTATTTTTTTATTTTTTTTAAGCTTTGAATTAAAACCGTAGCTTGGCCCCGAAGGTTCGATTGCCAAAAAAAGCTTCGAAGGTCAGCCCTAGACATAATACGGCACAACACATGCATGCGTTTCAATGCGACCGAGTGAATCTCTAGGCTTCCCTGTACTAAAAAACTGTGCCCGGAGCGGTTTAAACGTAACACCCGGTCTGGAACAGACCACCTGGCAGGATCTGGCCGGTACTGCACCCTCGGGATCCCTGTATGCCTTTTTTTTTTTTTTTTTATCCCAATGTTAGTCGTATGCCAATTCCCAGTCCCTTCCTGGTCGCTGCGCACTTACCCCCCACAGTCAGATCATCTGGGAGAGTGGAGGCTACCACGTGCTTCCTCCGACACACGTCCAGCCAATCACCGCTTCTTTTCACCTGGCAGCGCGGATTCTCATTGAGAGGGCGTAGCGTGTGGAAGGATCACACTATCCCCCTCAGGTCCTATCCGCGCTTAGCAGGCGCCCCGACCGAACTGTAGGAGTCGCTGTTTACAACGACCCGGACCCACCCCGCCAGCTTCTCCCACCCTCTAATACAGCCAATTGTATTAGTGTGAACGGCCAGCCAAGCTGGTGACAGCCCCGGAGCTGTGAGCTGGATTCGAACAGGCGAATCCAGCTCACAGCTCCGGGGTTGGTGACGAACGCAATCTCCGCTCGGCCACCTAACCGCCCGCCTGTATGCCTTTTAACGGCAACATACAGGTCCGTGACATTGAATAGAATATTAAAATCGAAAAAAAGGATAACTCGTTGTTGGCGTTCAAAGGATGCCGCCCAATAACGTTGTTGGCGGGGAATGAGTTAAGGACCAGCCAGTCATTAGAATGGGTTCGGAGAGGATGAACCTTTTCGAGTCCATTGAAAAGCTGTCGTCTCTGCAAAACGCACAATTATATTTGCTAGGTTCTAATTAAAGACAAACCAATGGACAGCGACACCTTCCGTGCGTTTTATCTCCATGTTGTGATGGATCGTGTGGCCCGCTCCCTCAGTCTGTAGTTTCCCACATCGTTACATAACATAGCGTAAATGTTTGTATGTGTGTACTCGCTGGAAATGAAAACCTGCCACCCACAAAATGAGGGCACAAACGGCAAGTAAATCATCTTTTGACGCTGCTTTCAATTAAGAAAGTTTGTACTTTTTAATTTCCTTTCAGGTAAAGCTACATGGCTTTCCCTGTGAATAATCCAAATTATAAACGGTCTCTGCTTTTAATCTGCAAACTCTGTCTGTGGGCTACAGGAGACTCAGTGTAGCCAGCGAATGTTCTATTACGTGGTCACGTGCTTGTTGTATTACTATACCAGAGTTTTGCAACTTTAAGGTGAGAGTTTGGGGAAGTTCTCATGTTACAAAAGGACTGTTAAGAGTTGTTTACCAATAAGCAGGATGTGAACCCATGATATCTTGTCTCATACACAAGGGTGTGAGTGGAAACATAATGCTGTAAAAACTAAATAAAATCACAATTTGTTTCAACTTCTATTTTTCCACACAAGCTTTTTGTATTGGCCTTTTTGTTGTGTTTTTCAAGTGTTGCTTGAAAAAATAAGTTGAGACAACGTATGATATTGTTTTTAAAGTGTAGATGATAAAGGTGGGTCACTGGGGTTATGAACTGGGAACTTCCTGTCACAGATATTTCATTGAATTACGCCCACAGTGGTGTAACAGTGGCTCAACGGTGGATCATGGTGTCACAGAGCCCCGCGCAGCAGAGGTGATGGGCTTTGTGTTATTAAAGGAACACGTCAACATGATGGGAAATGCACTTATCGTCTTCTCCAGAGTCAGACGAGAAGATAAGATACCAATTTCCTCTCTGTGCGTTCAGTAGAAAGCTATCCCGGCTGCAAGCTAGCCTAGCTTAGCACCTAAATGAATGGAAGCGGATACGGACCACTAGCCTAGCTTAAAACTCCAGGAGAGGTGTGTTGGGCCAACAACACCTAGGCTAAGCTGGTTCCTATTCACTTGCATTAATTTGTGGTAAGGTAGGCGAGCTAAATCTAGCGAGGATAGATTTTCTGTGTGTGTGTGTCTGCGTACCTGTCTGCGCGGTGGGTCAAGTGATGAGAAGCTGAGGTGAGGCTGGTAGGTCATCAGGTCAGGCCTCTCCACCTCAAGAATGGCTTTGTCTCTGGGAATAGCCGCCAGGTCTCTGTAGCCCACCACCTGGTCGTTCACACGAGCCTGGACACACAGAGGAGAGTTTGGCGTTTGTGTGCGTGTGTGTATGAATATATGAGTGAGTATGTTTGAAAAATGGGGCTTTTGAGGTGATGAAATCACTGTGCCCAGGCAGCAGTGGTTCGGCAAAAAAAATTCAGAGTATATATCTGCTTAGTCTAATGTCTAATTTTTTTTTTTTTTTCTCCACATGGTAAATACACAGGTCACAGCATGTTTACAGGAACGTTTTGGAGTTGTATTTGGAGTGTATTTCGTGACTGTTGGAAACTAGGCTACACTGGCACACCTACTTCCAGTGAATGACGCTAAGCTAGGCTAACAGTGCGGCTGTTCCCTAAGCCTAATGCATGCACAGAGAAGAAAATGGTCTGTATCTGCTTGTCAAACTCCAGGGTAGATGGAAAATAAGCTAATTCCCCAAAAAGTTGGTGTGTTCCTTTAAAGCTGCAATATGTCATGAGGAATGAAGGCCATGTAGACTATATACGATGACGTGGAATAAGAATGTTATTTACTGGCTGAATCAAAACAGCGTTCATTAATTTGGCAAAATGTGTCATAATGGGGGGTTAGTTAGCTAGTCAAAATGAGCAGGGATTTAGCATTTTTAGCAATCGCAACGACTGTTTAATAAATAAATCAATAAATCAAAAGATAAGGTTTAGATATGATACTCTGAAGTAAAGAATAATTGGTTAGAATTTGACACTTTTACAAAGGTCATTGCTCTAGTTGTTTTCTATGAGAGCGATCCAGAGGATGACGTCTGTGCACGCTCCCGAGAGCCTTGCCTCTCTCTCGCCCCTCCCTGAAGCAGCAGCAGAAACTACAATAGGATATGTAATGGCTGGATCTACTTGCATAGTTTGTATATTGTATATTTTGTATAGTGTTTGGACTTTATTCTTTTTTTTACTGTATGAAGCACAAGCTCAGGGGGCTCATACAGAACCAAGCATTTCACTGTAATGTACTTTATATGTGACAAATAAAACAAAAGTTGAAACTTGAACTTGAAACTTGGACCTTAATTCATATTTGATCTGCAATGCCTACTTTGACGGTTTGATCTGGATTTTATTTCGGCAGGCTTGAACCACAGTTCTAGAGTGCGCACAACATGGCCGGCTTGCTCATAACTTTATCTTTTCCCCCACCTAAACGGTTCACTAAAAATATGTTTCCGACAACATTTTAGGCAAGAGATAGGATATGCAATTGCTGGATCTCAATTCATATTTGATCTGCAATGTCTAGTTTGACAGTTTGATCTGAATTTTTGCAATAGTCTGATTCTGCTGCTCACTTGCGCTGACACGTGTACAAGTGTAACAGGATGCTGACTGCAGTTCACTTACACCAGTGTCATTGATGAGAAGGCATTTCTGATATATATATTTCCATATAGCACATTTAACCCTTTCACTACCACACAACAGAAGGTTAACCCGTTCACTACCACACTACAGACGGTTAACCACATTGTCGTGTGACAGTGAAAGGGTTACAATTCTGTATTGTCTCAGTGAAAGGGTTAACCCTTTGGTAGTGTGGTAGTGAAAGGGTTCAAGTACAGCAGAATGAAAGAAGAAGGCTTTGTTTGGGTGTATATAACATTTACCGTGATGCCAGTGGCGGGCGATCCAGGGGCACTAGGACCCCGGGAAGAAGCCAGGCTGGTGGCAGCCACCCCTCCCTCCACCTGTGCAAGCAGCAACCAAAAAAAACATCAAAGAGTATAATATGCACATTCTAATGTGTTCATATCAGTTTGTATGGAAGTATTGTCACTGTGCATGAGAGTCAGTAGGTGTTTGTGTCACAGACGATTACCTTCTGCATGACTGGAGAGAGAACCTTCCCGTCGTTTAGGCCAGATGGCTCTGAGAGGAAGAGGGAGAGAGGGAGAAAGAAAGAAAGATGGAAAGAAAGAAAGAAAGATGGAAAGAAAGAAAGATGGAAACAAACAAACAAAGAAACAAAGAGAGAAACAAAGAAAGAAAGAAAGAAAGAAAGAAAGAAAGAAAGAAAGAAAGAAAGAAAGAAAGAAAGAAAAAAGAAAGAGATGGAAAGAAAGATGGAAAGAAAGAAAGATGGAATGAAAAAAGGGAGAGAGAGAGCGAGAAAATCAAAAATAGAAACAATTTTCAACCAAATACAATTATGATCATATCAGATGGTTCTAGTGGCAATCTGGTAACTTTCTTCAAACATTATGTTGTTGTGTTTTAGCACAAAGTGCTATATATCTTCAGCTCTGATGAATATCCTTCATGTTAATGATGTTGTGGAGTATCTGCTGAACTGAGAGCTGTGCCACTCCAGTCCTTTGGCAGCGGCATAATGACATTATAATAACATTAGCACATGGCCCAGTGTGTCCTTCTCGTTCTGCCAAATGGGTCGGCGGCAGCTCACAGAGTGTCCTGTGTTATCGTCCAGTCCCAAACTAGTTACATCTCACGGAGTGTCCCATGTTATCGTCCAGTCCCAAACTAGTTACATCTCACGGAGTGTCCCGTGTTATCGTCCAGTCCCAAACTAGTTACATCTCACAGAGTGTCCCGTGTTATCGTCCAGTCCCAAACCAGTTACATCTCACGGAGTGTCCCGTGTTATCATCCAGTCCCAAACTAGTTACATCTCACGGAGTGTCCCGTGTTATCGTCCAGTCCCAAACCAGTTACATCTCACGGAGTGTCCTGTGTTATCGTCCAGTCCCAAACTAGTTACATCTCACAGAGTGTCCCGTGTTATCGTCCAGTCCCAAACTAGTTACATCTCACGGAGTGTCCCGTGTTATCGTCCAGTCCCAAACTAGTTACATCTCACAGAGTGTCCCGTGTTATCGTCCAGTCCCAAACTAGTTACATCTCACGGAGTGTCCCGTGTTATCGTCCAGTCCCAAACTAGTTACATCTCACGGAGTGTCCCGTGTTATCGTCCAGTCCCAAACTAGTTACATCTCACGGAGTGTCCCGTGTTATCGTCCAGTCCCAAACTAGTTACATCTCACGGAGTGTCCCGTGTTATCGTCCAGTCCCAAACTAGTTACATCCACATTCCCTCTGCTGTTCGCTTAGCTCTTTTAACCATTTCACTACCACACTACAGAAGGGGGTTAAACTCACTAAAACCTAACAATAGGGAAAAATGCTCCACAGGCAGTGTGGAGGAGAGAAACCTTAGAAGGGCCATTCAAGGGGGGATCTCCCTTCTTAGATGTCTAGTAGTGTTGCAGACTAACAGTTGGTAATCATGCACTCAAGTGTGTAGTGAAACACAGATGAGTGCATGCAATAGCAACTGAACATTTGACAGATTAAAGATAGAGCTGATAGCGAATCTATTTGAGGCACAGGGGCGGTGCAAAGAGGGTCGCGTCCTCCCCGTCTTAATCACGGGACATGCAACACTCCGGTCATCGCTCCGAGACAGCCGGAGACAGGGAGATAGGGGGCGGCGCAGAGAGGGTCGCAACCTCCCCGACATCATCGCGGGACGTCCAGCACTCCGGTCACCACTACGAGACCGCCGGAGACAGGGAGACAGGAGGGCACGCAGAGAGGGTCGCATCCTCCCGGCCTTCAAAGCGCATATGTGTGTATAATAACACCCGTATAGTTCTATGACATCATCACAGTGAAGCAGACTGCTGTGCTGTCAAGACCTCTCGACTATCATCACAGACCTTCTCATCACAGACCTTCTCATCACAGACCTTCTCATCACAGACCTTCTCATCACAGACCTTCTCATCACAGACCTTCTCATCACCTTCTCATCACAGACCTTCTCATCACAGACCTTCTCATCACCTTCTCATCACAGACCTTCTCATCACAGACCTTCTCATCACAGACCTTCTCATCACCTTCTCATCACAGAATGAATGAATGAATGAATGAATGAATGAATGAATGAATGAATGAATGAATGAATGAATGAATGAATGAATGAATGAATGAATGAATGAAAACTTTATTTAACAGATTGCAGAATGGGTACAATACAGTACGGCTCAATACATACAATTGTTAAGGGGATGCAGACCAGAGAAAGACGTTTGTCTTGTTTCCATCAGGGTCCCCCATTTTCATTTCATACAGACCTTCTCATCACAGACCTTCTCATCACAGACCTTCTCATCACACAGACCTTCTCATCAAAGACCTTCTCATCACAGACCTTCTCATCACAGACCTTCTTATCACAGACCTTCTCATCACACAGACCTTCTTATCACAGACCTTCTCATCACACAGACCTTCTCATCACAGACCTTCTCATCACACAGACCTTCTCATCAAAGACCTTCTCAGGGGTTTCACAACCCTCCCAGGAGGGGTGGGGTGGGGGGGTAACCTTCACGCCCCGCTCCCGCCTCCTCTTCCTCCTCTCTGGGTGAACTGAAACTACTCGGAGGAAAGGAACCTTGTATCAAAAACAGATCCCGCTGTTTTGGGAGGAAATCCTATTCTTGGATGAACCCCACTTCCTCTGAACCCCCTCTATGTCCCGCCTTTTCCTCTCCTTCGTCCTCATCTGCGGCAGCCTCCCTCTTCCTCTCCGTCATGCCTGCAGCAGTCTTCCACTTCCTCTAAAACCTCTCTCTCTCTCTCTCTCTCCCTCCTCCTTTCTCTCTAGCTGTTTATCAGCTCGCCCAGTCAGGCCGACGCCCCGCCAGGCCTCAACAGCCATCGCTACGGTTACACCCCCCGTCGCCCCCCCCCCCCCCCCATCCCACGGAGAGAAACACCACCAAGGGGAATATAGCCTTTCTCCTCCCCTCCCCTCCCTCTCTCAACCCTGATGACCACCTATGTGTAATGCTCATGTTATGTACCCTGCAAAAAAGAATAAGCAAATAGGGTGTGTGCAATGCATGTAGACAAACACACACACATACATACACACATACGCACACACACACGCACACACACACACATACAGACAGAAATGGTTATAGTTTGATTTATCCTCCCCAAGAGGCCTATACTGATTCCAAATGCAATACCAGTTCTGAAATAAAGCACATTTCATCATGCAATCGTGTTTTTGTGTGACATCTGCCTTTCTAACGGGTATTAGGCCATTCTTAATTCATTCCTTAGATACAAATGCCTATCAAATAGAGGATAGCCTCACCAATATTCAGTGTTAGACATTATGATGACACACTTCAGTAGCTTCCAATACCTTTCAAAGCCTAAACATTTATCAAATCAATACCAAAGACGATATTAATATGCACACACAAACACACACGTTACATGTGTATAGTAAGTCTAGTCGTGTGTGCCTCTGTGCTTTGTCTGCAGCACTGGTAGACTGACAGCGATCCACTGGGACTCTGGGATCCACAGCGCGCCCTGGGACTGGATCTTCCTCGACTAAAAGCAATCTATACAGGAAGACGGCTGAACAGAGAATCTATACACACACAGGAACTGTAATCTCCAAGTGTAAATACTGTGGGCCTCGTGCTTTACTGTACACTGTGTACAGGGTGTACAGGAGGACAGATGATGTTCTTTTGTGGACAGGATAGATTACAGTCTGACTATACCCTCCCTCCCTCACTCCCCTGCATGGATTTAAAGCATGCCGTTGGGATACATGATGGCTTGTTATATTCCGACAGTGATCCACGCCACGGCTCTGAGGTTGGCTGGTGCCTCAGCCAGTGTGTGTGTGTGAGGGGGGGGGGGGGGGGGTTCAGTGGGGGATGGAGTGGTCTGACCATGTGAGGACGTCCCTTTTATCTCTAAGAGCCTTTCAACTGTCAATAAACCATCAATGAAGCCTGAGCATAGGTCATTATTAGGCCACACACACGCTCTCTCTCTCTCTCTCTCTCTCTCTCTCTCTCTCTCTCTCTCTCTCTCTCTCTCTCTCTCTCTCTCTCTCTCTCTCTCTCTCTCACACACACACACAGACAAATCATTCAAAGATCATTTGGCACTGATTTCATCGTTTAAGATAGCTTGGAAACAAATCAGAGTATTTTGAGTGGTTGCATTGAGTGGTGGTATTGTATTCTGAGTGGTCTGTGAAGGGCGGCCCCGATCCAATTATGTTCTTGCCGTGTATCCGGCGGTGTGAAGACTTGCTAATGGGGAAAGATCTCTTATAGCGATGTATTTTGCTCCATTGTTTATGAACAATAAATAACCTCGGGGACACCGTGTCAGATTCTAAAGAGTGAGATGGGAGATAGGCGCACCTCACCTGCTCCAGGTAAAGTAAGCCTGCCCAGATAAAAACAACAACTCGAGGAGTGCAAGAGCTCAGTTAATTTTGAAACTATAATCTTTAATAAAACTTTGAAATAAATAGGCACGTACAAGTCCAGCAATTGGCCCCACTCCCCACAGGTGGCGCTATATGCTCGACTCCGGATAGGGCCCATGGCGTTACAGAATACAGACGCACGCGTGGATCATTTTTGGCACCTTATGTTAAATTGACGACCCGTGGGCTACATCAAGAAGAACTGTTTACATAACGACCGAAAAAGCATTTGACAATAAGCTGTGATGGTCTCAAATATATAGAATATAAATGTGGTCAAATAAAAACACATTTGGCGATAGAGAACCCCAGCAGTTGTTTATTTTCGTCCACTGCATCATATGAAATAGTATATATTTATCCATCATCTAGGCCTGCAACTAGGAGGTCTATAGAGAAGGTCGCAGGCCTGGATGCTACATCATGTTCTATCTCTGGAGCTTCTGGGCTGATGATGAAGGAGACAAGTGCGCCCGCAGCAGCAGAAGCAAAACAAACATGTAGCCTGTACTGATGTATGTCCTGGGCTTAAATAAAACGCCCTGCTGGCCTGGAAGAAAATGATTCATAAAATAATAAACAATCACCTACCTCCACACACAACGCAGAATAATTAAAGTGTTTTTTTTTTTGTTTTTTTTTTTTATCTCAGCTCCTCTGCGCCCACCACCACCACACACACTGAGACGCATCCAAATAATAAATCCAACATCAGTCGCGTCTGTTATGATGAAGCAGGGAGACGGTCGGTGGGTGGGTGACGCTCCTTCTTGCGCACCACAGTCTGGGTGGGGGGGGGGGGGGTGCAGGGGGGGGGGGGGGGGGGGCGGTGAGGTAGAGGGGCGTCTGGTAGGAGATCTGGTGCTGGGGGGGGGGGGGGCTGGTCACCCCAATAACAGCAGGCGGAGGAAAGGCTTTCCTGTTGCTTCACAGTGTGGACCATTCCATTCTCCGGGAAGGGGGAACAATCAAAAGTGTTATGACATTGCATAATCATAGATGGCTTCAAGAATCACATTCAAGTGTCCCATTATTATTATTACCAGAAGCAATGACAGCAGGGCCAACACCGAACGGGGCTGTGTGATGATACTACAGGCAATATCATATGCAAGCCCTTCAACACTAATACAATCCACATTATTGGGTCTTCCTCCTATTGTGGCGTATTGCTTTAAATTCAAAAAGGGAATTTAAGAAATCAACGAATTTAGCTATATAGGGAAGGAGGGGGATGGTTACTTGGGGGGTTTGTATCCTTGTTGTTATGCCACGGTCTGGCCACGGCGAGGCAGCAGAAACCAGCGCGTCTTCCAGAACCTATGGCAGCATCATCCCTGGGGCTGCGTTCATCCAATAGGGTATATCTGCAGAGCCGCAAGCCCAACGTCTGGGCGGGGCGTCGGGGCTTGTACTCTGTGTGAGGTGGGAATGAATGAATGAATGAAAACTTTATTAACAGATTGCAGAATGGGTACAGTACAGTACGGCTCAATACATACAATTGTTAAAGGGATGCAGACCAGAGAAAGACTTTCGTCTTGTTTACATCAGGGTCCCCCATTTGCAGATTTGCAATTACAGTACTGTTTGTGATACAAAAAGAGTCCAGAAAGAAAAGAGTATATACATTAGGCGTAGAAACTGTACATTGGATTGGGTAGGTGGGGGTGGGGGGGGACTGTACATTGGAGGTGGTTGGGTGGGTGGGGGGGGGGGGTGGGTAGGAGTGGGGGAGGGGGGGTTGGGTAGGAGTGGGGGGGGGGGGGGGTTGGGTAGGAGGGGTGGGTGGGGGACACTGTACAACTGTACAAACAACACTGTACATTGGATTATTGTCAAGACCATACTTGGTAATTTACTGTACATTGGAGGGGGTTGTGTTCGGACATTTACAGGGGCCAGTTTCGAGTTGCAGTCTCCCTTAGGTGTTTTTTGAGAGTGTTTTTGAAAGTGGGTAGTGATTCACATTCCTTTACAGCTTTGGGTAGGGCGTTCCACATTGATGTGGCATAATTGCGAAACGTGTTTAGTCCCTTGTTTGAGCCGAATCTGGGTTTAACATGATTTGTGGAGCTCCCTCTGGTGTTGTGATCACTGACCTTTGGGAAGTATTTTGTCATGTACATGGGTACCTTGGTCGTGTAGTGTATCTTGTAGACCAGGCCCATTGCAAGTTGCTGTACTCTGTCGTCTACTCTAAGCCATCCTAGGTTGTCAAAGTGGGCAGGGGTGAGGTGGGTTCTAGGAGTAAGGTCAAGCAGTAGTCTGACCAGTTTGTTTTGAGATGTTTGTAATTTTGTTTTTAGCGCCTTTGAGGTGCTTTGGTACCATGAGGTGCAAGCATAGTCGTAGTACCCTTGAATGAGTGCTCCTGCTAGAGTCTTCAGGGTATTCTTGTTTACCAGTGAGGAGATCCGGTACAAGAATCGTGTTCGTTGGTTGACTTTTTTTATTACATTGGATGCCATTTTGTCACAGGAAAGATTTGCCTCTAGGATGGAACCCAGGTAGGTAATATCTTCTTTCCTTGTGACAATATTGTCACCCACTGTAACTGAGAAGCCGTCGGTCTTGCTGAGTTTGTTATTTGAACCGAAGAGAATGGACTCTGTTTTGCCCATGTGTAATGATAGTTTGTTATCAGCGAGCCATATGCAGATTTTGCCTAGTTCTGAGCTGAGGGTTTTTTCAACCTGCTGAGTCGTCCGCAAACAGGAACAAGTTGCAGTCACAAGCTGACGACATGTCATTTGCATAAATTAGGAACAGTAGCGGACCTAGTATGCTTCCTTGTGGAACACCACAGTTTACTGTGAGGGGGGGGGATAGGGTACCGTTTACCTCCACCATCTGCTCTCTCCTCTCCAGGTAGGATTGCATCCAGCTCACTGATAGACTATCAAAACCAATTGCTTTTAGCTTGTCAATCAGAATGGTGTGATTGACAGTGTCGAAGGCCTTTTGTAGGTCCAGCATGACCATGCCGCAGTATTTGCCCGCGTCCACCTCTTGTTTGATGTGGTCGTTTAAATAGAGAAGGCATGTGTCAGTGGAGTGGGATGTTCTGAAGCCAGATTGGAATTCGTAGATTAGATTTTTTTCCGCAAGGTATTTTTCGACCTGTTCGTATACAATTTTTTCCATGACTTTCGAGATGGAGGTAAGGATAGAAACAGGGCGGTAGTTGCCTGGGTCTAATTTACTGCCTTTTTTGTGCAGAGGGGTCACTCTCGCAATTTTGAAGTCCTTGGGGACGTGTCCCTGTTTTATGGAGAGGTTTATTATGTGTGTGATGACTGGGGTGATGGCGGCTGCTGAGTCTCTGAGGAATTTGGAGGGGATGTTGTCATGGCCAGTGGCCTTGTTGGGTTGGAGGGCGCTCAGTTTTTTGAGTACCTCAAGTTCTTTAATAGTTGTCATACAGAAGTACAGAATACTTTCATACAAAATGCTCAACAACCTCATCTGTTGTTACCATTTCCAGTTTGAAGTCGTCTTTGTGGACCCCTAGGTTCTTGTAGTATGCTACTATGTGTTCTACCCCATAATGCCCTGAGTGGGAGGGTAGTTTGTTTACCAGTGTTGTGGCTATGTTTGTGAAGAAACTATTTAAGTAATTGGCTACATCCAGCTTTTCTGTGATGAGCGTGTTGTCCGTCTTTATGTTTATGTTTGAGAATCTGGTTTTAAGTTTTTTACTGCAGCCTAGTTGGTTATTGAGTAATTTCCAAAGTTCACACGGTTTGTTTTTGTTTTCCTCGGTTTTGTCATTGATGAATTTTTTCTTTGCTGTTTTGATCATGGAGTTTACATCATTTCTTAGTCTGTTTCTTTCCAGTTTGAGTTCAGTCACGTGGGCTTGGAGTTCACTGCTCGTGCTTATGTTAAGCTTTGACTGACTTTTACGAAACTCAGAGCATTTTTTGTCTCTGGTTTTCATAGCGGTCAGTATTTCAGCGTGCATCCACGGCTCAGCGCGATTTTTTACCCTGGTGGTTCTTAGGGGGGCCATGTTGTTTAGTATCGTTGAAAATTTGGTTTTGAAGCCAAGCCATGTTTCTTCAACCAGTGTACCATTGAGCTCGTCTGACCAGTCCAGACTTTCCAGTTCAAGGTTAAAGGCCTCGCTAGAGTAGGTTTTTAGGTCTCTAGATGTGACTGTTTTGTGACAGCCAGCCTTTTGTTTTAGCTTTTTGCGCGTACAGAATATCATATAATGATCACTTAACCCGCATGCTATAACCCCTTTATTGGCGATCTTGGACTTGTCAGAGGTCAGGATGAGGTCAATGGTAGTCTGAGTTGACTCACACACACGTGTGGGTTGTGTGATTAGTTGGGACTCCGGGGCGCGTCTATTCTTATCCTAACGGATTTACAGTTCCGCGTTCGCGTTCTGCGCTCTGATTGGCCACTGACGTTTTTTTGGTCGCGCCAATCGTGTGACGGCAAGTTCTTTCGCCGGTTAAGCTTAGGCACTCTTTCAAAGTTGGTTAAGGTTAGAGTTTGTCTTAGAGCATGGCGATAGAACACCAACCCTGATTCCAAACTCTAACCTTAACCAACATCGAAAGAGTCGCCTAAGCTTAACCAGTGATAAACTAGGCGTTAGGTAGTTTGCTGCTGTTCGAGGCGGAAATGGGCGTGTCACGCGATTGGGCGCACATGTCACATGACCAGAAACGTCAGTGGCCAATCAGATCGCACCAGAAACGTCAGTGGCCAATCAGATCGCAGAACGCGAACGCGGAACTGTAAATCCGTTAGGATAAGAATAGACGCCTCCGGGGCACGTCTAGTTTTTTACCAACCCATTTCCAGTTCCGCGTTTGCGTTCTGCGATCTGATTGGCCACTGATGTTTCTGGTGCACTCTGATTGGCCACTGACGTTTCTGGTCATGTGACATGTGTGCCCAATCGCGTGACGCCTGTCTTTGCCCATTTCTGCCTCTAACAGCCTGCAAACTACCTAACGCCTAGTTTATCACTGGTTAAGCTTAGGCGACTCTTTCGAAGTTGGTTAAGGTTAGAGTTTGGAATCAGGGCTAGTGTTCTATCGGCCTGCTCTAAGACAAACTCTAACCTTAACCAACTTCGAAAGAGTGCCTAAGCTTAACCGGTGAAAGAAACAGGCGTCACGCGATTGGCCGCACATGTCACACGACCAGAAACGTCAGTGGCCAATCAGATTGCAGAACGCGGAACTGGAAATGGTTGGTAAAAAACTAGACGCCTCCGGTGCTTGTACTCTGTTTGAATGTGCGTGTGCGGGGCGTCGGGGCTTGTACTCTGTGTGAGGTGGGTCTCCGGGGCGCGTGAATACTTTACCCAAGGCAGTTGTCCTTCCGCGTTCGGTTTGCGCGCCCTGATTGGCCTCTCAGCGCCCAATCGCGTTAGCCCTACTACTCGCTCAATATACTACTATCACTTCAGTTCCACAGCCCCATTTCCTCGTATTGTTTTCGCCTCCGCCGTGCATCATATACTAAAACTAACTATCACTCAACTTCCTCGTATTGTTTTCGCCTCCGCCGTGCATCATATACTAAAACTAACTATCACTCAACTCGCTACCGCCGTGCATCATATACTAAAACTAACTATCACTCAACTAACTATCGCCTAACTCGCTACCGCCGAAGAGTCTCACAATATACTAACTCAATAGCTAAGGGGATGCAGACCAGAGAAAGACTTTCGTCTTGTTTACATCAGGGTCCCCCATTTTCAATTCATCATAACATATATGACATACAGATAGACAGTACTGCTACATCTATACATTTATGACATACCAGATTTGCAAATACAGTACTGTTTGTGATACAAAAAGTGTCCAGAAAAGAGTGTATATACATTTGACGTAGAAACTGTACATTGGAGGAGGCTGGGTTGATGTGATGTCGATTGATATGAATAGCGTGTTACGTTAATAGAGAGATGAAAACAATACGTTATTTATATTGATGTGAGAGATGAAAACAATACGTTATTTATATTGATGTGAGAGATGAAAACAATACGTTATTTATATTGATGTGATGTCGATTGATATGAATAGCGCGTTACGTTAATAGAGAGGCGAAAACAATACGACGTTAACTGAAAGCTGCTGCACGGCGCTTGAGTGATAGTAGTATATTGAGCGAGTAGTTAGGCGATAGTAGGGCTAATGTGATTGGGCGCTGAGAAGCCAATCAGGGTGCGCAAACCGAACGCGGAAGGACAACTGCCTTGGGTAAAGTATTCACGCCTCCGGCGTTTGTACTCTGTTTGACTGTGCGTGTATAACGGATATGTACCGGCTACAGTGGTGCCGTGACACGGATGCCTGAGTGGTGTGAGTTTAGGGGGGGTGAATGTAACGGATATGTACCGCGATAGTGTGACTACGGTACATAGAAGTAAAACTCACTCCCCTGAGGCATCCAGACTGAGCGCTAAGAAGGGAATTCCTTCCTAGCGCAAAGGTCTGTGGTGTCGCCCGCGGTGCGGGAGACCGGGGTTCGAATCCCACTCAAGGCATCGAAGTGCTTCTTGGGTGGAGTGGAGTGAGCTTAGGGGGGGTGAATGTAACGGATATGTACTGGCTACACGTGGGCGGGGCGTCGGTGCTTGTACCTTGTCTTGTTTCCAGTAAACCCGTAAGTAGTCCGTTTGTCCTGTTTATTTTTACAAGCAGTGAGGACTCGACAGCATTTGCATTTCTGTGTTCCGTGTTGCAGGTTAGGGTTAGGGTTACGGTTAGGGTTACAAATAAACAGCACAAACTGACTACTTCCGGGTTTTACAGGAAACAACACAGAGTACAAGCCCCGAAGCCCCGCCCAGACGTTGGGCTTGCGGCACTGCAGATATACCCTATTCATCAGAATCTCAGCATCAGGGAGGTCTTTCTCGAAAAAGAGATCATTGATCTCAAGTGACTACCTGGTAAAAATAAAGGTTAAATAAACATACAAGGGATTTTATTAACGGACAGACAATTACTGTAGTCTGTAGAATAAAATAAAAATGTGGAATAAAATAAAATGGAATATAAACTAAATTAAAAATAGAAGCACAATAGAATAGAATATAATTATACAATTAAAAATAAAATAGGCCAGGGCTGTACAACTGTGCACGATGTGGTGGTCAAGTATATAGTATAAGTATATTTATCTTCTGATCCACGCCCACTCATAAGTCATAAGGCATTTTTATTTAACATAACATTTTTTAAAGGATGTAATTAAAGCTCATTGGTGTGTATAAATCTGATTTGTTTTTCTTGTTCTTGTAAATAAGAACCAAAGACTAAAACACCTAAAATCTATTATTATTATTAAACCTGGCCCTTTAAAAATAAATAATGACGTCATCGCTGTGTTCAAGTTGACAGCAATGGCGTCGGATAATGGACTTGCTTCTCTGGTAAGAAGGGCTCCTAACATCACAGCTGTACTCTAGCTATGCATGCACGCTGACTGTACTATTTATGTTTGTTAATATGAGCATTAATAAAAGACTGCAATAAACAAATCGTAATATAATAACGCTCGCTAAGGAATAGCACGCAAATAGCCTAGCCAGCTAGCTGTTAGCTTGTTGTTAGCCGTCAGTGCAAGGAAGGGTTGATAAACACGTGCAGGAACACCGCTGTGTTTCAGTGGCATTAGCTGTTCAAGTTTCTTTTCAGCATCACATTCACATCTAGATATACCATTAATCATACGATCAGTTTCCTGCTAGCCACGATAACACTGACTTTATATTCCAAACCATATTCCATCTATCATAAATGTATAGATGTAGCAGTACTGTCTATCTGTATGTCATCTGATGGAAACAAGACAAACGTCTTTCTCAGGTCTGCATCCCCTTAACAATTGTATGTATTGAGCCGTACTGTATTGTACCCATTCTGCAATCTGTTAAATAAAGTTTTCATTCATGTGTGTCATATATGTTATGATGAATTGAAAATGGGGGACCCTGATGTAAACAAGACGAAAGTCTTTCTCTGGTCTGCATCCCCTTAAACAATTGTGTGTATTGAGCTGTACTGTATTGTACCCATTCTGCAATCTGTTAATACAATTTTCAATCAATCAAACCATAGTAAAATCACGTGTCTGTTATGTACATTCACACTTTGTTGATGTGTTGGCGTCACTCAGGGTGTGGAGGGAGCCTCGGCAGCTGCGCACGCACTGTCGCTTCCAGCTGATTCATATGGAAACGATGTAAGTATGTATGTTAGTGTGACAACAACTACAATTTGTCTCCTCCATAACTAACTGGTGACAAGAGGCATGTCGTGAAGAAAACCATATCCTGATGCTGGGTGGGTTGTGTGTCTCTTGGCTGTGGTTGTGAGTGAGTGCCTCAATTTGTGACTTGTTCCCTTCTTGCAGCCTCAGCTGGAGGTGATGTGGGCGATGAAGGCCTACAACCATGCAGAAGTCTACTTCAATGTAAGGTCCTCCTCACAGAGCAGTGCAGAGTCACTCTGTAAAGGCCCATGGTAGGCTTGGGCGGTATGACGATTATTGTAGCGAGCGTGGTCTGACTTGAAGAAGACGAGGCAGAGACGGCTTCACCCTTTCAGTAGCTTTTTTATTCAACAGAGTTGGGGTCATCGGCCAGCACCTCATCCTGGGTTATGGTGACCCACAACAGTTAGAAAGATTAGAACAAACTACATTTACCAACCCATACAAATAAAACCCAGACACTTGTATTTATTAACATTAACAGAACAACAAGAAAACTGAACAGTAACGGTCAACTGAACAAAACACACATAAAGGCTCATGGGATACAGGTCTCTCCACGAACGCCTGGAACCCCAGGACACTATAATATTATCGTGCACATGGCCACGACAATGGCCCTCGCATGTTCCCGATAACGGAACGATATTCAATTATGCAACACCGGTTATGGATCTTGTGCTGTAGTCTGTGTCTCTCTTTCCCCCTTCTCTCTTGCTTCATCATTGTTGTAGCAAAAAAGGTAACATTGCGTGAGGCTACTAGTGATGGGAATTCCGCCTCTTTAGAGCCGGTTCTTTTGGCTCGGCTCACTACAAGATTTTTTGTTGCTTAAAATACATTTATTACCAAATATTATGTCAAATTAATTACTAATGTAAAAAACATAAATTATATAAAATGTTTCATTTATATAGCTTTATTGACATACTCAACATGAAGCAGAGTGCTACAAAAATAGTGTCATAGCTAGTGTCTAGGTGGTTGTGGTGGTGTACTGGATGATGCTGTAGAAAAGATTGCAGCAACAGTTGCAGTAGACACACTGGCACCTTCATTAATAGCAGGTTCCCTTGCTTGTCTTTATTTTCCAATTGCTAATTGTACTGCTTTTCCCGCTGTCACTAATTTCCTCACCTTTCCAGCGTGTTGTCTCCGTCTGTCACGCTAGTGCATGTTCTCTCTCGTCTCCCTCCCGCCTCCTGTCCATGTGCTCACTGCGCTGTGTCTGTAACCCCTCCCCCTTCTGCTCAGCGTGGACACACAGACGCCACCACACATTGACCAATCACGTGCAGCTTTAAAAACAAAACAAAAAAAATAGGGACGCCCCGATCACGTTTTTTGCCACCAATACCCATCACTGATCGTCTATGAGCCATATCGGCCGATAAACTGCAGATACCGATCGTTTTTGGTTTTGTTATAGCAGCTGGCAGTATTATACTGTAGGTCTAACACAGGCATTCTCAAAGTCCGGACTCCGGTCGCGGTCCAGATCCGGACCAAACCACAACTGTCTCTGGACTCTGAGCAAATTATACTTTTCATATGTATTATCTGCGAGACAGCGCCAACACGCAACGAGTCAAAATTCTCCGCTATCTTAACTGCAAGCAGCGTCTGTCTGCTCCACTGTCATTCCCCCACCCACAGTCTGCGAATCAGAGGCAGAGTAGGGCGGGTCTTCACGGAATGCTTGTTGTTGTCTCTCAGTGACCTGGGGCAGTGTGTAGCGTATGGGTTAGCGAGACTCAATGTGCGAGAATAGTCAGTCGTCTCGACCATAGATATACATCTATGGTCTCGACTACAATTACTCCCTCTCATGCTCGCTCTCTCTCACACACACACGCTCGCACACACACACACACACGCTCTCTCATGCTCTCATTACAACTCCACTGAGAATTGGATCATGTTTTTCGCGCGCGTCATCGATCGGTTTTCGCAATCGGCGACTAGAAAGCATTATCCTAATTCCCCAATCGCATATTTATACTCGGCATTAAAGTGTTCCGTCTTGAGACGGATATCCATCCATTTGATTTGGAGTTCCGTCATTTGATTCGGAGTCGTGACGGATTTGAACCTGAGCCATCAGAGGCGTCATATGAAAAAGGGCATTTCTTTCCCTGCCGCGCCAAGCAGTCATAGCCTGTGTGAAAAAAAGATTTGCGTGTGAAGTGAATCTGGGCCACGCTATTCAACTTGGTAGTTGTAGTCTATCGTGCGATTAAATACCATGTCCCCGTCTGCGTAGAGTCCATACACCAAATCCCATAATTCCTAGCGAACAATCGAATCGAAACTGGATGTGGCATCGCCGAACTTCCTTTCAATAAGTTTAAGCCGCTAATTTTGCTCTGCAAGAAGAACGGAGCGGATATCAGTCCATCTTATGACAACCACGTCCGATGTGGACAGATGATAAGAGACCATAGCCGATTAAATTAAGTCTGATCTGGCAGTGATGATTACAATGACGGGGACACGGACACTTCTAACGTTCAGCCATGTATTAGGTGAGTAGCCCACTATTAGGAAGTTTTTCAATACTTAAAATACTGTCTACTTAAATTTCCCTCCGGGGATCAATAAAGTATCAACCTATCTAATAATGAGACAATATGCAAATAAGATAATACTAATAATTGTCACGGTTCCCCGTATGAAAGTGGCTTGCAACTTACTGCTGGTAAAATCACTGTTTATTTCTCGTTTTGCATAGTATTACATTCCTCTTCTATAAAGTCCCACCGTAAGAGCTATGGCCTCATACAGGTCCATTAAAACTTTTTGATTAGTCTTTCCTTCGAACTAAGTTGAACTGAACATTTCACTGTCAAAAGCGCAAACTTAAACAAGGTTGCGTCGCAACACGGTTTTCAAAATAAAGGTCACATATACACATACCGTAGTAGGCCTCTCAATTCTTATAAAAAAAGTCCCGGATATACATAAACATTAATTGGCATAGATCTCTATAAACGGCCCAACACATTGATCACTTTAGGCACACCCTGAAACCAGTAACATCACAAATATGAAGCGGGTAATTACCCATACAAATAATAAACCTTTCATGGGGTTATTTACAATAATAATTCATTTTATTTATAAAGCACTTTTCATTGTGAAACAAAGGTATGCAGAGTTTCTTGTCCTCCTGATTAATGCAATGGTGTGTGTGTGTTGTGGTCTCATTCAAGGAGCACTACAAGCGCGCGCACACACACAGTTTGTTGTTTTTGTTCCATTAGTGATTTACACACTCAGTTGGTTCATTATAAAAGATACAAACCTGAAAACAAACGCACTTAAATGTTAAATAAAAGGACCACAGTAATGAGGCAGGAGGAACATATTTCTTTGCACTATAATGGTAAAATTGTTATTAAAAAACGGGCCCCTAAAAAATATTCTGTGTGCCCTAGTGAAAAAGCTTAGCGTACAGCCCTGCCTAATAAAAGAAATGTGCGAGAGGAAGTTTGAAGAGACTGGCTAGGGCCTAGGCTACTGGGGGCTGTCTGTAGTGGTGAGTTGTTAACTTGTTCCGTGTGCCGCAACTATGTCAAAAAGAAAAACAAACATTTGTCATTGTCGTGTTACTTCACAGTACCCCCTCCTAATGTACAGTCTCCCCATATGTATATAATCTCTGTTAGGATCTATGGGTAACAGTACTGTATATTTGCATATCGTATATGTCACAAATGTAACATTACTATATACCTGTAGTATGTCATGAATGAATTGAAAATGGGGGACCCTGATGTAAACAAGACGAACGTCTTTCTCTGGTCTGCATCCCCTTAACAATTGTGTGTATTGAGCCGTACTGTATTGTACCCATTATCTGTTAAATATTGATTGATTGATTGTTATTAACAGATTCCAGAATGGGTACAATACAGTACAGCTCAATACACACAATTGTTAAGGGGATGCAGACCAGAGACTTTCGTCTTGTTTACATCAGGGTCCCCCATTTTCAATTCATCAGGACATATATGACATACATGACATACAGATAGACAATACTGCTACATCTATACATTTATGACATACCAGATTTACAAATCCAGTATTGTTTGATACAAGAGTCTAATAAAGAGTATATACATTTGACGAAGAAACTGTACATTGGAGGAGGTTGGGTAGGTTGGGGGGGGGGGGCTGTACATTGGAGGTAGGTGGGGGGGGGTGTAACTGTACGAAACTGAAACAAGTAGGCTCCCTTGAAACGCTAACGCTATTAAAAAAACGACAGACTCATCACTAGAGCCTACGTCCTGACCCTGCATATAACGTTACCCCATGTAGCCTAACTTAATGGAGAACACTTTGGAAAGGTGTCGGCTCTCATTAGCAAAATAATGCAAATGCACCAAACGTGATGGTCAACTCTTACGTTCACTTTTACACTGAACTCTCAAGTCCCTCCTACGGTGGCCTCCTAGCTTTTCAAACTGCGCAGCGGGAGATTATGGTAACCCATAAGGCACAAACGACTCCATAAGGCACAAATGACTTGAGTCTATACTGTATTCTAACGAAACAATTGCCAACTGAGAAGGTTTAGTCAAGGTTTTAACTAGGCAAACGCAACACATCGGACTCGCAATATGACCAAGCTGCAGATGACGTTAGGTCGTTTCCGATGTGAAAAAGGCAGCCGGGGATAGTTCCATGTACTGACCTCAGACATGTGGGATAGTTCTATGTACTGACCTCAGACATGTAGGATAGTTCTACTATGTACTGACCTCAGACATGTGGGATAGTTCTATGTACTGACCTCAGACATGTAGGATAGTTCCATGTACTGACCTCAGACATGTGGGATAGTTCTATGTACTGACCTCAGACATGTGGGATAGTTCTATGTACTGACCTCAGACATGTAGGATAGTTCTATGTACTGACCTCAGACATGTAGGATAGTTCTATGTACTGACCACAGATCAGTGGTTGAGTGTTCATTTACGTCCATCACCGCTCACTTTATCAATTCTGATTAGAAGGTGGAATCAAAATGCTTGAATCTTTCCAGAGATTGTAATGTTAACTTTATAGCGAAGGTCTGTGTCAAGCTAGCGACAACAACAATAAGACTTCTGGTCAGACTTACAATACCTGCGTTGCAATATTCAGTTGATGGCTTGTAAAGTGCAATGCTTATCCCAGCACTGTTTGCACGTGGCTACGTAATCTGACGTGACTGCATTTGCAGGTGACTTGCATAAGGCATAAATAAGTGGCCTGGCAGGTAACTTCAATTAGAGAAACGCTTATATTGACACAGCAAGCCACCTGCAAATGCAGTCACGTCAGATTACATAGCTCCGTTTGAGGAAAAGCCACATGCAAACAGTGCCGGGAATATAAACGATACAAGCCATCGACTGAATATTGCAACTAGTCAACAAAGCAATGTCACGTCTTCATTTACTATACTTCATACAGGGGCGACAGTGGCTCAGGAGGTAGAGTGGTTGTCTGATAATCGTAAGGTTCCCGGTTAGATTCCCGCTCCTCCCCGGGCAGCATGTCGAAGTGTCCTTGAGCAAGATGCTTAACCCCTAATTGCTCCGATGATTAGCAGGTTGGCACCTTGCATGGTCGCCATCGGTGTGTGAATGAATAAAGACCTCTGCAACAGGTCCTGCATTATTAAAAAATTATTATTAAATGTGAGGAACAGAATTGTAAAGCGCTATATAGGTAAATGCACCATTTATTTTTTTCATACTAGGTGGTTGAGCATAGCAGAGGTTTGGTATACCAGCCAGGCGAGGGAAGGGTAGACGGCAGTCAGAACTGTAGGTGACGCAACCAATTGCTCCCTTGAAGGAAGAGTATAAGGAAAGTCATCATACATTCTCAAACCAATATAAACCTGCTTTCCCTTCAGCTCATCTCATCAGTGGACCCCAAGTTCTTGAAGCTCACCAAGGTCGACGACAAAATCTACTCGACCTTCCGGGAAACCTTCGCTGACCTTGACATCAAAATGCTGAACCCGGACGACGTCAAGTGTGATGAAGCCAAAGAGGTTTGTATTAAATGTTTTGAGGCTGGGGGGGGGGGGGGCGCAGACAGACATAATATAAAGGCTAGATGACTCACCCGCGCTGCTGGCCAATGGAGACCGACGTTGCCACATGGTGGCCATCTTGCTACAGGCAGCACAGCACGCCAACTCATAACATGAGTGCATGTACTATTGAAATAACCATAGCTTGCAAAATTTTACAGATTTTCAAACGGTTTGGTTTGTTTTGAACGTCAAGTTATCATACTGCATACTTATAATGGACTGTCGTATGAAAATAATTTCAACGTGTCCAAGCATCCTGAATCATAGCCACGTTAACGTTTGTAATAAACCAAACCGCTTGTAAATCGGTTGAACATTTTGCAGACTATGGTTATTTCAATAGTACATGCTGCACCATAGACATTAATGTTATGAGTGGGCGTGCTGCCTGTGGCAAGATGGCCACCGGTGAACTACGCTGGAGACTCCGCCTTGCACCATGTAGTTATATATCTATGGGCGCAGAGGCATGGTGGGGGACGCGAGTGACCAGGGGAAAGGTCTGTTTACATGGAACCAATGCACAGAACCATTGTTTTGACGTCGACGTGTTTCTCGCGACGCACGACAATAAACAAACCGATGTGACGGTAACGTCCGTAAACCAAAAAAATCGCCACCACCTCAGTCACTATAATTTATACATGTATTTGCAATACGTGTGGGGGACATGGACGATGTTAGGACATGTGCAATAATGTCACTAAGGTGCAATATTTTCTCTACTGTATGTTTTGCAATGCTTTAACCCTTTCACTACGACAATACAGAAGGTTAACCTTTCACCCACACTAGACTGTTGTGGTAGTGAATGGGTTAACCTTAACAGTCTAGTGTGGGTGAAAGGTTAACCTTCTGTAGTGAAAGGGTTATAAACCTTTTTTGTTGTTGTTGTGAATAAGTGCATGTGTAAGAACATGTGGGTGTGGGTACATGAATGTGTGATAGTGAGTATGGGTACACGTGTGTATGGTAGTGTGTGTAATTGTATGGGTGCATGGAATGTAGTGTGTGTATGTAGCTATCGGTTTTTGTTTTTAGGTGCTGCACCAACAAATTTCGTTGTATTGCGCAATGACAAAGCTTTCCACTTCTACAAAAACCAAATCAAGAAAATACAACAAAGCTTATCTCGCTCTTGGCGAGATGTTTTATTTTATTTTTTAACAACGATCTGTATTGAACTGTATTGTTATTCATGTTATTGTTCTGCACACTTCATTATACTGGGAGCATGTCTATGTTCCCCGGGTCCTATGTTCCCCGCTTTGATTGATTGATTGAACATTTTAGACCACCAGCCCTGATTCCAAACTCTAACCTTAACCAGTTCGAAAGAGGGCCTAAGCTTAACCGTTCAAAACAAGGCGGACATTAATAATTAATAAAATAATAAAAATGTATAAAATGTTCAATCTATTAATCAATCAAAGCGGGGAACATAGAACCCGGGGAACATAGGGATGATCCCATTATCCTTAGTTTTCTGGTTATTGTTAAGTGGTTGCACAATTTGAAAGCTCATGATATTGATGTTATTTCAATACATTTTAACTAGGGATGCTCGATATTGGCTTTTTTACCTATACCGATATTGTCCAACTCTTAATTTCCGATACCGATAGCAACCGATACCGATATATGCAGGGTTTCCCCCGCCAAAAAACTGAATAATTTCAGGTAATTAACATTACATATGTCTTGTTGTGGAATTAATAGCATTATGCATACTTTTGACAAATAAAATCAGAATTTGTTCTTACTTGCTTGCCTGGGTAGATAAAAGTTATAGAAATGTAAAAAAAATTCAATTTTCCGATATCACATTTTAATGCCAATATCGGCCGATAATATCGGTAGGCCGATAATATCGGACATCCCTAATTTTAACCCACCATCTGTAGTGTGGTTGTGAAAGGGTTAACCCTTTGTCGTGTGGCAGTGAAAGGGTTAAGTCTGTATTGTCGCAGTGAAAGGGTTAACCATTTGGCAGTGTGGTAGTGAAAGGGTTAACTTGGCCCATTTCATGACTATTTTGTTGGGCCGAAGGGCAAAAAGGTTTGGTCCGTCAAAGGGGGGACTGACTAAAGGTCAAAGGGGGGCCTGACTAAAGGGTTGAGACGCACGGGTCTAGCAGCACAACGTGCTCAATACAGTCCATGGAGAAGCAAAGACGTTCTTAACAGGATCAAAGCAGATTTGCCTGAATCTTTCAGCAGCGATGCATTAACTTCAACTGTTTCTATATAGAAATGGCGTCCGTACTGTAACCAGTTTGATGGGGTCATCGACGACTTCAACTACGGAACTCTACTCCGACTGGACTGCGGGAGAGACTACACGGAGGAGAACACCATATTTGGTAGGATGCTATTATAGAAGAAAATATATTTTGTCATCCATCTTTAATTTTTTTTGTAATATTAACAAGTTGAGACTAACGCAATTCTTTTATCTTCTCTCCCAGCCACCAGGATCCAGTTCTTCGCTATAGAGATCGCCCGGAACAGAGAGGGCTTTAACAGTCCAGTGTACGAGGCCAAGCATCCCAAGAGCTAGCCTTCATGTCAGGCCCATAAACTAGCCCTTTCACTTTCCCCAGAGAGCAGTCTACAACTAGACCCATGTACGCCCCCCCCCCCCCCCCCCCCCCACGCAACCAAGGACTTCAATATCCAAGCTGTAACATCCTTGCAAAAGAAAACATAAGATTGTCCTATTTTTTTCCCCCTCCAAGGGTGTGTATCTTACTATCTTTTTGTATGAATTTTAAGAAGGAAATAACGTTTAAGAATTCCGGAATGCCCACGCAATGCTTGTACCTGTTTAACGTGTTTAATTTATGAGCTGCCATGTTCCTGCACTTGGGATAAGTGTGATGCATCCTTGTGGAAATCATGTGCCCGGTCCCCCCCAAAAAAAGAATCCCAATTTTGTGTTCTGTATGAGCTGTACATTCTTCTTGCCAATCCTAAGTTTGTTTTATCCCAAGTTTGTTTTATAACCTTTGACTTGTAATAGTGCAGTTTATGGAAATCTGTGATTCAGGAAATGGAATAAATACATAATTTAAACCATCGTTGTTACCGATTACAGCGTTTTCTCTCTATGTGCAGAGAGGGCATGTGAAGATGACGGGCTGCGCAAGAGGAAAGACACGTATTACAAACCATTGACGTTTATTTGCAGTCACAATGCTTACACTATATGTAGCAGACATCCAAACAACTCAACCAGCTATTCACTCCATGGACCAAACACACACACATTCACATCAGGGAACCAAAAACAAGAAAAATTCAGGAACTCAAAATGAACATCCATGAGCGCTGACATTGGTTGGAGATGAGCTAGTCGTCACAAACAAAGTTAGCAGCAACATCGTAGAGTAGCACAAGTTGCTAATATACTCCATTCCTGTATCTCTTTTTACACTGTTCTGTATTCTACCAAAGTTGATGCATTACTTCTTCAGATATAAAAAGAAAAAAATAAAAGGATTCCTTCAGGGAGCGCTCTGAGGACGACAACGACGTGCGATCCAATCCGCCATATTGACACGGTGGCCATTTTGTTCTGATGTCACGCTCTCGGGGGCCGGAGGGGAAACCCCAAAACCCAGAGAGTATGACGAGAGAGCAAAATGGCTGAAGTGTGAACATGGAGAATGCCGATGCTCCGGAGTCAGGAAGTAGTTCTCGGGATGGGCTAGAAGAACCTCAGCTGTTCATACGAGCCTCCACTTCCGTTTAGAGGTTCAAGCGATCGCAGCACCATGGGACACGTGCACACACACACACACCAGGCAATAGAGAGCCGTAATCACTTCACCACACGCATATCCACTCGCACGCACACACACACACACACACACACACACGCACGCACACGATAGCACAATCTTGCACGCACACGCAGAGAGGAGACTCCACTGCAGGGCCTACTCCTAAGAATGGGGCGGTCCCAAACCTGGCTGCAAGGGTTCCAGAGAGGAGTGTAAACAAAATGGTGGAAACTGCACGCAGCCTACCAGAGGGTAAAATGTAGCTATTACCATCTTGCTTACACTTGATCAATCGTTGCAGACTGTTAAGCGGGAACAAGCAAGTGTATGCACGGAGGGCTTAGGGGTCTAGTGTGTAGTGATTGCTTTGGGGGGTGGGGCGGGTGATAGAGCAGAGCAGTGACGAGACTGGTGAGGGCATTCTTTCACCCTGCCAAGCCTGCTGTCAGAGAGGGGAAGGGGCTATTTACAACACGCCAACCAGAGACTAAGAAGAAATATACAACATGGATGCTCTCCGACTCCTCAGTCTCTTTTAGTGTATTGTACCTCTTTCTTTTTCTGACCAGATTTGCAGCCTTACAGCAGAGACACACCAGACGCCAAAAGGGGGGGGGGGGGGGGGGGGGGGCTTCGGTTCCGGCGCCCATGTTAACCGATCGTAGCTCCGCGGGGCGGCCCGCCGTCTCCAGCGACCGGTCTAGTTTTCCCTGCGAGCGGCTTTCTACATGCGATCGGAGCTGAACAGCCATGGCTTCCTGCTCTTCTGGTGTGAATGAACAGACATGACTTCCTGCTCTTCTGGTTTGAATGAACAGCCATGACTTCCTGCTCTTCTGGTGTGAATGAACAGCCATGACTTCCTGCTCTTCTGGTGTGAATGAACAGACATGACTTCCTGCTCTTCTGGTGTGAATGAACAGACATGACTTCCTGCTCTTCTGGTTTGAATGAACAGCCATGACTTCCTGCTCTTCTGGTGTGAATGAACAGCCATGGCTTCCTGCTCTTCTGGCTTGAATGAACAGCCATGACTTCCTGCTCTTCTGGTGTGAATGAACAGCCATGACTTCCTGCTTGCTCCAGAACTTACACTTCACAGCACCTGGGCGTCCTGTGTCGTGGCCTTAGTGCTCTCTCTCTTCTCAACAGTTGCTGTTTTCTCCCGTCCCTCATCTCTCTCTCTCTCTCTCTCTCTGCTCCTGTAGAAAGCTTGCTCCCCACACACAGACAGACAGGTGCACTAACTCACTAGACTGTAAAAAGTTCAATCACACATTTTATGTATTTTTTTTTTAAATTCGATCATTATAAACATTGTTCAAAATGTTATGAAAAAAAAAATGTACACTTGTTTTTTGTGTGTTTTTCTATACAAGGCAGGCAGAAGCAGAGTACTACGTTCACCAACTCCTCCCTTCCCCTCTTCCACCCAGAGTCCTCTCTCCTTCCCCCTCCATGATTTACTCCCTCCGGAGCCCTCACAACCCCCCTTCCCGATAGCCAGCCCGCCCGCCCCCACCCACCCACCCACCCACCCACCCTCCCTCCCTCCCTCCCTCCCTCCCTCCCTCGGACAGCCAGAGGAGTGATCCCTTGGGACCCCTACAAACCGGCTTTAAAATAGATCTGTATATATTTATATATGCTTATATAAAAAAAGGAGGGAGGAACAAAACCAGGGAACATGGAGGAGAGGCGCAACGTAGGATGGGCGCAGGCCGGTCACGACGGCGGGGCCCCCTCCGGGCATCCTGGCCCGAGAGGGCGAGGAGGAGGAGGAGGTGGCGATGAGGAAGAGGAGGCGGGGTGCAGAGGGGGGAGTGCTGGGGGGGGAGGAGGAGGAGAGACTCTGGGCGCGGCGTCAGGCTAAGACTCTGCCGTGTGGAATGTCAGCTCATCATGTCGTTGCTGTTGACTCCGTAGGTGGAGTTCTTCATGCTGTCGTTGACTTCCCTCCTGAATACTGACAGGTTCTGGGTAAACCTGCACGGAAGAGAGAGAGAGCGTTTTCAACATCAGGGAGAGCTGCTACGCATAATTTACAACCAAAAAATTAATAAATATATATATATATACACGTATACAGTGGCGGCTGGTCCATAGAGGGCGCTAGAGCGCCGACCCCCCTGGTGGAAAGTGGTTTTGGATTTTTCTATAATAGTAGATTTCGACCGCTGAAAATATAATACTTTTTATTTTTATAAATAATAATTACTCATTTTAACACTTTAAGTGCCAAAAACGTGTTTAGGCGTCTTTCCTAGCCATGCTAAAGTTGCAGAGGACGCCCTAACTCGTCTTTAATATCAATATTTCAAAAATCTGTGATCGGAATCATATTTCCCCTCTGCAGCCTTCACACACAGTTCTGAGCTCCTCTCAATCCTCTAGCGGTTCAAGAGCGCCATCTGGTGGCCGATCGGCAGAAGCGCCAAACAGGAAGTCATGTGGATGAAGTGGTCACCCATATTACTTCCGGGCACTCGTTATAGGTCCCGGGACTCGAGCTCAACACAATACATAGCGATCCGTTGCCAATAACTCGATAAACAACATGATTTGGACGTATATACTATTATACAACCTGGAAATGGACCGGGTATTTCGACATCCCATAATGGAAAACTGTCTACCCCACGCTGATCGCCCAACGGCCCGCGGAGACTGGGGTGAGTTTTAGCGTGTAGTATTACCGTGTTCGACATTAACTGCTATGATGAACATTTGACCCACATTAGATGAATGGTATAACGTTGCCCACGGAATTATAAACGATCCCCCGCCCATCCGGTCATCATCAGATGATACGTAGAAACTTCTAGAAGCACGTCCATTTGAAATTTTTCATCTGGCACCGATCGCTACCAAACTGTATTTGATCATCAATATAATGCATTTGGGGCTATAAATCACGTTCTGGAGAAAGCTGCAGAAAGAGATGAAAACATACTTAACGTTCATACACCCTGAACAATACATATAGGACATTGAATGGGCCCTAATAATGGCAATCTAGCAATAGAATTTAAAAAGTTATAGCCCTGCAAAGAAGGGGAACTTCTCCATAGACAAATAGAGCTGGCAACGGATGGTATATCATGAATTTAACCTTAGGCAATCAAAGTGTTAAGTATGTTTGTGTTTAAATGCACAATAACGTGTAATATATAAAATACAAATCATTGTTTGTGCGTCAGTGTGGGGGCGTCAGTGCGCAACGCAGCCAATTGAAAAATGCACAGGGCAACATAAATGCACCTAGCAACAACATTTTGCCAATCAGCGTCTTCAAATATGATGCCTAAAGTGCGATTTATTTAGCGCCCCCAAACAGAGTCATTGGTGTGTTAGGGGGTGCACGGATTGATGACGACAACAATGATTGACGCAGGGACTCAAGAGACAGATTGATAATAATCACAAGATACATTCAGACAGTGTTGGATCTAACAAAATGTATTTATGGACACATTTATGTTAAGTTCAAGCCCGGACCACAAAGCTTCTCGAAGGGTTAGTGCGACACGCGACTGCTCTTCCAATTCGTACGTGATATTCTATTGGAGTTTGCGTTATGATATGAAAATGTAATTGTACCGCCACACCTAGAATAATTTTCACCAGCCGCCACTTAGGGCTGGGCGATATGACGATATTATATAAATATCGGGTACAGTTCATTAACGATACACTTTTTAAACGTATCGTGGATATCGTGATGTTTTGCCCAAGAGGATTGTGTCGCGTCAATCTGGTCCACACGTTCAAACTTTTGAACAGCGCCGCCCCACACACACACTACTGCATCAAAGTTACTACTTATGATAACAAAGGCATTCGTTTTGTGGCATTAACGATATATAGTTACACGTTCAATAACATCAGTGTATTTACATAGCAACGTCCGAGGTCGACCTAGATACCGTAATTCCTCTAATAGTAACCGGGTCTCAAATACAAGCCGGGTCTCTATTAATGGCCGGGTGCGCTCTTGAGCTAAGCAATTATAAGCCGGCCTCCTAATACAAGCCGGGTTACTAATATACTGAGCTGCATACTGAGCTAGTTACTTGATTTCACTTTGAAAACGTTGAAATGACCAGTGACCACCTGTAATTGCACTGTTTACTATTTCATACAGTACTTGGTTTCAATAAATGAACCCAGTACATTTTACTGGGTTCAAACTGACACAAAATGTTGATTTATTCATTATGATCCGTTTGAAAATTTTAAATATAGGCCTCCCTCTTATACAGGCCTCCTCCTAATACAAGCCTGGTACCCGCTACAGTTGAAACAAATACAAGCCGGGGTTACTATTAGAGGAATTACGGTAGATAGCAAGCATTAGTCGTTCATATCTCAGCCCGTGCTGACTCAGTTGTGCCCATTCTGCAGTCTGTTAATAAAGTTTTCAATCAGACAGATGTATGGAAAGTAGGGATGTCCGATATTATCGGCCGACCGATATTATCGGCCGATATCGGCAGTAAAATGTGATATCGGAAAATATCTGTATCGGTTTAAAAACAAAAAAAACAATAACAATATTTGTTATATATATATCCAGTGAAATTATTAGTTATTCAGTTTTTTGGACGGGGAAACCCTGCATATATCGGTATCGGTTGATATCGGAAATTAAGAGAGATGTGACAGGAAATTAAGAGTTGGACAATATCGGAATATCGGTATCGGTAAAAAAGCCAATATCGAGCATCCCTAATGGAAAGGCTTTTATTATAACATTCGTTGCCTCATTTAGTCATCCTGCGGAGCTAAAAGCTAAACGTCGGCCGCGGGGAGCTACCGCTACCGTTGTTGTTGTCATTGAGCTCTCGTCAAAATCAATGGCGTATATAGCGGAAGTTAAAAATTAATACGCGCTTGCCGATTGGTGCTAAGAACAGCAGGGCGGGTGCAAGCGGTGTGACGTAATTGGCAGACTCGACTGTCAATCAAAATGATTCTGTTTGCCGTCTGAATGAATTAAAACGTTATTAACAAATTGCAGAATGGGTACAATACAGTACAGCTCAATACAACAACAGTGGACTGGAGGATGCAGACCAGAGAAAGACTTTCATCTTGTTTACATCAGGGTCCCCCATTTTCAATTCATCATATTTCATATCTAAATCATATAATATCTCATTGCTAAATATATGCAATATATAATCTAATAATCCAATAATCTAAATCTAATATATAATATAAAAATGCTAAATGCATGGGTATTTTATTTTGTCTTTAATGTTAGCTTGCAAACTCAAATACTGTCTTGGTAAGCCTCATAATGAATTGTTTGGGGGAAAAAGAAAAACATTGTGATGCGTATCGTGTATCGCCGAAAGGTCAGAAAATATCGTGATATCATATTTAGGCCATATCGCCGAGCCCTACCGCCACTGCATGTATACTCCCGAACTACGCACGCGCAGATTGATGAACCCAGACTCGGTGGGCAATCTGCGCATGCAGAGTTCGGGAGTAGGTGCGGAAAAGTGACTATAGCTCAGCCGACAAAGTGCCGATCGACTTGGGATTGGTCGCGCTGTGTTCAGGAGACTCGGGCGTATAAGAGTCTATTGGATCATGTCTCCAGCACCCCCACAGCCGTAGCTACAACCACTTAATGTCAAGGCTCTCATCCACATTCATTCATTTTCTCCCCCCGCTCTCTCCTCCATGATTTCAGAATACCGGAAGTGTTGCGGCGGTCTATAAGGGGGTAGGACCTGATAAGCATATTGCTTCTTCCTATTCCATTCCGACTCTTTATTATTTGATCTTACTTTATTATAATATTTTCTTGTTTATATTTATTGTTTGAAATAAAATATTCACTCATAATTTCATGTTTATCATGCGATCAAGAAAATGTTTATTAATTGACAGCCCTAAACAAGTAAAAGTGTGTGTGTGTGCGTTTGTACATAACGTCAGTCAGATGCTCCATCTTCTGTTCAAATTTACAAACACATTTGCAAGTACTATGTTCAAACTGTGTTAATAATACAGAGTAGGATTAATGTGGTGGTTGTTGACGAGAGCAGAGTCACCGTTTAAGTACCAACTGCTCAGGGATGCCGTTACACTGCTTGGGTACAAATGTAAAGAGCTGGCGTTTATATTTGGAAGCCTGGGTAATATCTGTCCACCGACTAGTGGCGAGAGGGCCGCAGATGGCAGGAGTGTTCAAACCAAAAGCGTTGGCAAAGTTCTGCTCTATATCTGCGATAACTGGCAGTCGCCACATTTGGAGGAGATGCTACTTCCTGTCTCCATAGACTCAGACTAGACACTGCTTCCTGTTTCCATAGACTCGGACTAGACACTGCTTGTATGATGAATTGAAAATGGGGGACCCTGATGTAAACAAGACGAAAGTCTTTCTCTGGTCTGCATCCCCTTAACAATTGTATGTATTGAGCTGTACTGTACCCATTCTGCAATCTGTTAATAAACTTTTCAATCAATCAATCAATTCCTGTATCCATAGACTCAGACTAGATGCTGCTTCCTGTTTCCATAGACTCAGACTAGACGCTGCTTCCTGTTTCCATAGACTCGGGCTAGACGCTGCTTCCTGTTTCCATAGACTCGGGCTAGACGCTGCTTCCTGTTTCCATAGACTCAGACTAGACGCTGCTTCCCATCTCCATAGACTCAGGCTAGAGGCTGCTTCCTGTTTCCATAGACTCAGGCTAGACGCTGCTTCCTGTTTCCATAGACTCAGGCTAGACGCTGCTTCCTGTTTCCATAGACTCAGACTAGACGCTGCTTCCTGTTTCCATAGACTCAGGCTAGACGCTGCTTCCTGTTTCCATAGACTCAGACTAGACGCTGCTTTCCGTTTCCATAGACTCAGGCTAGACGCTGCTTCCTGTTTCCATAGACCCGGACTAGATACATGTGTTGAGATTCCAAAGGCTCGAGCATCTATCATCTTCAGGGTATCTGCAGGTTTCAACCTTTTAATAGCACTTAAGAGCAAAATTCTATACCAATTTCACGAACAAAAGAAAACTAAAACATAGCGACACTGAACTAGCGGCTGCACTTGCAGAGCAATCAAAATTATCACGCGTTCCATACAAGCTCTCAATTAAAATGATCACGCGTTCCATACAAGCTCTCAATTTTAATGATCACGCGTTCCATACAAGCTCTCAATTTTAATTATCACGCGTTCCATACAAGCGCTCAATTTTAATTCTCACGCGTTCCATATATACAGAGCTCCAAGTAACCCCGCAAAAGAAAAAAACTTGAATTTCATACATTTTATATTATTTCATCTCCCGACAGCCAGACTGCCCCCCCCCCATAAATGTAATACCTGTGCAAATACCTTTTACAGTTTTAGTGAGAATAATGAATTTAAGACTTTTTAATACCCCGCAGATACCCAGTTATTGTTTGTGTTCCACAGGTCTTTGTCTAAATGTTGAACAAATAAAATAAAGACATTAACCCTTTCACTGCCACACGACAGAAGGTAATGATGCTAATGATGATAGTAAAGGGCTAACCTTCTGTATTGTCACAGTGAAAGGGTTAACCGGCTGTCGTGTGGCAGTGAAAGGGTTAAAATGCGTGCGAGTGTGCAACGGCGGTCTACGGGTGTGACTCTGACCTGTCCCGGTTCTTGGTGAGCAGGTTCCGTTCAATTCCTTCCATCAGGTTCTCAAAGCATAAGTGCATGGCCTGCTGCTTCTCCGGAGGCTGGCTGTTCACAATGCTGTTCCTCAGGTCAGCGAAGTACTGCATGACACACAACCGTAGAATACAATGGAGATGTGACAGTTTAGAATACAGTAGACGGTACGGTTTAGAATACAGTAGAGACGTTACAGTTTAGAATACAGTAGACGTTACAGTTTAGAATACAGTAGACGTGTTAGTTTAGAATACAGTGGAGACGTTAGTTTAGAATACAGTAGAGACGTTACAGTTTAGAATACAGTAGACGTGTTAGTTTAGAATACAGTAGACGTTACAGTTTAGAATACAGTAGACGTGTTAGTTTAGAATACAGTGGAGACGTTAGTTTAGAATACAGTAGAGACGTTACAGTTTAGAATACAGTAGACGTTACAGTTTAGAATACAGTAGAGACGTTACAGTTTAGAATACAGTAGACGTTACAGTTTAGAATACAGTAGAGACGTTACAGTTTAGAATACAGTAGATGTTACAGTTTAGAATACAGTAGACGTTACAGTTTAGAATACAGTAGACGTTACAGTTTAGAATACAGTAGAGACGTTACAGTTTAGAATACAGTAGACGTTACAGTTTAGAATACAGTAGACGTTACAGTTTAGAATACAGTAGATACGTTGGTTTAGAATACAGTAGATACGTTACAGTTTAGAATACAGTAGAGACGTTACAGTTTAGAATACAGTAGACGTTACAGTTTAGAATACAGTAGATACGTTGGTTTAGAATACAGTGGAGGTGTTCGTTTAGAATACAGTGGACAATTAAAAGTTCAAAAGAACAATTTAAAAAGATGAACACATTTCTATGATATATCCAAAACCTTTCAGACATGTTTGCTAAAACAAATGCCTGGTCTTTGCAGGGTTTCCCATGACTACAGGGCCACTAATATACTCTCTCATCTCTGCATTCGCTTTCCACTCTTCTGATGGAGAAGGATGAAGCCGAGAGTATATTTGAGTCATTTAGCGAACGTTTTTATCCAAAGAGACTTACAAAATTGTGAGAGCTGTGGTGGGAAGTTCATTATATATTATGTGCGTGTGTTTTACCTGAAGGATAAAGCTCTCAGCGTGTCTGTGTGCGTGTTCTACCTTCTCGTTGAGCAGTATGAGGCCCAGTAGGGGCCGCGACATGGACCACTGGTTCCTGCAGTCCTCGAAGATGATGATGTTCAGTACCGTGGACAGCATCTACAACACAACACCCATCAGGGGTGTTAATTAGTGCTGGCAGGCCATTACAAAAATGTATCTACCGGTAATTAATTACAGGATTTGTAATTAATTAATCTAATTAATCGCATTTTAATAGCATAACCATTTTAGGCCTGATATTCTATAATCATATTTCAAATTGCATGTGTCCGGATGGCAGAATTCAGTACTGTATCTACAAAACCTTCCGTTTAATCATCTTCCCTTTCTTTATTCATTTGCTTAGATTTTTCAGGTCTGGTAAATTTTAGCATAGTGTTAAAATATATATATATATTCATTGATATTCTCATTTGGTTCATTACAATTTACTCAAGCCTAGTAACAGACACAGTATTTCTGACACAGGGAATATGTATATTCCCTGAGATCCATAGATGTCCCTAGAATCAGATACCAAGAACATGCAAATGGACCATTTAAAAAAAAAGTTTGTAAATGTTTATTCTACGTTCTTATGGAATTAATGAGATAAAAAAAAATGATATTATTTTTTTGATTGTACCGTAATACAAAAAAAGTTTTAATACATTTTTAGTAAATTTTCATAACGCGATAATTTGCTGTGTAATTAATTCATCTAATTAACGCAATAAACTGACAGCCCATATAAAAGCTCAGTGGTAGGAAGGCGCTCTTTGGTCGTGTGCTTATCTGTAGCATCCAAAGAGAATCTCGCCTTTGAAATTACCTTCAATCCTGGTTCTATTTAACAGACGTCTGATGTGCTTTAGCCACACGCCATAGGGAGGTGTAGTGGTTATGTCATTGGCGTTTCCCGCGCTGTCCACCCTCCTTGAAATAATACATTTTCCCAATGATAAATCCCTATACGGGTGGACCGCACGGGAAACTAAAGTGACGTTCAGACTACACCTCCCTATTGTCCAGGAAACTATAAAATAAGGAAGGGTCATCACCTCAGAATACCAGCGTTCTGTGCTCTGCTTGGTGCCAGACTTTTGGTGTTTTGAAAGGAGATATAAAAATGTTAAATATATATCTAAGGAAATCAACCAATACATCAAACGTTAACTAGTTAACAATCCGAGGTAATAAACCCGTTTAAATGACAAGGTCCAAAACGTGGAGATGGCTGATTCCATTCAACTCGACGTCGGCCGAACTGCAAGTTTCCACACTTGTCGGGCACCAATGTGCGTTACGACGCGCTACACGGTGACGCGATGACCCTTCCTGCTTTTATAGTTCCCTTGGCCCAATAGTCAGGAAGTACTCTTTTTGTTTCGCTTCATCCCAGAGAGACGACACACCGACCTGTTGAATCATCTCCGGATGCTGCTGCATGATGTGCAGGAAGCGGTCGTCCGTCGCCATGGCAGCGGGCCGCTTCTTGGTGGAGCGCGACAGCTGCTTGAACAGGTAGGTCACTATGTGGTCCAGACTGGAGCAGCATCCTGTGCACACCATCGTATCTGGGTGAGGAGGACACAATACACGCACATGGAACCCCGTTACATTAACTAACCGCCGGATCCCTTCATTTAACCAACTGAAAACCCGCGAAGCGAGATCCAAATATACCGCCTGTTTCACGCGGAAAAACAAGTCTTTCGGACATTAAAAAAACGACGGGATGATTTTCTGTCTGGTTTTAATTGAATTGACCCTCGTATCAAACCCTGGCCCTCTTTTCTTGGTCCTCCAATCGGTTTGTTTGTCTGAGGGAAGCAACAGTTGTTGATTGGGGGATCACGAAAAGAGGGTGGGGCTCGAGATAGGAAAGATATTCCTTTATTGAGCCCCTTGGAGAAATGCGGGCATCATGGCAGCACAGGAGAGGGGGGAGGGAAGGTACAGGTATGGGCAGGGTAATAGTATTAACCTCTTAAGCCCGATCGGCCCGGTACAAGATTTATTTCAAAGTGTATATTTTCAGCACTATTTTAAGTGTTATTAGCGAAATATGAGCGTATAAAAAATATCTGCGCATTTAGACGCGAGAAGAAGAAGCACTCATGAAATTGTTGTAGTCCTAAAACTACACTACCCAGCTCACACCAGCCGCCGACAACGGAAGTCCAACCATTTTTCAGACGTGATTTCCGTGATTATATCTCACAACAACCCTGAACGTTATTGCCATAAAAGACGTATATCGTTTCTTTACCTTTCTGTGAACGTCTAGAAAAGACACGTCACAATCCGGTCAAAATTGGCGGAGCTATGGACATTATACAAAAGTAACTGTACTTACAGTAGATTTCATTCACAGTCTTTGCTGCCCTGTAACGGGCGCCTGATGGTACTAAATCCAGATTGAACTCTGCCATTGGAAAGAGGCGATTTGGCCCAATCTATAGATGTATGACTTGGTCATAATAAGGTCATTTATAGGCCTGCTATTCTATATTCATATTTCAAATTGCATGTGTCTGGATGGCTAAAAAGTTAAAGTAAAAACTTTTTTTCTGACCGTCTATTCTTCTGATAGCAGATGTTTAATCAAAAGATCCCCGCTTTCTAGTCTTGCACAAGGACCAATCAGCATGGGTATGGGCGGGTTAATCTTCCATTGATGGGGATTTGATTGGCTGTTTTTAAATAAAGTGTGGCAGCACTTTATTGGCAGCAGTTAGTTCGGCCAGAGAAACAAATATACTACCGTAATTAAAATAGTTGGACCTGCGAGATTTGTGCTTTGTACTTTGTAGGTCTGCATTTTAAATGTAAGGAGTAAAAAGTATGTTTCTTTTCCTCTGAAATGTAATTGAGTAAAAGTACAAGTATACAAACCTAATAATACTTGAGTAAAGTACAAATCCCCCCAAAACAGTACTTAAGTATTGTAACAAAGTACAATTACTCAAGTACTTTACACCCCTGATAAATGGTAAATATAAGTGCAGTAATACACAAGGTATAAATGGTGAATATAAGTATACACCATTGATGTAATATATTTACAAGTATAAATACATTGACGAGTTCCCTGCGAGCGCCACGATCTACATCACGCGTGCCGTCAGAGGGAGCATCAGTAGAACAGAACTGTTACCCAGCGCGGTGAGCCCTTCTGATATGGAGGACAGGATGTACATGACGACGTGTGGCTCCAGACTGGCGATGAAGTTCATGTGGTCCTGGGTCAGAACCTCCAGGAGCGAGTAGAACGACTGGCTGAGCTTAGGGTAGTCCTGCACACAGACAGACACACAGACAGACAGACAGACAGACAGACAGACAGACAGACAGACAGACAGACGAAAAGTTAGTTGTTCACTCATTTAGAACAATATACATACCATCTGGTATGTACGGTAAAGACGACTTTGAACTGTACAGTAACAGTAATCCAGAACTATTTTATTGCACTGTAAAGAAACCGTGATTTTATAGTATGTCTGCACTTTCATCATTCATGTCTTTTATATTCTACTAAAACTGAATCAAAACAAGGTTGGCCATGTTAGATCCTAATGTGAAAAACTGATTTTACATGTCTTCTCATTTTACCCTTGCTATTATTTTACTATTTATTATTATTTTATTTTTTATCTTTACGCCCCTGTTTTATAACAGATTACAGAAATTCAAGAAGCCTATTGGAACGTGAGGTTCTGATGTGATTTGATTAATATATCTGCATCGTTTTATCCCACTTTATGCTTTGCTCTTGCTGCTTGTTTTACCCCGATTTTATGTCTTATTTCTTACTGATGTAAAGCACTTTGAACTGCAATCCCCTGTATGCAAGGTGCTATACAAATAAAGTTATTATTATTATTATCTTGGTAAGCATTGTTAATGCATGCAACCCGAAAACAAAAACTAAATAGTATTTGCAGGGATTAAAACAAAAAACAAAATCTCCCGACTGAACTTTTTTTCAGGCCAAGTCATATTCTTATTTTAACCTCCACTATATATATTTATTTAATAGCGTTAGCGTTTTAAGAGAACTAGATCATTTTGAACATCTTTTCTATTGCCAGTTTGCTTTTACGTAATATCAATGCTGTTTTCAATTCATTAAATGAAACTGATTGCAAGGGTTGACCGACTTTGTCATACAAATAAACAAATCTACATACTGTAACTTTTCAGTATAGTGTATAGTTCAAATTATGTATAGTCTATAGCTCAAATTCAGTATTGTGTATAGTTCAAATTATGTATGGTCTATAGTTCAAATTATGTATAGTTCAAATTATGTATTGTGTATAGGGCAAATACAGTAAAACGATAGCATTTTAAAACTCTGTCCTGTAACATTTTATACGTTTAAAGAGAATGTAGCGTATATCAGCCTATGATTTATGGTAAAGTCGATTCCCTTCTTCAGATGACTTTGGTGTCTCTCATAAGAAGACAGGCACATGCTCATGCTCCTCAGTGCAGGGCTGATTTCCATTTTGGAGGCGTTTTTCTCTGTTGCCTTCATGTGGGACTTGATAATGGCTAAGCCTTCATACTTATGTCTCAATGTTCAGCCTGGCCCTATCTTTTTCAATGATGTCATCCATGATGTTAAATGATCCTTCGACAAGAGGGCCAGTGAACAATGACAGAAGGGCCTTTACCAACTTCCCTATGATGGGGAATATCATCCCTCCTTCTGGCGTCTTCATGGCCAAGATCTTACTCCACCAGTCAACATCGATCCGTTCAGTATTCTCCTCAAAGTGTTTGGCCTGTGCTCCTAAATCTGGTAGGCTCGCACCTCTTCATTCAGTTGACCAAGCTCCTCAGATTTCACTGCATTTGGCAAGGACTTGGCTAAGGTGTTGAATGCAAATTATGTATTGTGTATAGTTCAAATGTAGCAGGTGTAGTGGCTCTGACTCGAGGGCCCTCATTTATCAACAATGCTTAGAAAGTGTTCTATTTTCGTTCTTAAGCACATAATTTAGAATGTCTCTACGCACAGAAAAATCGGGATTTATCAACTGCGCATACACGGGTCCTACGCACACTCCGTGTTGATAAATACCATTTGTTCTTACCGTCTATGCTCGTGCATGATTATCCATATATGGTAATGAAACACCCCCATGGGATGTGAAATAATGGACTAACCCGAGCGAACTCTGAGAAACTTCACTGAGAGCGAGATTGATCACAGAGGTCTAACCAACTAATTCAACGTATACAGCATTTCCCGTTGTGAACAATCTTATTTGGAAACATGACACAGAATAATAGTATTTAGCGTTTTATTTTAAACAATATTTAATCGTATGATTATAGATATTTTTAGAGAATAAATAAATCCAATGAAGTTGTCAAGTCCACAGACAACTCCGCTGAGGAGGAGGGAGCGTGTAGACTATCTTCGGTGCGCCGGGAGCCAAGGATGTTGACTGACCCAGTCCTGCTACAGAACCAGCACATTGACAGAAATAAATGACAAGCTGACCCGACATTAAGCACTGTAATGACTGAAATTAAATCAATTTCAGCAGGCCAACTCTGCGCTCTACAATGCCTATTGTGCGCTCCGTGGTCCGTGGTTTTGGTCAGAGTCATTATGGCTTCAGTGGATAACCCTGATCTGCATTTAAGTGATGTTTTAATTATAGATACCCCAGTAATAACATTACAATTGAATTAAATACAATTAGGCCTGAATGAGTCGTGTTCCTCCCAGCCATCGACATTAACCGAGTGGAATCCCGTTCACATTACTGGATTTGTTTATTGATGGAGCTTTGAAAGCTACATGGGTACAGCAGGGTTAGAAATTAAATTTTTTTTTCAAGGGCTTTTTTTGCCCCCCTTAATTGATTTTCGGGGGCTTTTTTTTTTATTTCGGGGGCACTGAATTTTTATGATAAACGGTAGGGGTGGGACGGTTCACAAAATGGAAGGTTTGGTTCATATCACGAATTTGGGGTCACGGTTTTCAGTTCGATATACGTTAATTTTTATTAAAAAAAATTTAACACTCAAATCTAAAAGTCAAGATAGACTGCGCTCACAAATTATAACACTGGGTGCTGAAATCCCGTCGAGTATAATAGAAAAAGAAAGCAATACGCTTGGACCAGCACTCACAGATTTTGGTATATTTAATGGCAGCCTGAAACAAACATGTTTCGGAACATAATCGTTCCGAAACATGTTTGTTTCAGGCTGCCATTAAATATACCAAAATCTGTGAGTGCTGGTCCAAGCGTATTGCTTTCTTTTTCTATAACACTCAAATCTAAACATGTTTCTCATTTATTAAAAATAAAATAAAAGGTTTACAGTGTTTACAGCCTTAAATAATGTTTGGCACACAAAGACCGAACTGACTGAAAAATATAGGCTACATTTGTCAAAGTATTAATTTAGTGCAAACAAACAATATGCTCAGCCAGCACTAGACTTTCCTTTCTTTAATTAATATAAACACACAAAAACAATGTCAACCATGTTTAAATTCCCTGCTTGTCAGTTCTTAATGGAAAGATTCGTTTTCTGCTTGAAATTATTATGTTTCTGTCTACATATATTTAGACTAACATTATTTAAATATTGAGTGCAACTGTGGTGGATTACGTAATTCGGTGAGTTGGAACTATCTATGGGTTGGCGCCGGGTCCCCACGGACATTTTAGCGTGTGGCACCGCCACCTTCAGCTCCGGTCACGTTAGGAGCAGTTCATAACGTCAACAAGCAGCGCGAAAGCGGCAATAGTCCCGGTTGGAGTTAGTAAAACACAGTTGTATGTTAGCCTTCTTGGATGTTGAATAAACGCCTATCATTGTCTTTAAACACCCCGCCTCTCAGACTCCCATTTCCTCCTCTGCTACAGTAGCTAGTAGCTACGGTGTTAGCTGTTGTTGTGAAGGGCTAGCTAGCTAACAGCTACAAACATTGTACAAACTGCTAACGCTATGGCAAGATGTGTGTAGGCCTATGTAATGTTAATGGCTATGTTTTTAAAGTCGTAATGAAGATTGATTTATATTGTGCGTGCCATTTTTACACAAACTGACTAGCACCTGGCTGCTGCTGCAGCCAGTGCAGAACACCGGCTCCGCCAAATGATTTTTTTTATTTGCGCGTCATCTGAACCGTATACGATACACAGACGCTCCATTACCGGATAAATATATATATATAATTAGTAAACTGTCGGGGGCATTAAGTGCCCCCCTTAACTGATTTTCGAGGGCATTTTATCCATTTTCAAGGGCATTATGCCCCAAGCCCCCGTTAATTTCGAACCCTGGGGTACAGTCTATTGCTCCGATGATGTTGTATAACCTGGCGGAAAATCCTCGTTTGGCCTCCTGTTATTGATATATGGATATTGTATGTACCGTACTTTTCGGACTATAAGCCGCGGCTTTTCCCCCCATTTTTCGACCCTGCGGCTTATATAACGGTGCGGCTTATATGTGACTCGACGTAATCAACCCCGAAAATGTAAAAATCTAAATATTGCTTTTTTGACTGCATTGAAATGTTATTTATATGTTCCCTTATTTGCTAAACTTAATACAACTTGTAAATGAGTTAATTCTTGTTATTTGTCCGACAGTATTGTGTCCCAATGCTAATTACATATGGTAATTAAACATTAAAACACCTGCGGCTTATAGTCCAGTGCGGCTTATATATGTACACATCATTCAATTTAGCTGCTGCGGCTTATAGTCAGGTGCGGCTTATAGTACGAAAAGTACGGTAGTTGGGGGTTGGGGAAATTACGACATCCAACACGGCGTTTTGCTCCACGCTCCAAGTTGGGTCTCAAATTGCGGTACAAATCAAGGAGAATGTGTCTCGGGTAGCGGACTCTACTTAATATTATTATGTTCTCTCTCTCTGCAAATAGACTGCCCTATATCTCTGAAAACATCTGAGCGCACAGTATTCCTATAATAACGCTATGAACCAGGCTGAATTCATTCGGAAATACCTATGGTTTGACAATAATTACACCAATGTCGCTATTTTACAATAAACTATAGTGAATTACGGGTCATACAGAACACGTCATTGTTGAAACTAATGCATGAAACTGATGAAAGCATATGCCGCCTGGCGCCAGGTACGCACGGTCTGAGCTGTGCGTAGATATACGCACAATGTCAAGCACAAGTTCAAATTGATAAGTCCCACACTTTGCTTAGAAACGATCGTACGCACGGGTTACGCACATATCTGTGCGTACGCACCATTGATAAATGAGGGCCCAGGAGTGGAGAAGAAGGATTTTGAGGCTGTAGCAGGTGTAGTGGCTCTGACTCCAGGAGTGGAGGATTTTGAGGCTGTAGCAGGTGTAGTGGCTCTGACTCCAGGTCCAGGAGTGGAGGATGTTGAGGCTGTAGCAGGTGTAGTGGCTCTGACTCCAGGTCCAGGAGTGGAGGATGTTGAGGCTGTAGCAGGTGTAGTGGCTCTGCCTCCAGAGTGGAGGATGTTGAGGCTGTAGCACTGCAGGTGTAGTGGCTCTGACTCCAGAGTGGAGGATGTTGAGGCTGTAGCAGGTGTAGTGGCTCTGACTCCAGGAGTGGAGGATTTTGAGGCTGTAGCAGGTGTAGTGGCTCTGACTCCAGGTCCAGGAGTGGAGGATGTTGAGGCTGTAGCAGGTGTAGTGTCTCTGCCTCCAGGAGTGGAGGAGGCATAATGCAGGATATGTGTTTTCTGACATGCGTTTTCGGTAGTTCAAATTCAGTATTGTATATACTGTAGTTCAAATTATGTATTATTGTGTATAGTTCAAATTATGTATAGTTCAAATTATGTATTGTGTATAGTAGGGCTGACCCCTATTAGTCGAATAGTCGACTAATCGATCTAAAGGAGCCGTAGTCGACTGCCAACCTCTAAGTAAAAAAAATAATAATAATAATTAAACTTTAAATTTTATTTAATTTTTATCATTCTTTCCAAAAGAAAAGAGGCCTAGAAGCGTGGCTAACGCTAATGGCACGCATACCAGAGGCTAACTGCCTAAGAAAACAGGCACAGAGGCACTGAAAGAGGATTTCACCCATCTAATGAACACACTAGACTAGACAAATATCAAGATGTATCCATCAGTGGACCAATTGCATGCTTTTGCAGAGGACAAGAAGCCTTCCGTTGACTCCTTCAGACATTAAGAACCCCCCACAGCCCAAATGGAATGATTAAAAAAAATATATATATATATGGTATATATATATACTTTATTTTTTTTATTTTTTATTTTCATCACTAATAGTCTACTATCGGCAAATTTCGGCCAATCATAGTCGACTATCCAAATCCTTAGTCAGGGACAGCCCTAGTGTATAGTTGAAATTATGTATCGTCTATAGTTGAAATGATGTATTGTGTATAGTTGAAATTATGTATTGTGTATAGTTGAAATTATGTATTGTTAGCTAACGTTACTGTTTAAACAAAACTACACAGTCAACTATTCACTTTAGTTTAATACATGATGCATTGTCTAACTGGCTAGCTACTGGTAGCTCCTGATATCAACAAATGCGCATTTCAGTTTAAGAATGATAGGGATGCCCGTGCCGATCGATCGGCCAGCATGAGACCTCCGTTAGCTAGGTAGCTAACGTTAGCTCACTGTTTTAACTACCGTACTTTTCGGACTATAAGCCGCGGCTTTTTTCCCCATTTTTCGACCCTGCGGCTTATATAACGGTGCGGCTTATATGTGGACCAAACCCGAAAATGTAAAAATCTTGCTTTTTTTACTGCATTGAAATGTTATTTATCTGTTCCCTTATTTGCTCAACTTAATACAACTTGTAAATGAGTTAATTCTTGTTATTTGTCTGACAGTATTGTGTCCCAATGCTGGTGGAAAGACTACAAACGAGAAGCTGGGTGTGGTCTGTGCGGGTGCATTTAGCGAGGTGTTAACACACAAGAATAGCGTATAACATATTACCAATAACATATGGAAATTAAACATTAAAACACCTGCGGCTTATAGTCCAGTGCGGCTTATATATGTACACATCATTCAATTTAGCTGCTGCGGCTTATAGTCAGGTGCGGCTTATAGTGCGAAAAGTACGGTAAATGACCCAGTAAACGAAATAGTTCACTTTATTTTAACACATGATGCATTGTCTAACATCATCTAGCCGGCTAGCAGTAGCTACAGATAGCTCCCGATATCAATGTCTTATAACATGATTGACATTATTCGTTTTTTGCAGCTGAACATTGGCTAATTAGCCATCATGCTTCATAACAACACTGCGAAGATGGCAATGCTGAATGTGATTTGACCAAAGCAGAGTATACACACAGACAGTGGAGCTGTTTGCAGATAGCGAGCATTTTGACTTGTTGCGTGGTGGCGATGTCTCGCAGATAATACAACTACAAGTATAATTATATATTATATATATTTTATAAAAAATAAAAATAAGTTATATATATACCGTACTTTTCGGACTATAAGCCGCGGCTTTTCCCCCCATTTTTCGACCCTGCGGCTTATATAACGGTGCGGCTTATATGTGGACAAAACCCGAAAATCTAAATATTGCTTTTTTTACTGCATTGAAATGTTATTTATCTGTTCCCTTATTTGCTAAACTTAATACAACTTGTAAATGAGTTAATGTTATTTGTCCGACAGTATTGTGTCCCAATGGGAGTCATTCTCTGTAGAGGTGGGAACTTAAAGCTCAATATAAGAACGGCCATGCACCACCACTCACAGAATCGAGAAAGAGCAATCAATCTGTCAATCCTTTCCGTGTCCGGGCCGGGTGAGGTTTCCCGTGTTGAGTCAAATTAAGCCGCAGGCTCCACTCCTTACATATGGTAATTAAACATTAAAACACATGCGGCTTATAGTCCAGTGCGGCTTATATATGTACACATCATTCAATTTAGCTGCTGCGGCTTATAGTCAGGTGCGGCTTATAGTGCGAAAAGTACGGTATATATTTTTTTTATAAAACCAAAACCGATCGGCCGATATGGCTCATAGACGATCGGTGATCGGTATCTGTGGCAAAAAACGTGATTGGGGCATCCCTAATGGTAAAGTCTATTCCCGCTGGGATGCGCCATCTCCGTCAAAACATCTCCTGACTGAACTTTTTTTTCAGGCAAAGCCATTCTTATTTTAACCTCCACTGTATATCTTTATTCAATAGCGTTAGCTAAAAGGAAAAGACAGCCCGTATCAGGGTCTGACGGCACTACAATTACATCTTCATATCATAACAACAGGCTGAGACTCACCGGTAGAGCCGCCGCGCCGCCGCTAACCCTTCGATACGCTTTGTGGTCCGGGCATAAATGTGTCCATAAATCCATTTAGTTAGATCTCATCCAACACCGTCTGAATGTATCTTGCGATTATTATACATTTCCGACGACGAACTATTAGCGCAATCCGGTCTCTCAAGTCGCTGCGTCCTGCCGATTGCTCGCCAATGACTATGCTTGGCGCGGCAGGAAAACAAATTCCCCTTTTCATGATATTTGACGCCTCCGATTGGCGATACCAGGTTAAAATCCGTGACGACTACGAATCAAATGACGGAACTCCGAATCAAATTGACGGAACGCTTTAATGCCTGTATTTGGCATGCATGTTTCATGTCTCTTCTTCGCCCCCCCCCCCCCCCCCCCCCATGCCCGTTTTATTTATTTTCGGTGTCTTGGCCCAGTTTCCAGCGCCTGTACGCTCTCTCCGAACATGAAATATTGATGAAGAGGAAGGCAGAGTGGTGTGTGTGTGTGTGTGTGTGCTGTATACGGAACGTACCAGCAAGTCACTGTGAGGGATGGACAGCAGCAGTTTGATGAAGGTCTGCAAGGCGTTGTCCAGGGCGTCGTCGCCGTAGAGACGGAACACTCCGAAGTTGACGTAGTTGCCGCTGAGCACGGCCTTGAGCATGGAGAAGCACACGCTCACGCCCTTCAGCTTCACGCCGTACACCTGGTCCTTGGGAACCTCCCCCAGTGTCAGGATACGGTTCCCTGGAGAGAGAGAGAGAGAGAGATACGGTTACACTCTTCACCTGGGCAGGGTGGTGGTGACGAGACATTAACCCTCGTTGAGCAGGCAAACCTGAGACTTGACTATTAGGGGGCCGTTGGGGCGATTTGAAGTTGCACAATACATAATGGATTCATCACAATTAAAAGCCAATGGAAAAACACAGAGCAAAATGCATGTGTGTGAGGCTGTGGTCATGAAGCCGGACAAAATGGGTACAATTCATTCAGCAGACACTTTTATCCAAAGTGACTTACAGATTGTGAACCAGTCAGCAGTAGGGATTGCCGCGATCCGATATTGGTATCGGCTGCCGATATCAGTAAAATAGCTGGATCGGGTATCGATAAAAAAAAATATATATATATCGGATTTAATTTGTATCCCAGTCTCTTCCACACAGTGAGGCATACAGTTTATTAATTGAATGAAGTTTATTTTCTGTCTTTGTTTACAACAAATCAAAAACACACTTGTGATCCTTTACAATTGTTAAAAACAAAATATATTTTAATATAAAAATAAAAATAAACGTGGATTAATTTTTTTTTTAAATACTTTTTTGGAAAAAGAAATTGGACAATGGGTATCGGATCGGTATCAGTATTGGCCGATACCCAACCCCAGGTATCGGGACTGAAAAACATCTCTGGCAGCTAAGGGTCAGTGGCGTTGTTCGTCACATAGGATTGAGCTTGCATAGTAGGGGTGGGAATCACCAGTTTCATCACAATAAGATACAGATTCTTTGGACAACGATACGATATTTGCCGATATCACAAAGTCTGCCACGATACGATTCGGGTGCCTGCGATTGATATGACACGATATCATAATAAGCCCATTTAACACATATCAGTAACATTTAGATCAACTCAAAAAAAGGCAACGAAAATACCATTTTACATCTTTATGTTTGAGCTCTTCCAGACATTTAAAAGAAAAAGAAAAACAATCTATTGTTTTTAATACAAATAGACCTAAGTGCCACGTTTTGATATATTGAGCTTTAAAGTTCAATTTTTTAGAACTCACAACACACAACCTAAAACCCCTCCCACCTCCCTCTCCCAAACCGTTTTTTTTTTATGTTGCATGATCATGTATACGTGTTATATTTGTTATGTTTAAATATCAACATTATCTGTCCGTCCTCAGTAAATACTATCAAACTCCTCTGACCTCATGTGGTCTTTCCAAAGAGATGGGACGCGAACACACAATGTGTTTTATGTCTAGGCCTCTACATTTCTATGTTTCATATGCCATGCAATGTTGTGAGAATGCAATATATCGCTGCTGTGGAAATAAACCTTTTAATTGAGGAAACAAATACATGTTTGGTAAATTGGGTATTTTTTGTTAGAATGAACCGTTTAATTGATTGTTAACGTCATCAATGATCGAGTAAGGAACGTTCTTACAATTTGCAACCATAATACGAATAGTAGCATAGTAGTGGGGTTACATAATAGTAAAAAGTAAGTACGTTTTAATTATTATTTCAGATATTGTTTGATCAGATACTGGGTAGAGGAAGTAGTCATGAGGACTTAGTTATAGGTGACATGAGTCTTCAAAAAATGGTACATTTTGTTCTCACAGCTTTTAGGGGTGTAAAGGTATCCGTACCGAACCGTTTCAGTACTGGACCTAAGGTGCAGTATGGCTGTGTACCGAACGAATACAACAGTATGTTAACCACTAACAACCGCCCACCGGGGGCTGTTCTTTTCCCACAGTCTAATAGAATTATTATTCTTTTTTTAAGTCGATTAATAATTTCAATATAGAATATTTGTTGACAGCCCTACAAGTACAATTAGTTACTGCACACTACATCACCCCGTGAGTGGAACATGGAAAGCCAAACTTCCCCCCACTGTACCGAAAACCCATACCGAACCGTGACTTCAAAACCCAGGTACATACCGAACCGTGGTTTTTGTGTACCGTTACACCCCTACTAGCTTTGTTGACGGACGAAGAGTTTCGAACTGAACTCGTCGCTGTGGAGGAGAGCCGGCTCATCGCTGTAAGAACTCTGTTCGACCCCGCAGATCCGCTTCACAAACTTTTCATAATTAAATCTGCCGTCCAGCAGACCAGGGGATGTCTCGTCACTCATCCTTCTGACAGTTTGCACATCAGAGAGATTATTTAGGAAGGTAAATACACTTCCTACCGCTGCCTGCTTTTTCAAGTTATGGGAGGTAGTTGAGCAAAATAAAAAAAAAATAAAAAAAAGTGATTAAATTATTTCCGCCCCTTTTCCCCCCTCCCTACGCGTTAAGGGTTTCAAACGTGCACTTGTTCTTTGCACGTTATCTATACAAGGCAGGCAGAGTATTGTGTTTACCGGCTTACAGCCCCCCCCCCCCCACCTTCCTCCCAGAGTCCTCTCCTTCCCCTCTACAGTGTTAGTCGAGAATATTGAATTTACAGCAACAGCCTGCAGGGGGCGGCAACGTTATATGCATACAAACACACGCACTCACACCTGGGAGGTTTCCAGTACAACCAGGTCTGTACCGTGAGTGGATGACTGACCAGTAGCAGTGGAGCAGTAGGGATGGGTACCGTTCACATTTGAACCGATACGGTACCGGTACCTGTGAATCGATACCGGAAAGTTATGGTGACGTCTTATAGTATAATATTATAATATTAGTGTAGCCTAATCTTTAACTGCAACTGTGAAGAAAACCCCCATTGGTACTTTAAACAGATTGAATAGAATTTTTTTGTTTTTTTTATAAAAAATAAAAAATTCAAATGTTGATTTAGAATTCCAATTCTTAGCGGAGTTCTCACTCGCTGTCTCAAGCACACAGACATGCAGCGCACTGCTCCTCCCCTCCTCCTGCCCCTCCCAAACCTGTGTAAACACAGAGGCTATTGCCTGGCAGTCTGCTGACTGCTCTAGTCTAGTGGGACCTCAGTGAGCTAACGTTAGCTACCGTTACAAAATGACCCAGTCAACTATTCACTTTTAGTTTCATACATGAGGCATTGTCTAACGTTATCTAGCCGGCTAGCTACTGATAGCTCCTGATATCAACAAATGCTCCCACAAGTCTAGTAGTGCATAATACCTCCGTTGGCTAGGTAGCTCACGTTAGCTCACTACGAAATGACCAAGTAAACTAAATACCGGTAGTTCACTGAGGCGTTGTCTTAACGTTATCTAGCCGGCTAGCAGTAGCTACAGATAGCTCCTGATATCAATGTCTTATAACATTGATTCAATGCGTATTTGAGCCCCTGGCTTCCATCGCATGAGGGCATGCTGAATGTAGAGTATAGGGCCCAGCTGCAGCGCCGGAGAATCCTTGCTGGAGCTGGAGGCTACTCGAGTATAGGTCCAGCTGCAGCGCCGGAGAATCCTTGCTGGAGCTGGAGGCTACTCGAGTATACACACAGACAGTGGAGCTGTTTGCAGATAGTGAGCATTTAGACTTGTTGCGTGGTGGCGATGTCTTGCAGATAATACAACTACAAGTATGATTATATAATATATATATTTTATAAAAAAAAAAAAAAAAAAAAATCTACCATCTACCCGCCACTGGCCGGTGAGTCAAAAAGTTAATTTCGTGCCCTGCTACTACAGCTACTACTATTACTGCTTCAGCTACTACTACTACAACTGCTGCTACAGCTAGTACTACTACTATACTACTACTGCTGCTACAGCTACTACTATTACTGCTACAGCTACTACTGCTACTACTACAACTGCTGCTACAGCTACTACTACTACTATTACTGCTACAGCTACTACTGCTACTACTATTACTGCTACAGCTACTACTATTACTGCTACAGCTACTACTGCTACTACTACAACTGCTGCTACAGCTACTACTACTACTATTACTGCTACAGCTACTACTGCTACTACTATTACTGCTACAGCTACAGCTACTACTACTACAGCTACTACCTGCTACTGCTAGTAGTACTACTACATCATCTAGTACAACTACTACTACTTCCGCCAGGCAAACAGACTACTGACGGAAAGACTCTGAATTATCACAAAAGCACTTACACACCACACAAGCACACACACTGCTGCTTACACTGTTTTTATATTTTACCCACTGCTTTTTACCTTGTATTGTATAGAATATATACAATATATATATAGATTGTTGTGTATCGTCATTTACAAATCTACTACGGTTGAGGAGCCGGGAAGAACAGGTTACTCTTTACTGTTATTCTGAATGTATGTACGGTACATTTAGGAAAGCTGTGACAATAAAATAATCTGAATCGGATTGGAGGATCAAGAAAAGAGGGCGGGGTTTGAGAAAGGCCAAACCTATGGGAGAGCAACACTTGTTCACTTCCCCCACCAGTATTCCCCCAGCGGCCAGTGCGGGAATTAGAACTTGTGACCTTTCTCTTGCTGCTCTGCTTCTCTTCTCCCGAATATATTTTTATATTCAGATAAAATTGTATTGCCTATATTTATGTCTTTGTACTATTCCCTGCCCATACCTGTACCTCCCCCATGCTGCTAGCTATGACGCCCGAACTTCCAAGGGGATCAATAAAGGAATATCTTATCTTATATCTTAACAGAGTGCATTCAAAAGATAAAAAAAATAAAACATCCCTTCATCTGTCCTCCATCCTTTATTCTTCCTCGACCCGGAAACTGAAAAATTACTGCCATCTTTATGGTTCTGAAGGTTTCTTCGACATGTCCTCTGGCGGACGACACGTAATGCGTTTCCTGGTGCGGAAATGTTTCTGCAGATCTCCGGTGTTGGCCGTTAAAACATATGGTGGTGTTCGGGGGACTGGCTGTTCCCGGGGGCTTTCGATGGCTTTCGAGCTACGCTGTACTTATTGTATTTATTTTATGCCTATTGTTATGTCTGCACGGTCTACGTTGCACTACTTTTATACCTATTCTTATGACTTCTCCTCTCATCTCTCCTAACAGTCTATATTTCCTCCTCTCATCTCTCCTAACAGCCTATATTTCCTCCTCTCCTCTCATCTCTCCTAACAGTCTATATTTCCTCCTCTCATCTCTCCTCACAGTCTATATTTCCTCCTCTCCTCTCATCTCTCCTCACAGTCTATATTTCCTCCTCTCCTCTCATCTCTCCTCACAGCCTATATTTCCTCCTCTCCTCTCATCTCTCCTAACAGTCTATATTTCCTCCTCTCCTCTCATCTCTCCTCACAGTCTATATTTCCTCCTCTTCTCTCATCTCTCCTCACAGTCTATATTTCCTCCTCTTCTCTCATCTCTCCTCACAGTCTATATTTCCTCCTCTCCTCTCATCTCTCCTAACAGTCTATATTTCCTCCTCTCCTCTCATCTCTCCTCACAGTCTATATTTCCTCCTCTTCTCTCATCTCTCCTCACAGTCTATATTTCCTCCTCTCCTCTCATCTCTCCTCACAGTCTATATTTCCTCCTCTTCTCTCATCTCTCCTCACAGTCTATATTTCCTCCTCTCCTCTCATCTCTCCCACAGTCTATATTTCCTCCTCTCCTCTCTCCTAACAGTCTATATTTCCTCCTCTTCTCTCATCTCTCCTAACCGCCTATATTTCAATATTATAGTATTATAGTACCGTACTTTTCGCACTATAAGCCGCACCTGACTATAAGCCGCAGCAGCTAAATTGAATGATGTGTACATATATAAGCCGCACTGGACTATAAGCCGCAGGTGTTTTAATGTTTAATTACCATATGTAATTAGCATTGGGACACAATACTGTAAGACAAATAACAAGAATTAACTCATTTACAAGTTGTATTAAGTTTAGCAAATAAGGGAACAGATAAATAACATTTCAATGCAGTCAAAAAAGCAATATTTAGATTTGTACATTTTCGGGTTTGGTCACATCGAGTCACATATAAGCCGCACCGTTATATAAGCCGCAGGGTCAAAAAATGGGGGGAAAAGCCGCGGCTTATAGTCCGAAAAGTACGGTATATGACTCGTCATAAAAATGTAAATAAAACATTTATCATTCGGCGCTCGATCCGTCACCATCACTTTCGTACCAACCGTGCCCTTATTGGATTATTTATGTTGACAAAACTGATGCGTTTTATTCATTAACATTTTGGTTGCCGAAAACATAGAACTACGTTTCTGTCGCCCGATCGTCGAGTGCCGGACACGTAGATCTACGTTTTTCTCACGGTATTTCTTTTATTCGCTATTGCCATTCATAATTCAGCAGGGCACCTTGTGCATGCTGTACTGAATGTGTCTGAGCTGGCAGACGGTCTTATACCGCCCTCTAACGCCTTCTGCCATTATTGCACCCAGTTAGAAACGAGTTACCGTAGTTTCTTTTCTCTACCGAGCTGCGGCGTGGGGGCGGGTCCTAAACACTCTGTGCCCAACAACGTCGGAGACAGGATCGCTGTGGATAACTGGAATGGTGATCAGATATTTGGATTCTTTTTTTTGCATTACATCAGAGACCAGGTAAGGATATTATATATGAAAGCTTGCGTTGATCTGATATTTATTTCTACCCCGATCGACGCCGTCTCTGTGTCTGTATGTGTGGCGCGCTGGTCTAAACAACATTGCATGCGTGCACGAGGAAGGATAATAATTATGATCTAGCGTTGATTTCAACGTGTTTATTGAATTACACAAAAACGCAGTTTTCGCGTCTTTTCCCTGGAATGACTCAGAAGCACCCAAACTATATTCATATTCAAAACGGTATAAAACGGAAATGTACGGATGAAAAAATGATCTGTTTTTTGCACGTTGACCAGAAGCAGGTCACTGAGACTCGACGCCGTTATTAGACCCATAGCTATACTATAAAATATAGGTTTAGCTCTACAAACTACAACTACGTTTACATGGGGTTAATGGACGGCAAGGAAGGTGTCACTTCCCGGAAGGGGCGTGGCACTCAATGTGTTAAAGAAAGTTGATTTAATAATAAAAGAAAATACTAATTTAATCAGATTAATCACTTTATTCAAATTGGGGATTTAGTTTGAGGATATTTTATATAAAAATAATTATATTTTTCTTTGTAATTAAAAACGAAGGTTCGAATGTCCGTTCGAAAAACCCTAACCAAGTTCGAAGCCCAAAAACAGGCTTCGGGGACAGCTCTAGTTCAGGGGTTAAAGGGGGTTCAGGGGTTAAAGGTTACCGTAGGTGGTGATCATCTTGCTGGTCTCTCTGAACAGCAGTATGCCGTTGGGCGACGACACGTCAAACTGTAACCTCTGGGACCTGGAGACGGAAACACACAGCGGAGGGGTCAGAGGTCAGGCTGGGGTCGGAAACACACAGCGGAGGGGTCAGAGGTCAGGCTGGGGTCGCACAACAAAAGGATGAATTTCAAAAAGCCCCCACTGAACTCCCCACAACCACCATTACTTGCCTCGTCAAATAATTGGTTAAAAAAAAGAAAAAAAACAGTACAATAGTGAGGTGAGAGAACTAAAGAAAAAATATATTTTTAAACCAATTACTTTGCGCCTGAGGTAGCTTCTGTTTGTAGATTTGTATTAGCGATCATCTGTACCTGTTGTGGACGAGCTCGGCCATGAGTTTGAGGACGGGTGTGGTGCATGCTGGGACATGGTACCAGAGCTCTATGGCTCTCTGCAGGATGGGCATGTAGGCAGGGTATCTTCAGAGGCTCGGTGAAGGACAACACTCAATAGACTCAGAATGGATCAATTAAAAAAACAAATACAAATCCTTAGCGTTTTGACAAAGAGCTGTGTTTCAATGTAAGAGGGAGGGATTCTCTTACTAGGCTCACCACTTGTGCTGTGGCCTTGAGCGATGGGCAAAACACGCCTGTATAGTTGGGAAGCGACTGGGTTGAATTATTTTACTAACAAATTGCTGATATTTTTTTTATCCACTTTTTCTCCCATTTTTCTATTTTTCACCCATCCCAATTTTCATATCGTCCAATTCAACCCTCCCCTGTCTTCGAACGTTGTTTCTTGCCTCTCACAAGCCGGCTGTAATGTGGACTAAGTCATACATAGCACGAGTCCCCTCCGATACTCGAGGTAACAGCCGTCGCATCTTTTCACCTGCGCGGCTCGATCTTTCAGCGTCGGGGGTCTGGGCTTTGGAGGGGCCCCGCCCCCGTCGCTTCTTGATTCTACTGCGCAGGCGCACCAACCGACCTGTAGGAGTTGCTGTCCACAACGCCCGATCCCCACCCTTCAGTTTCCCTCCCCGTAATACGGCCAATGTGTATTACTGTGGACGACCAGCTAAACTGAAAGCAATGTGGAGAGCGGGGCTCGAACAGGAGGCATCCTGTTCGAGCCCAGTCTCCAGCATTCGTTGCGAGCGCCTTGCCCACTGCGCCACGTAGCCGCTTAAAAAATAGCTGATCTTTATTATTACCGTTTATATTAGGGACCTTACATTGCAGTTTTATACTGGAGTTTATTAAGAGTTTGATTGTTTGAAAATGTTGTACCAAAGCGCTGACGGGTCTATGAGGTGGTGAGCAGTGAGACAGGTGGCCCCTTGACATTAACCCTTTCACTACCACACTACAGACGGGTAACCTTTCACTACCACACTACAGACGGGTAACCTTCTGTAGTGTGGTAGTGAAAGGGTTAACGTTCTGTAGTGTGGTAGTGAAAGGTTAACAGTCTGTAGTGTGGTAGTGAAAGGGTTAACGTTCTGTAGTGTGGTTGTGAAAGGGTTAACCCTTTGTTGTGTGGTAGTGAATTCTGTATTGTAGCAGGGAAAGGGTTAACCCTTTGGTAGTGTGGTAGGGACTTGAGTTGTCCACTTAATTTGCTCCGTTTCCGGTCAGTTTTCGAGGTGAAACTGTTGAACTTGTAGAAAAGTGCCCTCAATAGCAATTTAGCACTTGGAAATTAGGAGCAATTTAGGACTTTAGATATAAACCGTAATTCCTCTAATAGTAACCCCGGCTTGTATTTGTTTCAACTGTAGCGGGTACCAGGCTTGTATTAGGAGGAGGCCTGTATAAGAGGGAGGCCTATATTTCAAATTTTCAAACGGATCATAATGAATAAATCAACATTTTGTGTCAGTTTGAACCCAGTAAAATGTACTGGGTTCATTTATTGAAACCAAGTACTGTATGAAATAGTAAACAGTGCAATTACAGGTGGTCACTGGTCATTTCAACGTTTTCAAAGTGAAATCAAGTAACTAGCTCAGTATGCAGCTCAGTATATTAGTAACCCGGCTTGTATTAGGAGGCCGGCTTATAATTGCTTAGCTCAAGAGAGCACCCGGCCATTAATAGAGACCCGGCTTGTATTTGAGACCCGGTTACTATTAGAGGAATTACGGTACGGTATTTGGCTCAAATGTGGCTCTGCAGAGCGGGTCAGGGGGCGAGAGGCTGGTCAGGTAAGGATACATCCAGTCAAACAGCATCATGAAGCTGGTCTTGGCGTTGAAGGCAAAGGCAATCCCTCGCAGGTCTCTCACCAGACCTACCAATGTCCTCTACAAGAGACAACACAGACAATACTGTTAGAGACAGAGAGAGAGAGAGACAGAGAAAAAGAGAGACAGACAGAGAGAGAGAGAGACAGAGAAAGAGAGAGACGGAGACAGAGAGAGGTCTCTTAAGTGAAAGACTATACTGGCTATGAGTAAAAAGACTAGAAATGTCTTTATACTATATCATACAGGGAGCGAATTCCAATATTCAAATTTGAAATAAATCTATCAATTTGACTACCAAACGTGCCAGTCAAATGTAAATACATAAAGAAACACGATTGATGTGAGGTGAGCTGAAAACGCATCACTGGTTCTTGCAGTCAGTGTCCTATTGGTACTAACCCATGATAGCAAATACAACACACTACAAACTTGTTCATTGAAAGCATGTCATGCCTGACCTGAAGTTGTAACTATGTGTAAATTGCATCGTTAATATTTAAATGACCTCCCTCCCTCTTTTTCGTTAATTTTCCTATGTCGTTTAAAAAAAGATTTATTAATTTTTCCTCCCCTGGGTTGTTTATGAGGCGTACTCGGTTTATACTGCTTATTTTGTTTATGCTGAATATTTTGAAAACAAATTGAATAAGTTGGAAGAGCTTGAGTGGCAAATGTCATTGACTATGTGAATCAAGTATATACTGTATGATCAATGCAACGTGATGTTCACTATGACAAAAAGAAAAGAAAAAAAGAAGACAAATATTTAAATGTGCCTAATTTCAGCCTATCCATGGTCGAATGACAGCCTTGTGTGTGTGTAAGTATGTATGCGTTTGTGTGTATGCATGCGTGTGTGTATGTACATGTGTGTATGCATGTATGTATGTATGTATGTATGTATGTATGTATGTATGTATGTATGTATGTATGTATGTATGTATGTATGTATGTATGTATGTATGTATGTGTGTATATGTATGTATGTATGTATGTATGTATGTATGTATGTATGTATGTATGTATGTATGTATGTATGTATGTATGTATGTATGTATGTATGTATGTATGTATGTGTGTGTATGTATGTGTGTGTGTATGTATGCATGTGTGTGTGTGTATATGTACATTATGTGTGTATGTATGTGTATATGTGTGTATGTCATGCCAAATATTGCTCTGTCTCAGCTATTATTGGCAGCTTAGCCGCATGGAGAAGGAGGTGCTATGTGTACCATTAAGTGTTCAGTGCTGCTTGGCCCGCGATATATTTGATTCCCCCATTTATGTAATATAATTTGTGGAACCAAATAAAGTATTAATATGTCTACTAGGCTCCAGGTCTCACCTTGGCCTCCTGCTCGTTGAAGGTGTTGGTGCTGAACATCTGAGCCACGGCTTCGAAGGCGGCCGTCAGAGGAAGCATGAACTGTTCAAACTGGTCCTCGTCCTCCCCTGCAACAACACAGTCATCCACTCAGTTAAAGGATGAGGTATTACATAGTATAGTTTAGATACATTATATAGTATAATAATGACAGAGTTAAAATTGTATATTGTATAGTAGTGTACATAGGAACCAGTTTCTCAGGAACTTAGCATGTCTATTTTTATCATGCACATCTTGTCTTACCTGTTTTTTTCTATGTCTATTTTATTATTGTATTATTGCACAATCGATGCAGGCATGACCACCCGCATTTCACTGTATGCCCTGGTATGTATGCGACAAATAAACCTCTTGATTCTTGATTCTCAGTTACTGGTTCAACTCATTCTGATTCACTGGATGATAAGATAAGATATTCCTTTATTGATCCCCTTGGGGGAAATTCAGGCATCATAGCAGCATGGGGGAGGGGGGGTACAGGTAGTATATAAGACATGGTACAGGTGACATAATTATAGTACAGTGGAGAAGTAAAAATAAAATAGAATAAAAAGCAGTGTAAACAAATCAATATAATTAACTCTGGACATGCGCATATGGGCAACAAGGTGCGAGATGAGGGTATATATGCCCTCTGTTGTATTTGCCCTACAATAAATAGTTACAATATATAATCTAATAATTAGGGATGCTCGATATTGGCTTTTTTACCGATACCGATATACCGATATTGTCCAACTCTTAATTTCCGATACCGATATCAACCGATACCAATATATGCAGGGTTCGCCCCCCCCCAAAAAATGGAATAATTTCAGGTAATTAACATTACATATCTCTTGTTGTGGAATTAACACAACATTATGCATACTTTTGACAAATAATTTTTGAAAACAGATACCGATATTTTCCGATATCACATTTTAATGCCGATATCGGCCGATAATATCGGTAGGCCGATAATATCGGACATTCCTACTAATAATCCAATAATCTAAATCTAATATATAATCAAAAAAAGAACAAAATGCTAAATAATGCAATATATAATCTAATAATCCAATATATAATCTAAAAATGCTAAAATGCTAAATATATGATCTGATGAAGATGATGTGTGTGTGTGTGTGTGTGTGTGTGTGTGTGTGTGTGTGTGTGTGTGCGTGTGCGTGTGTGTACCTAAATCGACCATGAGCAGCCTCCCCAGCGCGGTGTAGAAGGTGGTCCGACAGCGCATGTCGCTGAGGTTCGACTGGTTGTTTACCCCCAGGAAGGAGAAATGTTCACTCTAAACAGGACAGAGAATAACATTCTCATGAAGTAACACTTCAGAACAGAAGGGATCAGAGATATTCTCTCTGGGGGGGGGTTGGACTGTTGCCACCATGAAGTGGTGGTTGGAAGAGGATGTACAAAAGGCAAATAAGAACGGTAGCAAGGACACATGTATAGATGTCATAGATGCCAAGCACTGTTGCATGGATTGAACTGCTCTCACACAAGGTGTCATGCCTTTGAGCTGCCAATAGGGGCAGTGTGACTAACTGAGTGAATTACTGACTGGCTGCGTGAGTTTGTGAAGTTGTCAGTCTATGAGGTGCTTCGCATATAAATATGAATAAATACATAAATAAAAATATGGATAACAAAATAATGAAATAAAGAGATAAAAGAGTTAGAAACACAGGTTTAGATTCCCGTTTCCAGTATCAACAATCTGAATCAACATATTGTATCTATTTAGTTCATACGGTTAACAATAATTATTTGTGCATGTGCAATTTTTTTTTTTTTTTGAAGGGGTTGTATCCACAAAGGTTGGATGATTAGGTGTCTATATGATATGGGTATTATAATTTGGTTCTCACTGTGGGGTTATGATCAGGTATTATAATTTGGTTCTCACCGTGTGGTTATGATCAGGTATTATAATTTGGTTCTTACCGCGTGGTTATGATCAGGTATTATAATTTGGTCCGTGTTATGTCACTGGTTCTTACCGCGTGGTTATGATCAGGTATTATAATTTGGTCCGTGTTATGTCACTGGTTCTTACCGCGTGGTTATGATCAGGTATTATAATTTGGTCCGTGTTATGTCACTGGTTCTTACCGCATGGTTATGATCAGGTATTATAATTTGGTCCGTGTTATGTCACTGGTTCTTACCGCGTGGTTATGATCAGGTATTATAATTTGGTCCGTGTTATGTCACTGGTTCTTACCGCGTGGTTATGATCAGGTATTATAATTTGGTCCGTGTTATGTCACTGGTTCTCACCGCGTGGTTATGATCAGGTATTATAATTTGGTCCGTGTTATGTCACTGGTTCTTACCGTGTGGTTATGATCAGGTATTATAATTTGGTCCGTGTTATGTCACTGGTTCTTACCGCGTGGTTATGATCAGGTATTATAATTTGGTCCGTGTTATGTCACTGGTTCTTACCGTGTGGTTATGATCAGGTATTATAATTTGGTCCGTGTTATGTCACTGGTTCTTACCGTGTGGTTATGATCAGGTATTATAATTTGGTCCGTGTTATGTCACTGGTTCTTAGCGCGTGGTTATGATCAGGTATTATAATTTGGTCCGTGTTATGTCACTGGTTCTTACCGTGTGGTTATGATCAGGTATTATAATTTGGTCCGTGTTATGTCACTGGTTCTTACCGTGTGGTTATGATCAGGTATTATAATTTGGTCCGTGTTATGTCACTGGTTCTTACCGTGTGGTTGTTCAACATGAACTGAACAGCACTGAGCTTCACCAGCTTCCGTACGCTGCTGTATGTGCAGGGAGACAGTGTCAAGGAGCCGACACACACATCTGGAACGATGAGGAATCAATACAATACACACACCCGTACTTCCTAAACTCAAAAGGTGGGTCATTTTAACTGGGCAATATGAAATAAATCAATATCACTATAAATCATAAAGCCTTTTTCAATATCATCGTCTGCTCTCCTATGCAAAAAGCACATGTTAATAAATGACCTCAATGCCCTCTTTTCTTGACCCTCCAATCACAACCGTTGCTCCCCTCAGAGTGACAGCTGTGAGGTGGGAGATAAGTCTCTGGTTCTCCTCCCTGGGTCTCTATAGTCTTTCCCATTGGTTGTCTAAACTAAACTAGGCATCTGCCTGCATACCATCAGTGTAGAGTGGGCAGGGAAGGGCATGTATAACATGCACACATGTATAATATTTAATTAGACCTCTGTAGTATGAATATATTTTAACACATGAAGAATCTAATACATTTATCGAATCGTGACCTAAAGAAAATAAAGATTTATTGAATCTGAAAGTGTGTGTATTGTTACTAGGGATGGGTACCGAATTCGGTACTTTTGAGGTACCGAACCGAAACACGTCGGTACTACCGAGTATCGATTCAAGTGAGATACCAAAAAAAAAGAAAAAAAAAATCTTTTCATGTCAACGTTCACACGCACAATATATGTTTACCTAGGATTTGACTTGAGCCAACAACAAAGCAGTCGGAGCAATGGCAAGCCGAAAACTGTCGAAATTGTAGTTATTTGAAGTTTGGATTTTCTTTTTCATGACTGAGGTAGGTCAATTACATTTCTTGAGACTAAAGTACCGAAAAAAGGTACCGGTATCGATTCACAGGTACCGGTTCAAATGTGAAAGGTACCCATCCCTAATTGTTACACCCATTAAATGTTATTCATAATATTGAACTGTGTGGTTTGTAAAGTAACATCAAACCGAATGAATGCGTGTGTTGTAATTAAATAGATTAGACAGCAGGATTGTGCACCATAATGATATAATATCATAATGATATGATCCCATTGAAAGATGATGAACATTGGCCCTGAGGCTAATTTGAATAATGATAAACGCTTAGGAACTCCTGTTGTAGACACTCCGCGATTTAGGATTTGTATAGTCGACTTTGATTGGCCAAAATTTGCCAATAGTCGACTGGTAGTCGAAAACCGAATGCAAATATATATATCTTTTATACAAATATATATATATTTTTTTATCATTCCATTTGGGCTGTGGGGGGTGCTTAATGTCTGAAGGAGTCGACTGAAGGCTTCTTGTCCTTTGCAAAAGCATGCAATTGGTCCACTGATGGATACATCTTGATATTTGTCTAAGTCAAAGCTCGTCTGAGCTTCCTGTACCGCAACAAAGCTTCCTTCACCCGCTCGGCCAAACACACTCTTGTCAAGATGACCATCCTCCCTATATTCGACTATGGCGACACCATCTATAGAATGGCATCCCAGTGTCAAGTCATCTACAAAACCATACTTGGTAAAACACCTCTCTACCTCTCCTCCCTTCTGCACGTCTCCACTTCTAACTACAACCTAAGGTCCAACAACTTCATCAAACTCACCGTCCCCAAAGCCAGCACGGTTTCTGGACGCAACGCCTTTCCGATTGGCTGCTGCATCTGACTGGAAGACATTACAAAACACCCTTAAACTCACTGCCCTCACATCGCTCACTACTTTTAAACAAAATCTGCAACAGATCTTAACCGACTGTTAAGCGGTTAGCCCTCAGACTATTCTCTCCTCCCCCTAAGCCTCCTCACCTACCTCCCTCTCCCCCTTTCTTCTCCCTCTGGTTCTCACTCTTCCTTTCTCCCTTTCTTTTTCCCCCTCTCCCTTTCCTTCTCTCTCCCTTATTTATTGTTGTCCTGTCATTTTGTATTTTATTTACTTGTATGCATGTACATAACCTTGTTTTTGTTACAGCCTCCCACCCCCCTTCCCACAAAAGGCCTTTGCTTTTTCGACAGGCTGCTTTTGTATATAAGAATTTGTTCTTAATTGCTTGCCTGGATAAATAAAGGTTAAAAAAAGATTAAGTGTTCATTAGACGGGTGAAATCCTCTTTCAGTGCCTCGCTCTGTGCCCGTTTTCTTAGGCAGTTAGCCTCTGGTATGCGCGCCATTAGCCACGCTTCTAGGCCTCTTTGCTTTTGGAAAGAATGATAAAACAATATATATATATTTTTTTAAATATTACATTATAATTTTTTTGCATTCGACTAAGAGGTTGGCAGTCGACTACGGCTCCTTTCGATCGATTAGTCGACTAACCGAGGTCAGCCCTAGTAGACACACACACGCTCACAAAAGGATATCCTATCGAGAGGTCGTTGAGCAGCTGCAGCGTCTTGGAGGTGATCGGCTCACACTGGCCCCAGTACTTCAGGTTGGTGATGCTGCAATAAAAGACCAGAGAGATGACATCACAGCCACACTGATCACTTCCATTGATTACTTGAAAACGTCTTGTGTTTACACAAACCTCTTGGACAGTTAGTGACACCGGTTCAGAAAACTCACATTTTGCCGATGAAAACACTGAGAACCATCGTCTCATCATTCAGCCCCAAAACCTCCGATAGCCGGCGATAGAGCTGAAAGACAAACACACACACAGACACACACACAGAGACAAAGACACACACATGCACACAAAAAATTGCCTGTAACCTGAAGAAGAGCTCTGTTTACATGTTAAAACAGCTCTATGAATAATGGATAAACACTCACACCCACCTACTCAAAGAACACAACAGGAAAGCTCACTTCTCCTACTGCAAACACATCTTCCAACACGTCTGAATGCCCACAGGCTTTATATGCAAGGTTCCTTTTAGCCAAGCAAAGTTTTTATTCAAATTTGACTGAGAATCTTTTTTGTGTGATTGAAACCACCAAGGCTAACAATAAACACTTCTGGTGAATTCTGTGGTAATTCATGGAATAGCTGGCTTGAAGGAAATTACTTTGAATCCATTTTCATTTAGGCCGGTGTATGTAATAATAATACTTTATTTGTAATAATAATAATAATAATGTATTCCTGCAGACGTGGGCTCCGTTAGCTGCCATCAACCCATGAGAGGGAAGAAAGCATGGATGTCAGCGTGTTTTCTTTAAGGTAGCGTCCGTGCCCAGTTGTTTTCTTTAAGCTAGTGTCCGCGCCCAGTTGTTTTCTTTAAGCTAGCGTCCGACCCATACCCACTTGTTTTCTTTAAGCTAGCGTCCGTGGCGTACCCACTTGTTTTCTTTAAGCTAGCGTCCGGGCCCACTTGTTTTCTTTAAGCTAGCGTCCGGGCCCACTTGTTTTCTTTAAGCTAGACTGCAGGGCCCACTTGTTTTCTTTAAGATAGCGTCCGTGCCCACTTGTTTTCTTTAAGCTAGCGTCCATGCCCACTTGTTTTCTTTAAACTAGCATCCGCGCCCACTTGTTTTCTTTAAGCTAGCGTCCGAACCGTACCCACTTGTTTTCTTTAAGCTAGCGTCCGTACCCACTTGTTTACTTTAAGCTAGCGTCCGTGCCCACTTGTTTTCTTTAAACTAGCATCCATGCCCACTTGTTTTCTTTAAGCTAGCGTCCGACCCGTACCCACTTGTTTTCTTTAAGCTAGCGTCTGTACCCACTTGTTTACTTTAAGCTAGCGTCCGTGCCCACTTGTTTTCTTTAAGCTAGCGTCCGTACCCACTTGTTTTCTTTAAGCTAGCGTCCATGCCCACTTGTTTTCTTTAAGCTAGCGTCCGCGCCCACTTGTTTTCTTTAAGCTAGCGTTCGTGCCCAGTTGTTTTCTTTAAGCTAGCGTCCGCGCCCACTTGTTTTCTTTAAGCTAGCGTTCGTGCCCAGTTGTTTTCTTTAAGCTAGCGTCCGTGCCCAGTTGTTTTCTTTAAACTAGCGTCCGCGCCCAGTTGTTTTCTTTAAGGTAGCGTCCGCGCCCAGTTGTTTTCTTTAATCTAGCGTCTGACCTGTACCCACTTGTTTTCTTTAACCTCTTAACCTGCGCCCCCAAAAGTGGCCATTTTAGTTTTCGTTTTTGAGGACTGCATACTTTTTTTTGCAAACCAAAACAACATACTTTATACTTATAGCACATACATGAGCCTGGTCCGTGACCACTTGTTTTCTTTAAGCAAGCTTCCGTGCCCACTTGCCCTAGCATTTGTACAAGTCCGAGTTGTATTTGATTAGAGTGGTAATTCCTCTCCCAGCATTAAAAATTATAAGGCCGGTCTAACTTATTGTCAACTTAAGCCTCAACTCAAAAAGATATCTCGTTTTTGAAAGCCAGCGGTTGATTCGTTTTTTTTGATTATTATTATTCTAAACAGTCACGCGGACCTTAGTGTGTGTTCTAGGGACCTCTGAGTATGTTAGAATTTAAATGACGATCGAATCCCGACGGGTGGCAGTATCGCCTACCTTTTGAACTGGGCTAGTTTAGTGTGGGGCCTCCCCACGCCGCAGCCGAGAGCACTCAAAGCACTAGAGAGCGAGCAGCAGTGAGTAGAGCTATGGAGACAATAGTATGGCTATGGCGATCGCGACTTGTGGAGACTATTATGAAGAGGACAAAGCGATCACATGGATGATAACGTGCGTTTTCACCAGACTACACCGGACTCAGCACCGTAAATCATAAAATACTATAGTCAACCCGCCGAGGAGGCAACATCATCTGTCGCAGAGTTGCGAGCACCCCAGGCTACAGCCAGCTAACGTTCGGCAATGGCGATCGCCTAGAGCGAACTATTGGAGATCATTATGAAGAGGACAAACGGTGACGATCCGTCCATCGTCATTTTTGGTGGACCTGCTGACAAAGGTAACGTCTAATTACCATTTATTTTTTTGGTGGCCCCGTGAACAGAAACATTCCATATATGGTCGTGTTTACCTTTGACCTGGAAATAATATAGGTTTCAGGCGAGCAACCCACACGAATATGTGCATGCTGCACAAAACACGTCATATCTTGCGTTTCTGAAAACGAGACCGCCTTATTTTGAAACGGGACGATTTTTAGCATGGGATAGCGCACAAACAAAGGCATGTAGAAATAAACGTTTTTTTCCATGTTGGAGTATAAATATAGAGCCTGTCAAATGAGCCATACTATTGTGTCCATAGCTATAATATAGGATGGGTCTGCAAACATCGTGAAAATGGTCAAAAAAGCTGGCTCCAGGGAGTAAAGATGGAAAAACAGCGTGGAGTTAACGAAAATACCAAAACATGTGCAATGCCTTTCCTCTCCTTCCAAGTACGAGTCCACCCAGCCGATGCCAGATTATAGCTCATAATCCAGAAGTCACAGTACAAGAGCCGTATTGTTTGTGTAATTCATCACTGCAATGAAGACTGGCATTGTGCTGGAACGACTTCATGAAGCGACAGCGATTGGCTTCCTATGAGCTCTGGTTACGTCAGACTCCAAGCTCTCACCGCCACTTCATGTAGTTCCAGGATGAAGTACAATGTCTGTGTTCGGTGTAGGCTGTCCCCGACTAAGGACTTGTATAGTCGACGAGATTAGCCAATAGTCGACTATTAAAAAAAATTTAAAAGTATAATATATATATATATATTTTGTATCATTCCATTTGGGCTGTGGGGTGCTTAATGTCTGAAAGGAGTCAACTGAAGGCTTCTTGTCCTCTGCGAAAGCATGCAATTGGTCCACTGATGGATACATCTTGATATTTGTCTAGTCTAGTGTGTTCATTAGATGGGTGAAATCCTCTTTCAGAACTAGTTTCAACTTTAGGCGCTGGGAGCGCTCCGCCCAAAAACGCTGGCTGCCGAGAGCGCTAAAACGCGAGGCGCGGCGCTGGGAAAAGGAGCGCGCCTGTAGCATAGAAATGAATGACAGAAAGGAGCATACAACTCATAAAACGTCCCCGGTCGACACGGGCCCTTAGGCAGTGCCATTAGCGTTAGCCACGCTTCTAGGCTTATTTTCTTTTGGAAAGAATGATAATTTTTTTTTACTAAAAAAATAAAATAATAATATTTCTAAAAATGTATTATTATATATATTTTTTGCATTAGACTAAGAGGTTGGCAGTCGACTTCGGCTCCTTTCAATCGATTAGTCGACTATTTGACTAATAGGGGTCAGCCCTAGTTCGTTGCAATGATGAATTATACTGACCAGAGCAAACAGTGCGTCTCTGTGAAGCGTTTTAATGTTTTCTTTTTAACAAACAACAATGGAGTTGTATGATTTGTGGATACAAACTATAATCTGGTGTTGGCTGGATGGACCACTCCAGACTTGTAAAGTAGAAGGAAATGCGTTGTAGGTATTGTTCTTTTGTAGGCTATGTTGACAAAAAGAAAAACATTCAACTACATCCTTTAACACTACATAAGCTAAATTGTGAGGAATGGCAGTGGTTACCAGGGGCGTTCAATTGACTCATAAGAATATCATTCGACTACGAATAGACCGATATGAGCCACATTTGAATGAAATTTGAATATTAAATGTCAAATGTACATATTATTACCACATCAAAGCAGGCGTAAAATCTTGTATTTGTCATTATGGGTAGTAGTAGCGTTAGGAATCAATCATTAGGCACTGGGCCATGCTTTGTAACAGACATTTATAGGACGTGGGAATGTGATGGTCTTGAAATAACAGCTGGTTTTGGAAGTCATGTTCTGTGAAAAGCTGCCACAACCATCATGTCCCTCCTGCCCTTCCGTTTCTCCAGCCCTACCTCCGTATTAGTGATTTCTCAGTACAAATAAATACATGTAATTAACCCACCAAAGATGGCAATTCTTTTCATCTACATTCACCTAGCGGTTTGGTAGTCAAATTCATATATATATTTTTTGTTTTGTTTTTATTAAAATGAAATTCAAATATTAAATTCCGACGACAAGCCCTAGTTGGTACCCAAAATAAACTTGTGTCATAATGCATAAAGAGCCAAGTATTTTACACCCATCAAGGGTCTACTTCACTGCTCGTCAAAAGGCACTAAATAGTTGGTCAATATGCTGGAAGCAGTGGGGGGCAGAGGGTTAGGTTGTGGCAGGGATCGGGGGGGGGGGGGGGGGGGAGGCCCCCGTAATGTGATCATTTGTAAATCACTCTAACTTTACTACTAACTACCCCCCCCCCCACACACACACACTCTAGCTCGGTTGAACTCCCGCCATTTCATTGAGGATGAAACTTCCACTCAAAGTTGTGTGTTGAGAGTCCATCATCCCAGGGAGGGGTAGGGGGAGCTAAGAGACCATCCTCCCAGAGAGGGTTAGGGGGAGCTAAGAGACCATCCTCCCAGAGGGTTAGGGGGAGCTAAGAGTCCATCATCCCAGAGAGGGTTAGGGGGAGCTAAGAGTCCATCATCCCAGAGAGGGTTAGGGGGAGCTAAGAGACCATCATCCCAGAGAGGGGTAGGGGGAGCTAAGAGACCATCCTCCCAGAGAGGGTTAGGGGGAGCTAAGAGACCATCCTCCCAGAGAGGGTTAGGGGGAGCTAAGAGTCCATCATCCCAGAGAGGGTTAGGGGGAGCTAAGAGACCATCATCCCAGAGAGGGGTAGGGGGAGCTAAGAGTCCATCCTCCCAGAGAGGGTTAGGGGGAGCTAAGAGACCATCCTCCCAGAGGGTTAGGGGGAGCTAAGAGTCCATCCTCCCAGAGAGGGTTAGGGGGAGCTAAGAGATCATCCTCCCAGAGGGGTAGGGGGAGCTAAGAGACCATCCTCCCAGAGGTTAGGGGGAGCTAAGAGACCATCATCCCAGGGAGGGTTAGGGGGAGCTAAGAGACCATCCTCCCAGAGGGGTAGGGGGAGCTAAGAGACCATCATCCCAGAGAGGGGTAGGGGGAGCTAAGAGACCATCCTCCCAGAGGGGGTTAGGGGGAGCTAAGAGACCATCCTCCCAGAGAGGGTTAGGGGGAGCTAAGAGACCATCATCCCAGAGAGGGTTAGGGGGAGCTAAGAGACCATCCTCCCAGAGGGGGGTAGGGGGAGCTAAGAGACCATCATCCCAGGGAGGGTTAGGGGGAGCTAAGAGACCATCATCCCAGAGAGGGGTAGGGGGAGCTAAGAGTCCATCCTCCCAGAGGGGTAGGGGAGCTAAGAGATCCTCCCAGAGGGTTAGGGGGAGCTAAGAGACCATCATCCCAGAGAGGGGTAGGGGGAGCTAAGAGATCCTCCCAGAGGGGGTTAGGGGGAGCTAAGAGATCATCCTCCCAGAGAGGGGTAGGGGGAGCTAAGAGTCTATCATCCCAGAGGGTTAGGGGGAGCTAAGAGTCTATCATCCCAGAGAGGGTAGGGGGGAGGTAAGAACCACACCAGACACACACACGTGGCGAGGGAGAGGGAGGGGGCTACTCTTTCTACATTCCACCACTTATCTGGGGCCGTTCACACTTTGCAGTTTCTGACCGGGGACAAAGAGAAAACAGACGCAGTCAGTCAGTCGCTGTGTCCCTGGTGAACAGCGTCACACGTCAAGCTAAACAAACAGTAAAACAACATCCACACAACATCAATAGTAGCTTACTATAGAGACCTTATATTGGCGTGTTAAGAAAAAGAGCTGTGCTCAGCACTATCACACACACAATAGAGCTCAGGACAAAAGCCCTGTGCTCAGTCCCCATCAACTTGGTCCCCCCTGGCGCTAATTGTTAGTACAGGCTTAGTCAGGAGGGGGGGGGGGGAAGAGAGCGAGGGAGGAAGAGAAGAGTAGCCACTGGGACTATTTATTGCCATGTCTCCACTAGCCAGGGCCTAGCCATGCTGTGGCCTGTCTGGCACACAGTGAGCGTGTGCGTCTCCATTGTCTTTAGAACCTGGCTGGACCAACGGCTGAGACGGACACCTTGTGTCACTAACCTGGCTGAGACTGTTTTGCATCATCATGGTCTAGCTTGTGTATCACAGTTGGTGGTGTGAATTTTTAAAGGTTGCCTAGCAACCGGAGAGTTGCAATGGAGACACAAACCCAACCATAGACCACTGCACTTCCACGTTACATTGAGCTCATGGAGGAGAGAGCGGGGGGGGGGGGGGGGGGTCTCCTGAACGCCTGAATACTTTCCACAACAAATTCGTGTTTCCCCGTCTCTGATTGGCCACGCGTGTTTCTGGTCATGTGACATGTGCGCCAATCGTGGGGCCGCAAGTTTTTGGATGGTTAAGCTTAGGCACTCTTTCGAAGTTGGTTAAGGTTAGAGTTTGTCTTAGAGCAGGGCGATAGAACACCTGCCCTGATTCCAAACTCTAACCATAACCAACTGCGAAAGAGTCGCCTAAGCTTAACCAGTGATAAACTAGGCGTTAGGTAGTTTGCAGGCTGTTAGACCCGGAAATGGGCGCAGAACTTGCTGTCCCACGATTGGCGCACATGTCACATGACCAGAAACGCGCGTGGCCAATCAGAGCGCAAAACTCGAACGCGGAAACACAAGTTTGTTGTGCTTCGCGTAGACGCCTCCTGAACACGACGCGACCAATCACAAATCGATGGCACTTTCTCGGCCGAGCTATAGTCGCTTTTTCGCACCCACTCGCGAACTACGCACGCGCAGATTGATTAACGTAGACTCTGTGGGAAATCTGCACATGCGTAGTTGGGGAGTAGGTGCGGAAAAGTGACTATAGCTCGGCCAAGATAGTGCCGAATGCCGATCGACTTGGAATATTCTCGCCGTGTTCAGGAGACTCGGGCGTATAAAAGTCTATTGGATCATGTCTCCAGCACCCCCACAGCCGTAGCTACAACCACTTAATGTCAAGGCTCTCATCCACATTCATTCATTTTCTCCCACCGCTCTCTCCCCCATGATTTCAGAATCCCGGAAGTGTTGCGGTGGTCTATACCATGCTAGACCGTGGCTAGCCCCGGGCCAGGCTCAACATATAGCTAATGGACACGAGGTATGTTATGTCAACCAATGCTCCTGCAAAAGGGGGGGGGGGTACATACTACAGACAACCCTACATGCACTGTGTTGCAGAGAGGCTGTGAGGAGTGATGGTGGTGGTGGTGGAATTTACCTTGGAAGATTTCTGCACCTGGTCACCGATGTATATCTTTCTGAACTGCTCGAAGAAGCTCAGCATGGCCAGCTCCAGTCTCTCGTTGCCAGCCTGGGCCAACCTGGAGTCCGTCAGGTTCATCAGCTGGAGCACCCTGAGACATGGACAGACCCGTGTCAGCCCCATAGACCACTGCACTTCTGCGTTACATTGAGCTCATGGAGGAGAGAGCGGGGGGAGAAAATTAATGAATGTGGAAGAGAGCCTTGACACTAAGTGGTTGTAGCTACGGCTGTGGGGTGCTGGAGACATGATCCAATAGACTTTTATACTCCTGAGTCTCCTGAATACAGAGAGACCAATCTCAAGTCGATCGGCACTTTCTCGGCCGAGCTATAGTCACTTGATGAACCTAGACGGCAATCTACGCATGTGTAGTTCGGGAGTAGGTGCGGAAAAGTGACTATAGCTCAGCCGAGAAAGTGCAGATCGACTTGGGATTGGTCGCCCCGTGTTCAGGAGACTCAGGCGTATAAAAGTCTATTGGACCATGTCTCCAGCACCCCCACAGCCGTAGCTACTAGGGGTGTAACGATGCATCGATTAATCGAAATGCATAGATTCTAATGCGTTTGAAAACGTTAGAAATCGATTAATAAATTTTTTTTGTGTAGTTTTTATTGACCTATATAGTGAATCAGTTCCCCCAGCCACATTTGTGTATTCAACATTTTTTGGGGAATTAACTGATAGAAAATTAATAGAAAATCGAATCGTGGTCAAATGAAGAGATTTCATGATGCATCGAATCGTTGCCTGAATAATCGTAATCGAAATTAATCGTTGTGAGGTTGAATCGTTACACCCAGGGGAGGAAATTAGGCCATTTTACTCGCCAAATGAGTATTTTTTATGTTTGGCGAGTGATTCATGAAGACCACTCGCCACACTGGCAAGTAAAGAAAACAAAACAAAAAAATCATGAACTTCGGAAAATGCCTGTCAGAAATCTCAACTGGAATGCTGGAACAGCTGGGAGTTACCATGGCTAGCTAGTTAGCTGTAATGGATCATACATGACGTGGTGTGCTGTTAGTTATCTGAAAATAATGCTCTATACACAGGGGGTAATTAACGTGAGCTAACGTTAGCCCTTCGACGAGTGGTTTGCATGGACAGTAACGTTAGCTACAGCTTCGTTAGCCTAGCTAACGTTAGCTACATATCTAGCAAGCTACAGACAAAGAACGTTTAATGTGACTGATCTAGAATCAGAATATTCCACCCATAAATAGCTAATGTCAAATATAAATAACGCAATGGCCATACCAACCCGTTCGTTTTGACGGGAGCTAGTTAACGTTAGCTAGTTAGCCAGCTAGCGAGTAGTACCGTTGGTAGCAATGTTTTGTACGTCGTTTGCCATGTTGTTTCACTAAGCTCACGCATTTCAAGTGATGTCAGTGATGTAACCTTGTGTAACCTGCTTTACCTTCTCCTGCTCCGCGAGCTGCTCCAGTTAACTCGCTTGTTGGATTATCTCACATTTGCCATTAAGTCAAAACAGAACCATAATGTTAACGTGGAAGCTCAGACATTTCAAGCATCAACAAAGTCACTTTAAGAATGATAATATAATAATAGCCTGTTTTGACTCCTAAATATCAAGCTGTTGGCAACAACAGCGGCCAGCTAGCGCTTGTTTGATTAACTCACGTTCATTATTAAGTAAAAACAAAATCTTAAGTAAATGTGTGGGGGGTTGATTAGTATTCAAATAGTTCCCAGTGACTATCGACACTCTGTGAGTTTTGCCCATCCCTACATTAGTCCATGGAACTGTTTATACTGTAGCGGAGGAGATTCCAGTGGATGCATTTACACCTATGACCAGAACAGTCACTTTTTACACTTTTCTCGCTCACTTCTAGATCATGAAATAGTGAAATTAAACGATTCCCTATATTTCTGGGGACCACCAGGAACCCCCTCAAGGGCCCCCACCTTCAGAACCACTGTACTACAGCATGACACCCCCTCGAGGGCCCCCACCTTCAGAACCACTGTACTACAGCATGACACCCCCTCGAGGGCCCCCACCTTCAGAACCACTGTACTACAGCATGACACCCCCTCGAGGGCCCCCACCTTCAGAACCACTGTACTACAGCATGACACCCCCTCGAGGGCCCCCACCTTCAGAACCACTGTACTACAGCATGTCACCCCCTCAAGGGCCCCCACCTTCAGAACCACTGTACTACAGCATGTCACCAGGAACCCCCTCGAGGGCCCCCACCTTCAGAACCACTGTACTACAGCATGACACCCCCTCGAGGGCCCCCACCTTCAGAACCACTGTACTACAGCATGACACCCCCTCGAGGGCCCCCACCTTCAGAACCACTGTACTACAGCATGTCACCCCCTCAAGGGCCCCCACCTTCAGAACCACTGTACTACAGCATGTCACCAGGAACCCCCTCGAGGGCCCCCACCTTCAGAACCACTGTACTACAGCATGACACCCCCTCGAGGGCCCCCACCTTCAGAACCACTGGACTACAGCATGAGACCCCCTCGAGGGCCCCCACCTTCAGAACCACTGGACTACAGCATGACACCCCCTCGAGGGCCCCCACCTTCAGAACCACTGTACTACAGCATGACACCCCCTCGAGGGCCCCCACCTTCAGAACCACTGTACTACAGCATGACACCCCCTCGAGGGCCCCCACCTTCAGAACCACTGTACTACAGCATGTCACCAGGAACCCCCTCGAGGGCCCCCACCTTCAGAACCACTGTACTACAGCATGACACCCCCTCGAGGGCCCCCACCTTCAGAACCACTGTACTACAGCATGACACCCCCTCGAGGGCCCCCACCTTCAGAACCACTGTACTACAGCATGACACCCCCTCGAGGGCCCCCACCTTCAGAACCACTGTACTACAGCATGACACCCCCTCGAGGGCCCCCACCTTCAGAACCACTGTACTACAGCATGTGATCTGGGATTCTTACCGACACACTAATTCTCCGTCCATGGCGTCCTGCTCGTCTGTACTGGCGAAAGACACCCTCCCTCCGATCACGGCTCCGATGATGTAGACCAGCCATGTCAACCGGCCTGCAGGAGGGGGGAGGGGGGGGGGGGGGGGTGTCGGGATTAACTAGAATCACACTTAAAAAACGTCACGGTTACCAAACGCTGTAAGAATTGTAGAAGCTACGATATCTAGCCATGGGATATAGGCAGGTGTAGTGGTTGGTCACGTCATTGTTGTTTCCGGCCGGTCCACCTCGCTTGAAATCGCCATGTATTTCCAATGGACACATTTCTAAATGGTCTCGTTTAAAACAAATAAAGCATGAACATTGGCATGGTGTACCTTTCTGCGTGTATTCATCCACAATCTATAGCTCAACGTGAAACAATTCGCAATTAATCGTAAATTAGATAGAAGGGAATTTTTTTTGTGCAAAAATGGAAAGCTTGCCAATGTTCACATGAGGCAGAATTATTACAATTAGGGATGCTCGATATTGGCTTTTTTACCGATACCGATATTCCGATATTGTCCAACTCTTAATTTCCGATACCGATATCAACCGATACCGATATATGCAGGGTTTCCCCGTCCAAAAAACTGAATAATTTCAGGTAACTAATAATTTCACTGGATATATATATAACAAATATTGTTTTTTTTTTTTTTTTTTTTTTTTTTTTTTAACCGATACCGATATTTTCCGATATCACATTTTACTGCCGATATCGGCCGATAATATCGGACATCCCTAATTACAATAGATAATACATTTTCCCAATGATAAATCCCTATCCCTATGGCCCTTGCGTTGGAAATGACCCTGTGGAAACTCCTCTCACAAGTGGCGAGCAAACAGTTAGAAATATTATAGTTGCGAGTTGAGTCACATTGTTTGTGAGTGTGTGTGCGCCTGGATGCCTGAATTCTTTAACCAACGGATTTCCAGTTCCGCGTTCGCGTTCTGCGCTCTGATTGGCCACTGACGTTTCTGGTCGCGCCAATCGTGTGACGGCAAGTTCTGCCACCGGTTAAGCTTAGGCACTCTTTCGAAGTTGGTTAAGGTTAGAGTTCGTCTTAGAGCAGGGTGATAGAACACCAGCCCTGATTCCAAACTCTAACCTTAACCAACTTCGAAAGAGTCGCCTAAGCTTAACCAGTGATAAACTAGGCGTTAGGTAGTTTGCCGCTGTTCGAGGCGGAAATGGGCGCGTCACACGATTGGGCGCACATGTCACATGACCAGAAACGTCAGTGGCCAATCAGATCGCACCAGAAACGTCAGTGGCCAATCAGATCGCAGAACTCGAACACGGAACTGGAAATCCGTTAGTTAAAGAATAGACGCCGCCTGGATGGCTAGTGGGTTGTTTATGTGTGTGCGTGTGTGTGTGTGTGCGTGTGCCACTCACCCTCCTGTACAGTGATGTCTATGGTGCTGGAGTTGGTGGACTGCAGCAGCTCCTGGTAGCTCTGGGCCGCCTGGTCGAACAGCTGCACCAGCAGAGCGCACGTCTTCTCGTACTCACACCTCCCAATGGTCGACAGCTGGTCCAGCTGCTGCTGCACGAGGCCGGCGTCGTCCAGAGGGTCCTCTAAGCCATCTCTGTTCAACACACACACAGTTCAGCCATGTTTTATTAAAATAATTTTTTTTATTATTATATAAAAAGTTTCTAATTATAATAAAAAATTATTTAAAAAATATATATATATAATATATTATTATAATAAATAATAATATTATATCAATATAATAGTATTATATTATAATAATAATAATAAAACTTAATCTGTGTTTTATTTTGTCACATATAAGGTGCATGCATGTACATTACAGTGAATTGGTTCTGTATGACCCTCCTGAGATTCATACAGTACAAAAAGAGTAAAAAGAATAAAGGCCAAACACTATACAAAATATACAATATACAAGAACAAAATGCAAAAATGTGGTAGAGATGTAGTGCAAATATTTTTGTAATAAATAAAATAAAATATGGTGTAGTGTTAAAAAGTGTTTAAAGTGAATGTTAAAAGGTGAATGTTTAAAGTGAGTGTGTGCAATAGGGCTGTCCCCGACTAAGGATTTGGATGGTCGACTATGATTGGCCAAAAATTTGCAGTTCAAAAAATTAAATAGAAAATAATAATAAAAAAAGGAAAAGTACCGGTATAATATTTTGTAATTTTTTGTAATTTTTTTGTATCATTCCATTTGGGCTGTGGGGGTGCTTAATGTCTGAAGGAGTCGACTGAAGGCTTCTTGTCCTCTGCAAAAGCATGCAATTGGTCCACTGATGGATACATCTTGATATTTGTCTAGTCTAGTGTGTTCATTAGATGGGTGAAATACTCTTTCAGTGCCTCGGTGCCTGTTTTCGTAGGCAGTTAGCCTCTGGTATGCGTGCCATTAGCGTTAGCCACGCTTCTAGGCCTCTTTTATTTTGGAAAGAATGATAAAAAAAATATATATATTATAATAATTCCTTTTTTTTGTATTCGACTAAGAGGTTGGCTAGTCGACTACGGCTCCTTTCGACCGATTAGTAGACTAATCGACTAATAGGGGTCAGCCCTAGTGTGCAATGAATGTAGAATGGACTCTGCTCTCTCCGCTCTCTCACTCTCAGCTGACCATCCCTTTTTGAGAATACTCAACGTCCTACCGAGCCGCACTTGAAGAGTGGAGGAACAGGAGAGCATTAACCCATTCAGTGCCGACCACGAGATTAGTCGGGTTAACTCGGGTTAATTAACGGGTTAATTCGAAGCTTCGAATTAAAAAAAAATATATATATATTTTTTTTTATCTTATGTTGTGGGACTTGTACAGCACTTTGGTAAACTTTGTTGTTTTTAAATGTGCTCTATAAATAAAGTGGATTGGATTAATGAATTAAGTAGCCCCTTTCGTGACTGTGACGCAGCCAACACAGTGTGATTTAATTCAAGGTGGATCGCTGTTGTCGTTTGAACAACTTCAGATTTCATGGGAACTACCAATCCCCCAAATCAAGAATGTTTAAGATGAATGAAGTAAGATTTTGATTATTTGAAATATGGCCTGTGTAGACTAAACTATGCACAGAATTATGTCAGTCTACAAGGTCCAGATTCTACATGGTCCGGCAATGTAGACCTTGTAGACTCCACTACAGACCAATTATCAGTGAATGTTCATGCATTTTTAAGAAGGGCTACTTCCACAAAAAAACAAAGAACTCACCAAAACATCTCAGTAGCACCTTATCTAAATGTTCTATTTCATATATGGAGATTCATATTTATTTATGTATTGCATGCATTTCTACATTTTATTTCCTATTTTGTTTATTCATCCCAGTATCTTTCTTTCTTATGTGTGGAATTCTACAAGGCATTTACATTCACATTTACATTTAGTCATTTAGCTGACGCTTTTATCCAAAGCGACTTACAAGTTCTGTACGACAGGTCATCAGGAAGGATACAACTCTATCAGCTGAGTAACAATATTCATCAAAGTGTTGCGTGTTACAGTGTAGGTTAGTTTATTAGGACAAGTGCATGACAGTAAGGTTAGTTAGGGTTAGATTTTTTTAATTTAATTTTTTTAATTTAATTTCAGATAATGGTTGAAGAAGTGCGTCTTTAGTCGACGGCGAAAGATTGGATGGGATTCGGCTGTCCTAACTGGGGTGGGTAGTTCATTCCACCATTGTGGGGCAAGGACTGAGAATAGGCGTGTAGGTGGTGTATATGTGTTTGAGGATGATATCCTTCAAACAGGCAATAGTGATGATATAATTTGGGCAGTGCTGAGCTGGGTTACTTTCCTCCAGTGTATTTGTCCCCCGGCCCCACCCAATGGCCCCATGCACACACACACACACACACACACACACAGAAGTAAAAATAAAATAAAAAATGTTTGAAAAAGATTTTTTGAAAAAAAAATTATATTTTTTTTATTTAAACTTCGATTTTTTTTTTTAATGTTCGAAGCTTGTGCCATCGAACGAAGCTTCGAAGCTTCGAAGTATTTAAGACAGCCCTAGTTACCACATTCACTTGGGAGGCTCGGAGCAGCTTTCGATTATGTGTTTTGGTGCTATAACGTTGGATCAATGAACGCGATCAATATTTGGAATGGCGATCAAGAATTGGATTAATCTTTTTGCAGAACATCTGATGTGAGGTAAGGACTCTATGTTACCAGTCTTGGGTTAATCAGATGTTCCTATCACCGCCATCGCAGCGTGTGTGTGTGTGTGTGTGCATAACGTTAGCCGTATCCACGGCATGGATAATCTTGGATAACTTCTCTAGCGTGCATAAGTACACATATACTATCGATAATCTAGCGTTTATTTGAAAACGATTCATAAATCAGCCGAAAAATGACAACGTGTTTTGTGTATTCCAGTAAAGGGCTATTATCGCGGATTTCTCTGGAATTCTCCAAAATCTTCAAAACTATACTCGTATTCAAAACGGTATAAAACGGAAATGTACCAATGAAAAAACAATACGTTTCGTACATATTGACTGCAAGCAAGTCATTGATAAGCGAGGAGTGTTTTAGACCCATAATTTAAGATATAGTTTAGGCGTTCGCAAATTTCCCCGACCTCCCATTGACCTCCTTACTGGCACGCTAGCCCTACTATGGTCAAAGGGGCGTGGCTCTGAATGAGTTAATGAAGAGTTTGAAGGGCGAGTGGAGGAACAGGAGAGCATTAATGAAGAGTTTGAGTGGAGGAACAGGAGAGCATTAATGAAGAGTTTGAGTGGAGGAACAGGAGAGCATTAATGAAGAGTTTGAGGGGAGGAACAGGAGAGCATTAATGAAGAGTTTGAGTGGAGGAACAGGAGATCATTAATGAAGAGTTTGAGGGGAGGAACAGGAGAGCATTAATGAAGAGTTTGAGTGGAGGAACAGGAGAGCATTAATGAAGAGTTTGAGTGGAGGAACAGGAGATCATTAATGAAGAGTTTGAGGGGAGGAACAGGAGAGCATTAATGAAGAGTTTGAGTGGAGGAACAGGAGAGCATTAATGAAGAGTTTGAGGGGAGGAACAGGAGAGCATTAATGAAGAGTTTGAGTGGAGGAACAGGAGAGCATTAATGAAGAGTTTGAGTGGAGGAACAGGAGATCATTAATGAAGAGTTTGAGTGGAGGAACAGGAGAGCATTAATGAAGAGTTTGAGGGGAGGAACAGGAGAGCATTAATGAAGAGTTTGAGGGGAGGAACAGGAGAGCATTAATGAAGAGTTTGAGGGGAGGAACAGGAGAGCATTAATGAAGAGTTTGAGGGGAGGAACAGGAGAGCATTAATGAAGAGTTTGAGTGGAGGAACAGGAGAGCATTAATGAAGAGTTTGAGTGGAGGAACAGGAGATCATTAATGAAGAGTTTGAGTGGAGGAACAGGAGAGCATTAATGAAGAGTTTGAGTGGAGGAACAGGAGAGCATTAATGAAGAGTTTGAGTGGAGGAACAGGAGAGCATTAATGAAGAGTTTGAGGGGAGGAACAGGAGAGCATTAATGAAGAGTTTGAGGGGAGGAACAGGAGAGCATTAATGAAGAGTTTGAGTGGAGGAACAGGAGAGCATTAATGAAGAGTTTGAGGGGAGGAACAGGAGATCATTAATGAAGAGTTTGAGTGGAGGAACAGGAGAGCATTAATGAAGAGTTTGAGGGGAGGAACAGGAGAGCATTAATGAAGAGTTTGAGGGGAGGAACAGGAGAGCATTAATGAAGAGTTTGAGGGGAGGAACAGGAGAGCATTAATGAAGAGTTTGAGTGGAGGAACAGGAGAGCATTAATGAAGAGTTTGAGGGGAGGAACAGGAGATCATTAATGAAGAGTTTGAGTGGAGGAACAGGAGAGCATTAATGAAGAGTTTGAGGGGAGGAACAGGAGAGCATTAATGAAGAGTTTGAGGGGAGGAACAGGAGAGCATTAATGAAGAGTTTGAGGGGAGGAACAGGAGAGCATTAATGAAGAGTTTGAGGGGAGGAACAGGAGAGCATTAATGAAGAGTTTGAGTGGAGGAACAGGAGAGCATTAATGAAGAGTTTGAGTGGAGGAACAGGAGAGCATTAATGAAGAGTTTGAGGGGAGGAACAGGAGAGCATTAATGAAGAGTTTGAGGGGAGGAACAGGAGAGCATTAATGAAGAGTTTGAGGGGAGGAACAGGAGATCAAGAGGTTTATTCGTCACATACATACCAGGGCATACAGTGAAATGTGGGTGGTCATGACCGCATTGATTGTGCAAAATACAATAATAAAATAGGCATACAATTCTTTTTATAGAAAAAATTTAATAGATAAGACACAAGATATGCATGGTAAAGAAAAAGGGGGAGGCTGTAACAAAAACAAGGTTATGTACATGCATACAAGTAAATAAAATACAAAATTACAGTAGCAATAGTATACAAGGACAACAATAAATAAGGGAGATAAAAGGAGAGAGTGAAAAATAGAAAAGGAAAGTGAGAACCAGAGGGAGAGAGAGAGAAGAAAGGGGGGAGGTAGGTGAGGGGCCTAGGGGGAGGAGAGAAGAGGCTGAGGGCTATGCGTGCGATTGGGAGGCAGTCAGCAGGTGCAACAGTCGGTTATTATCTAGTGACGGAATTCCAGTGGAAACAGGTCCAGAGAGCGAGCCGAAGAGCGCGTCTACCTGAGGATGATGTGGACCGACTCCAGGCGCGACGTGATGTAGGCCTTGGTGACCTCGGGCGTGTACGTCTCCAGCAGGTGGGGTTCAGTGGCCTTGACGTAAGGGACGGACGCCGCCAGCCGCTGCCAGAGGCTCAGCAGGTAGTGAACGCTGTTGGGCGCAAACTCCCAGTGCTGAGGAGACAGAGAGGAGAGAGAGGGATGAAGACATGAAGGAGACAGAGAGGAGAGAGGGATGAAGACATGAAGAGACAGAGAGGACAGAGAGGGATGAAGACATGAAGGAGACAGAGAGGAGAGAGAGGGATGAAGACATGAAGAGACAGAGAGGACATAGAGGGATGAAGACATGAAGGAGACAGAGAGGAGAGAGAGGGATGAAGACATGAAGAGACAGAGAGGACAGAGAGGGATGAAGACATGAAGGAGACAGAGAGGAGAGAGAGGGATGAAGACATGAAGGAGACAGAGAGGAGAGAGAGGGATGAAGACATGAAGAGACAGAGAGGAGAGAGAGGGATGAAGACATGAAGAGACAGAGAGGAGAGAGAGGGATGAAGACATGAAGAAGACAGAGAGGACAGAGAGGGATGAAGACATGAAGAGACAGAGAGGAGAGAGAGGGATGAAGACATGAAGAGACAGAGAGGAGAGAGAGGGATGAAGACATGAAGAGACAGAGAGGAGAGAGAGGGATGAAGACATGAAGGAGACAGAGAGGACAGAGAGGGATGAAGACATGAAGAGACAGAGAGGACAGAGAGGGATGAAGACATGAAGAGACAGAGAGGACAGAGAGGGATGAAGACATGAAGGAGACAGAGAGGAGAGAGAGGGATGAAGACATGAAGGAGACAGAGAGGAGAGAGAGGGATGAAGACATGAAGAGACAGAGAGGAGAGAGAGGGATGAAGACATGAAGGAGACAGAGAGGACAGAGAGGAGAGAGAGGGATGAAGACATGAAGGAGACAGAGAGGGATGAAGACATGAAGGAGACAGAGAGGAGAGAGAGGGATGAAGACATGAAGAGACAGAGAGGAGAGAGAGGGATGAAGACATGAAGGAGACAGAGAGGAGAGAAAGGGATGAAGACATGAAGGAGACAGAGAGGAGAGAGAGGGATGAAGACATGAAGAGACAGAGAGGGGTGAAGACATGAAGGAGACAGAGAGGAGAGAGAGGGATGAAGACATGAAGAGACAGAGAGGAGAGAGAGGGATGAAGACATGAAGGAGACAGAGAGGACAGAGAGGGATGAAGACATGAAGGAGACAGAGAGGAGAGAGAGGGATGAAGACATGAAGAGACAGAGAGGAGAGAGAGGGATGAAGACATGAAGGAGACAGAGAGGACAGAGAGGGATGAAGACATGAAGGAGACAGAGAGGACAGAGAGGGATGAAGACATGAAGAGACAGAGAGGAGAGAGAGGGATGAAGACATGAAGAGACAGAGATGAGAGAGAGGGATGAAGACATGAAGAGACAGAGAGGAGAGAGAGGGATGAAGACATGAAGAGACAGAGAGGAGAGAGAGGGATGAAGACATGAAGAGACAGAGAGGAGAGAGAGGGATGAAGACATGAAGGAGACAGAGAGGACAGAGAGGGATGAAGACATGAAGGAGACAGAGAGGAGAGAGAGGGATGAAGACATGAAGAGACAGAGAGGAGAGAGAGGGATGAAGACATGAAGGAGACAGAGAGGACAGAGAGGGATGAAGACATGAAGGAGACAGAGAGGAGAGAGAGGGATGAAGACATGAAGGAGACAGAGAGGACAGAGAGGGATGAAGACATGAAGAGACAGAGAGGAGAGAGAGGGATGAAGACATGAAGAGACAGAGAGGAGAGAGAGGGATGAAGACATGAAGAGACAGAGAGGAGAGAGAGGGATGAAGACATGAAGAGACAGAGAGAGAGGGATGAAGACATGAAGAGACAGAGAGGAGAGAGAGGGATGAAGACATGAAGGAGACAGAGAGGAGAGAGAGGGATGAAGACATGAAGAGACAGAGAGGAGAGAGAGGGATGAAGACATGAAGGAGACAGAGAGGAGAGAGAGGGATGAAGACATGAAGGAGACAGAGGAGAGAGAGGGATGAAGACATGAAGAGACAGAGAGGACAGAGGGATGAAGACATGAAGAGACAGAGAGGAGAGAGAGGGATGAAGACATGAAGAGACAGAGAGGAGAGAGAGGGATGAAGACATGAAGAGACAGAGAGGAGAGAGAGGGATGAAGACATGAAGAGACAGAGAGGACAGAGAGGGATGAAGACATGAAGAGACAGAGAGGAGAGAGAGGGATGAAGACGTGAAGGAGACAGAGAAGAGAGAGAGGGATGAAGACATGAAGGAGACAGAGAGGAGAGAGAGGGATGAAGACATGAAGAGGACAGAGAGGAGAGAGAGGGATGAAGACATGAAGGAGACAGAGAGGAGAGAGAGGGATGAAGACATGAAGGAGACAGAGGAGAGAGAGGGATGAAGACATGAAGGAGACAGAGAGGAGAGAGAGGGATGAAGACATGAAGGAGACAGAGAGGAGAGAGAGGGATGAAGACATGCAGGAGACAGAGAGGAGAGAGAGGGATGAAGACATGAAGAGACAGAGAGGAGAGAGAGGGATGAAGACATGAAGGAGACAGAGAGGAGAGAGAGGGATGAAGACATGAAGAGACAGAGAGGACAGAGAGGGATGAAGACATGAAGGAGACAGAGAGGAGAGAGAGGGATGAAGACATGAAGAGACAGAGAGGACAGAGAGGGATGAAGACATGAAGAGACAGAGAGGACAGAGAGGGATGAAGACATGAAGGAGACAGAGAGGAGAGAGAGGGATGAAGACATGAAGGAGACAGAGAGGAGAGAGAGGGATGAAGACATGAAGGAGACAGAGAGGAGAGAGAGGGATGAAGACATGAAGGAGACAGAGAGGAGAGAGAGGGATGAAGACATGAAGAGACAGAGAGGACAGAGAGGGATGAAGACATGAAGAGACAGAGAGGAGAGAGAGGGATGAAGACATGAAGAGACAGAGAGGAGAGAGAGGGATGAAGACATGAAGAGACAGAGAGGAGAGAGAGGGATGAAGACATGAAGGAGACAGAGAGGACAGAGGAGAGAGAGGGATGAAGACATGAAGGAGACAGAGAGGACAGAGAGGAGAGAGAGGGATGAAGACATGAAGGAGACAGAGAGGAGAGAGAGGGATGAAGACATGAAGAGACAGAGAGGACAGAGAGGGATGAAGACATGAAGAGACAGAGAGGAGAGAGAGGGATGAAGACGTGAAGGAGACAGAGAGGAGAGAGAGGGATGAAGACATGAAGGAGACAGAGAGGAGAGAGAGGGATGAAGACATGAAGGGACAGAGAGGACAGAGAGGGATGAAGACATGAAGAGACAGAGAGGACAGAGAGGGATGAAGACATGAAGGAGACAGAGAGGAGAGAGAGGGATGAAGACATGAAGAGACAGAGAGGACAGAGAGGGATGAAGACATGAAGAGACAGAGAGGAGAGAGAGGGATGAAGACATGAAGAGAGAGAGAGGAGAGAGAGGGATGAAGACATGAAGAGACAGAGAGGGATGAAGACATGAAGAGACAGAGAGGGATGAAGACATGAAGGAGACAGAGAGGGATGAAGACATGAAGGACAGAGAGGGATGAAGACATGGAGGAGACAGAGAGGAGAGAGAGGGATGAAGACATGAAGGACAGAGAGGGATGAAGACATGGAGGAGACAGAGGGATTTTGAAAGCTTGGCATTGCTAATAAACATTTAAAATAATCTTTATAAACTGGCCAACACTGGTCAAAACGGCGGAAATAAAGCCGTTTTGAGCAGTGTTGACCAGTTTATAAAAATTATTTTAAATGTTTATTAGCAACGGCGAGCTTTCAAACCCTAGCGTTTGTCTGTCCAAAACCCTCGTGCAACTGTGAGTACCTTTGACATTTCTCTGCAATACTTGTACGAGAAGCGTTTTGATAGAGAATAGCGAAACAGACTTTTGAGTGTTTGAGAAGCGCCCACCTGTAGACTGGTGACAGTGAAGTTGAGAAGCACCCACCTGTAGACTGGTGACAGTGAAGTTGAGAAGCACCCACCTGTAGACTGGTGACAGTGAAGTTGGCTATGAGGCGTATGACCTCGGGGTAGTTCTCCACCTTCACCAGCTCCCCCAGCTGGTAGTTGCTCTTCAGCCTCGCCAGCAGACGGCAGAACTCGTGGTAGTTGTTGGGGTCCGACAGGCTCTGTGGACACAAGGTAGCATGACATCAATCAGGTCAACAACAACTAGGGCTGTCACTTTAAGCGATTCGGGGCCAACCACGTATATATATATACGTGATTGGGAGCCAGCACCCGACGGCTAACCATGTATATATATACACATGTTAACCCTTTCTCTGCCACGCTTATATCCATCCTTATACCATCCTCTGCCAGCTCTATTTGTCTATGGAGATGTTCCCCTTCTTTGCAGGGCTATAACTTTTTAAATTGTATTGCTAAATTGACATTACTATGGCCCATTCAACGTCAAGTATCTATCGTTTAGGATGTAGCATCGTTCTACTTTTTCATTCACATATTCATACTAAAATACGGTCTAAAGCAGGGGTGGGCAATTATTTTTCCCAGGGGGCCGAATGAGCAACTGAAAATATGTTGGAGGGCCGGGCCAAAATTCCAAACTCAATTATGCATAATATACATTTTATTTCTATATAAAAAGCAGTAAATGGCATTGTTTTGACCCCTGGTAAGAGTGTATGTTACTATTTGGCAATTAAAAGGTGAGGTTGGCTTTCAAAAATATCATTTATTCAAATAGAATTTATTTCCAAAATGATAAACAAAATGTGAAACATTAATAACAAAGGGCATGTATGAAAAAGTGCTATAGAAATAATAAATAATATTATAAATAATAAATAATTTGAGGTTTATATACTATTGAAACAAGGATTTTCTTAGCTTTCTAAAGACATCACATCATCTTATAGCCAAAATAAACAAGACATGTCACTGAACTGTGTAAAGAAAAGTGTCCCAGTTTTGTAGCCTTTTTTACTTTACATGCCTATATTAAACATTTAATGTTTTCAGAACTGTGCAAAAAAAAGAAAAAAAGATCCATCAAGTGTCCCATTTCACTTGTTATATTTCCACATTTTAGTGTTCTTCAGTTCCTTTTTTTTTTTTTATTCAGTGTGATAAATCCAGTCTCTGTTGAGCTTTAACAAGTCCATCAAAGTCAGGTTGCATGTCTGAGGTGGAGATGCGAAGCACAGCTGCCAGATGTTCATCAGTGAGAGAGGATCTGTACCTGGACTTGGTAAACGTCATGACTGAGAATGTCTGTTCACATATGTAGGTCGATCCAAAGAGAACCAACATCTTCTGAGCATGTCTCCTCATGTTTGGAAAGTTCTCCTCCTTGAGAGCAGAGTAGAACTCTAGCAGTGATGCTGACTTAAAGTGCTCTTTCAGTAGTGAATCAGACTGCAGGTCAATGAGTTCAAGCTGAACATCAGTGGGTGCACTATCAACACTGCAGGTAAAGGGAGAGGAAACCAGCTGCATTTCATCTTCAACCTTTTTGAAATCTTGAAAACGCCTTGAAAATTCATCATGCAGTGCTCCTAACATGGATGAGTACCTGTGCCGGTGATCAGCTGATGGTTTGACTTCTTTCATGGTTTTCATGTGTTCAAGATTGTTGCTGCCTAGTTGCTTTGAAATGAATTGCAACTTTGTCATGAAGGCTTTCACATGGCTATGCATTTGATGAGCAAAAAGGCCGTTGCCCTGCAGTTGTGTGTTCAGTTCAAGTTTCAAGTTTCTTTAATATTTGTCATACAGAAGTACAGAATACTTTTATACAAAATGCTTCTTACTGTTACGCTCCAGAGACTGTGCAAGACAAGATAAGTATGAAATAAAATAACATAGTAAAATTAGAAGTAAAAAAAATGAGGTCACAGTGTTCAGTTTAGACATATGTACAATGTTCGATGCAGAATAGACGTAGTTACCATACAATATACAATACTGTGCAGTGTACTAATATACAATACTATATAGTGCAAGGCAGAAATGGGACGAGGTGCAATTTAGGTACAATTCACAGTAGGTGTACGAGTTGTAGTGCAAATCCTTTATCAATAAATATAAAGTGTAAAGTGTGTTTGTGTGATCTAAAGTGTGGAGAGTGGGTGCTGCAGTGTGTTGTTTGTTTGAGTGAGTGTGTGCGTGTGGGTGTGTGTGCTGTGTGCATTTGATGGTTGTTGCATAGTGTTTATTGTTCGTTTAGCAGCCTGATGGCCTGGGGATAGAAGCTTCTTCTGAGTCTTTCTGTGCTCGCCTTAAGACTCCGGTATCGCTTGCCTGACCGCAGCAGTTCAAAGAGGCAGTTGTTCGGGTGGCTCGAGTCCTTAATAATTCTCTTAGCCTTCCCCTTGCACCGCTTGTTGTAAATGTTCTGGAGGGTGGGAAGCCTCATCATTGCAGTCACATCAACAGCAAATGTTAAATCTGCAATCCAGTCCTTATCAGACAGCTCTGGGATGGTTTTGCCTTTCATCTCACAAAACTCTTTTATCTCTGATTTCAGAACCCAAAACCTTTTTAGCACTTTGCCCAGGCTGAGCCATCTGACCGCTGTGTGGTACCTGACATCACCATGCTCGCTCTCTTGCTCCTCCAATAGTGAAACAAACTGCCTTGTGATTTAATGCTCGCGCTCTGATGAAATTAACTGTTGCAGTAACAACATCAACCACATGGCTAAGTTTTAGCACTGACTTGCACAACGCTTGCTGATGAATAATACAATGTATAAACACTAATTTCTGCTCTGCGTTGAGTTCACTCACTTTATCTTGCATTCTTTTCAAGAGCCCAAAATTTTTCCCTGTCAAATTCGGACATCCATCCGTAGTGACACCTGCCAGTCTGTCCCATTCGAGTCCCAGTTTGTGCATGCATGACTTTACCTCGGTGAACAGATCACTCCCCGTTGTGGTGCCTTTCATTGGCCGCATCGCTGCCAGCTCCTCCGTAAGCTGGAAGTCGCGCGTTATCCCCCGGAGAAATATGAGCAGCTGGGCTGTGTCACGGACATCACAGCTCTCATCCAACGCCAAAGAATAGAAGTCGAAGCTTCCCACTTCACTTTGCAGCTGACACTCGAGATTCTCTGCGATATCCTCCACCCTTCTCGTCACGGTGCGGCGGGACAGCGGGATGCTTTCAAGCGCTTTTTTTTTCTGGGCATAGGAGTGCTGCAGACTCAACCATGCACTCTTTCACAAACTCCCCCTCCGAGAATGGCTTACTGTTCTGGGCAATTTTGTGGGCTATCACAAAGCTGGTTTTGGTCGCTGCATGCAGCTTTTGAAAACAGCCTTGTTGTTTTTCTAGCTTTGCTAGTAAATCCGTTGACGTCCGCGCACGTTCGGCATCAGTCAAGTTTTTGTACTTCTCCGCATGTTTTGTCTCGTAATGCCGTTTCAAATTGTACTCTTGACATGCTCCCCACAAACCAAACACACAGGTTTCCCCTTGACTTCAGTAAAGAAAAAATTAGTAGTCCATATTCGTTTGAAAATTCTGCTTTCGACATCCACTTTCCTCTTTTTGACTCGACATTGAGCTGACATGTTCGCATTTTTGACACGGAAGGTAGACAGGTTGACGTGCGTGCACTGTGAGAATAAATGAAAGTGAGAATTATCATGAAATCTTTCGCGGGCCGGTCAGAATCATCCCGCGGGCCGGATCCTATAAGTCTGTGGCCGACGTTAAATCATTTATTTAGTATGGGTGATATGTTGATCGGATGTGTATGTATAATAATAATCAACCACGCTGAAACTCACCGCAGCTTCCTCGTAGCGTTGGGCGATCAGCGTGGAGCAGAAAGTTCGCTATTATGGGATGTCGATCTAGTTGGTCCAGTTCCAGGTTGTATAATACTATATACGTCCAAATCATGTTGTTTATCGAGTTATTGGCAACGGATCGCTATCCAGTGTATCAAGCTGGAGTCCCGCTAGCGATAGCGAGTGGCCGGACGAAATATGGGTGAGCACTACTTCCGGCCACTCACTTCCGGTTTTGGTGATTCGCCGATCGGCCACCAGATGGCGGTCTTGAACCGTTGGAGAGTCGAGAGGAGATCAACAGCAAGTCTCAAGTCTCCGTGGGTGAAATATGATTGCCATGACAGATTTTTTAAATATTGATCTCAAAGACGCTGTACGACGTCATTGGCAGATTAAGCATGGCGAGCAATGACGTCTAAAGTCGTCCTTGGCGATTAAAGGGTTAAGCTTGTTTTTGTTTTTATTCCATTTTAATATCCCGGATGTTGTCACAGAGCTGTATTTTGGCTGGAAAAGGCATATTGGGACTCCGAAAGTGCAGTACCGGCCAGATCCTGGTATTGGCGCTGTCTCGAGAATGCAGTTTCCCCTGTTGCAAATCGGGTGTAAATTTTTTTTCGCTCCGGGTTAGCTTTTCTGTTAGCCTAAAGCTATGGCTTCACCAGATCGCCTGGAATACTTTTTGCGATGCCGAAATCAGTATGCAGTAAAGGAATATAGCATCAGCCAATGGACATTTCGATCTACCAGATGGCGATCAAATAACTGGGAAATTCTTTTTGGAATCCAACCGGCCACAGGTAAGAGCAATTTGACGTCATTTTCAGTCTGATCGGGCCTTGTTCTCATAGCCATCCACCCGGTCAGCGTATGATGTTGCAATAACGAATGCCATTATTGGTAATCAATAACCAGAAACGACTTCCCCCGCCCCGCCCCCACCTCCCTTTCATGCATTCATGGTGGAACATGATACCGATCATATGAATTTTGATTTTTAACTCTAGCTTGTGTAGGGCCGAAACGCCAATCGATTTAACGTTATTAGCTTAGCGCCCTATAACTAGCTTTGCAGGAATTACCCCAGACCATTCCGATATAACGTTCATATTCACGACGCTATAAAACGGGAACTTATTGATGAAAAAAAATAATCTTTATGGCATATTTAAGGGAAGGTTTATACTGTCAATTGACAATGACAATGGACACATAGCAATAATATAAAATATAGATTTAGCTCTACAAACAACCTCACGCTCAGTGAAAACTTGTAATGAAAAGCTGGCCTCAAGCTGGCCCCGAATGCGTTAACAAAAAATCGAATTAGAAATTCGTTGCAGAATTGTAGATAAATTCAAATTAGAATTTCACTGTAAAAAGAAAATACCATGGTATGTTTGGTATCATTCTTTTTAGCACAGTCTCACCTATATAATAATTATTATAATCACTTTTTTTTCTTTTTCAAATTGGAATTTCTCCCTTCAAGTTCGAATCTTGTGTTTTTATGTAAATTTTAATTAAATTCGAAAAAAGGAGGGTATCATTTTTAGTAGCACAATCTAAAGAACCTCTTTGTGGAGTGTGTACCTGTGGGTTCTCCAGCTTTAAGCTCGTTGTCGTGTGTGTGTGTACCTGTGGGTTCTCCAGTATCCTCTTGACCCCGTCCACCAGGTGGGACAGGAACTTCGCCCGCTCTGCGTTGTTGAAGAGAGACCTCCGAACCGAGGCGATCTGGACTAGACATGACAACACCTGCACACAGACAACAGACGTTCTCACAAGCTTTCACCGAAATACACTGTAGCCCGAGAGGTTGTTGTTTATACGGTGTGTGTCCACGGCAACGCTCCTCTACTCACCAACGGGGACAGGGAAGGAGGGATGGAATGATATAAATCGAAGAAGAGCTGTAAAGTGGAGGAATCGAGGAACGCTGCGGGATGGAAGGGGAGACACAAGTTAACAAGTTATAATAGTAGAACAATAGTATAATACAGGGTTCCCACAAACATTGCTAAATGAAATTCAAGGACTTTCCAAGCACTATTTTTCATCTTAACACATTCAGTGCCAAAAACCACTTAAGTCGTTTCTGGGCCCCGACCGTTGAGTGCCAAATACGACTTAAGTGGTTTCTGGGTTGTGTTTCCTTTTTTTCGATATTTTTATTCATTATCCACCCAAGGAGCCTGTTGTTACCATAGGGAATGAGTCTGGTCGCCAAAGTGCAATACCGGCCGCATCCAGCTAGACGGCGGTATCGAGCACCCTTTGTAACCTTGTATCTTGACCTGTGCGTAGATCTAATGGGTCCGGGTCTTTTGCTCAAGCTGAGCAGTTATAACGGTCGGATTGAGAAGAATCAAATGCTCCCGACGCATGATGTGTGGTGGATTATCTTGGCGACATGATGGACATCAATCATTGGAATCGCGATCAGATAATTGGAATATTCTCTTTGGGGTACATCCTAGTCAAGATAAGGGCTATATGATATCAATCTTGCGTTGATCCAAACATGTCTTCACCTCGATCCGAACATGTGTGTGTAACGTTAGTCCACAACGTATGCCGTTGGTGGCGATCAAAGCATCAAAGAACGACCCCCCCCCCCCTTTCATGCATTAATGATGAAACATAATACCTATGATATAGATTTGATTTGAGAATAATAGCGGGTCCAGGCAAGAAACGGCCACGGTTATAGTATAATACAGGATTAAGGCTATTCCTCAGAATTTCAGGAATTACCCCAGACCGATGTAAAAACATTATCTCTTTTTTGCATCTTGACCGGAAGAAAGTCACTGTCAAATGACCATAGTATTGTATTGTAGAATATAGTTATAGCTCTACAAAAAAGGTGACGGACTCCTATCTTTTAAAGCGTGGCATTGAATAGATGGGGCCCGAAAACAGCACGGCACTCAAAGTGTTAAAAGGGCATTTAAAAGGATACAATTCACTGTTAAATGCTGTTTTTTTATAAAAAAAAAAAATCAGATCCAATATTTATGGCTTAAAACCAATTTCCGACAATTTCTTGATTCAGAAATTTTTTATCATGGCTGAACAAAACTTTCAATGCGAATCAAGGAATTCCAGGCCTCGACTTTTTTTTTGGTAAAAAATCAAGCACTTCAAGAACCTTGTGCGAACCCTGACTAGTATAATAGTATAGAAATATAAGAAATATTAAGGGCAGATAGAAGATTGTCAAGACAGTGGAAACTGATCATCCAGGGTATCATCAACATACTAGCAAAAAAAAGCGACACTGAACGGGCAGCTGCACTTGTGCGTCAATTTTAATTCTCACACATACAAGCACCAAGCTCCAGGTAGCTCCGCAAAAAACAACAACTTGAATACAAAACATTTCATTATATTTAATATTATTTCATCTCCCGACTTCAACGCCCCCCACCTCTTTTTTTCTAATACCTGTGCAAATTAAATGTAAGACTTGTAAATACATTTCAAGGTCTTAAATTGAGAATTATAAATTTAAGACTTTTTAATACCCTGCAGACACCATGTCTTAGCTCATAGCTCACCTCAACCAAACACATACAGATCAGTATACAGTACAAGTATTCATACATCACAATACAACCGTCCAAATAAAGAGGAAAGCTTAAAGGCCCACTTGCAGGTTAAACCCTACTCTTCAATTATGGGTTTTACATCATTGGTATCTAATTTCATTATTTATTTTTTTCCATTTGACACCGGAAATTCCACTCAGAAAGGGTTAAAAAATGTCCACGCACGAATAACATGTATGGAGCCAATCAAAAAGCTTATTAGACGCTATCAGTGCCGTGACGTCACTGCAGGTAACTTTCCCCTACTTCTGATCCACTACAATGGAGTTTGACGAGTGCAGAAAGCCATTTCCTTGATCCAAATGGCCGCCTTACAAGCCGCAAATGGGTTTAATCGTCGGAGAGACTTTGATGGACCAGCTACAACTGCATTTTTGGTTGAAACAAAGGTAGTTATAAGGTTTTTAATGTCGTAAAAAAAATAACTACATTTACCACTAGGCAGCCTGTTGTTCAGTACAGCAGCGCTATTGGTCTGTTAGGCTGTCGCCTTATCCCCGTCACGGGCAGCTGATAGTACCAAGCTGGCTATATGGCTCTGGCTAACGTTAACGTTACCCCGCTAACGTTAGCATTATGTCTACTGCCGTGAACCATTTTAAATCGGGGCATGTAGAAGAGTTTCAGGAACGAGTAAAATGTGCAGGTCCTCTTCTCAGACCTGTGGAGCAAAGCACTGAACGCATCATGCCGGCTAGCAAGCTACACGTCACGGCATGTTGATACGATAGTAGCCCCTCGGATAGCACTCGTGCATTACAGTCACGAAACGGGCTACCACGATAGCTAACTAACGTTACAAACTCAAACACCTTATAAGTTATAACTACTACTACTGTCGTGTCCATAAGTTCCCTGGCAGAATACTTTGTTTGTGAGGACAAAGGTATACAGGAGTTAGGAGTTTCAAGAATGCCGACTAGCAAGCTAACTTAGCACTAACGTTATATACACAATATGTACAACGACACAATGATTTACATTATTACAAATATGGTAATGTGGTTGTGGCTTTTACAAATTGTGGTTAGCTTTAGAGATAAATGGCTATGATCACGGAGCACTAGTGTTAGGTGAAACAGATACTAGCTCCTCGGCTAGTAGTAGCAAGAAGGCTCTCTGCTTCCTGCCACTACCTGCCTGTGATTCTCAGCGCCCCTCGCTGCCCTGATACCTTGTGTGACGTCATCATTAAGATGACACACGCACGCTATGAAACATGGAGTAAAATATGCACGTGCGTGGTGATTGTGGTTGGGCGGACAAAATGTTTGATAAAAACGCTAAAACGGTGTCAATTTCGATACTCCCCCCCCCCCCCCCTTTAACACTTTGGTTGCCATGGGTTAAATTCATGATATACCATAGGTTGCCGGCTCATTTGTCTATGGAGAAGTACCCCTTCTTTGCATGGCTATAACTTTTTAAATTCTATTGCTACATTGCCATTATTAGGGCCCATTCAAAGTCCTATATGTATTGTTCATTGTGTAGCAACGTTAAACTTTTTCATTCACATATTCATAGTAAAGTATGGTCTAATGTATAAGTATGTTTTCATCTCTTTCTGCAGCTTTCTCCAGAACGTGATCTATAGCCCCAAATGCATTATATTGATGATGCAATACAGTTTTATGGCAATCAGCGCGATATAAAAAATTCCAACTAGACGTACTTCTAGAAGTTACTACACGTCATCTGATGTTGACCGGATGGGCTAGGGGGCGTTTATAATTCCGTGGGCAGCGTTATACCAATCATCTAATGTGGGTCAAATGTTGATAATAGCAGTTAGTATCGAAGACGGTAACGTTACACGCTAAAACTCACCCCAGTCTCCGCGCGCCGTTGGGCGATCATCGTAGAGTAGAAATTTTATCATTATGGGATGTAGATTTACCCGGTCCATCTCCAGCTTGTATAATGGTATATACGTCCAAATCATGTTGTTTATCGAGTTATTGGCAATCGATCGCTGTGTATTGTGACGAGCTAGAATGCCGGGACCTATAGCGAGTGCCCGGAAGTAATACGGCCGTCCAGCACAACTTCTATGCCACTTCCTGTTAAGCGATTGCGCCGATCGGCCACCAGATGGCGCTCCTGAACCGCCAGAGAGCTCAGTGGGTCCTCCTGGTGGATCTCAGGCCAGCGGAGGGGACATATGAATCCGATCGCAGATTTTTGAAATATTGATATAAGGACGCTGTAAAGCGTCCTCCGGCAACTTGAGCATGGCCGGGAATGACGCTTTAACACGGCTCCTGGCAGCCAAAGTGTTAATGAAAGTCACTGTTGGCCTAGGCCACATTGTTTATTGAACAAAAATACAACATGCAAGTGGGCCTTTAATGGGACTGAAGACGATACTGGAAATGGTTAACCCCCCCCTTTTTTTTTATGATAAATAAATAAATGAAAATCAAACCCTGGTTCCAGTGACAAAATTGCTACAGACTATTCCAGCGGAGAGACGCTGGGACCGTTCTGACCAGTGCCGCTTCCCCCGGGTAGCTACCTGATCTCCAGGAGGTGGGGATCTGTACGGTACAGAGGTCGTCTGACGACTCGTCCGTGGAGGTTCCTATGAAGTCGTAGTTGAGGCAGTTGTGGCTGAGCTTCAGCAGCTGCATCAGCAGGCCGTGTTGAGACTCATCGTTCAGGTTGAGGTTCTTCCCCGACGCCTGGAGGAACACAGGAACACATGTACGTGTTAGGGGGACGCATAAATAATATATAATACTGGCATCGGATAACGGCACGATACCGGGCAAAAATAGGCCATTGTTATGTAGTGCTGTCCCCGACTAAGGATTTGGATGGCCGACTATGATTGGCTAAAATTTCCCATTAGTGGACTATTGGTCGACTAAAAAAAAATATATATATATATATAATATTAATTTTTTTCTCATTCCATTTGGGCTGTGGGGGGTGCTTAATGTCTGAAGGAGTCGACTGAAGGCTTCTTGTCCTCTGCTAAAGCATGCAATTGGTCCACTGATGGATACATCTTGATATTTGTCTAGTCTAGTAGTGTGTTCATTAGATGGGTGAAATCCTCTTTCAGTGCCTCTGTGCCTGTTTTCGTAGGCAGTTAGCCTCGCTGGTATGCGTGCCATTAGCGTTAGCCACGCTTCTAGGCCTCTTTTCTTTTGGAAAGAATGATACAAAATTTAAATAAAATAAAATATATTTTTTTACTATTCGACTAAGAGGTTGGTTAGTCGACTACGGCTCCTTTCAACCGATTAGTCGACTAATCGACTAATAGGGGTCAGCCCTATTGTTATGGAAGAATTAGCCCCAATACTGAAATATGATACCAAGGAATGTATAACATGCTAACACATTGAAGCATGTTAGATCTCTCTATTTGTCACATAGGATAACACAAGGAAGTTTGGCGTGTGGAGCTAGCAAGGAGGGGGGGGGGGTCTGGGACGCTGGAACTAACCACTGAGCCTTCCAGTGTTGTGGGCCTAACTTGACGAAACACCGGTGAAGGGAGGTATACCCACTTGATAACCCTGGTGATCTGCTGGCTCTCACTGCCTATGAATGAATGAATGAATTTTTATTCACACACACGATACATTTTACATGCGAGTATCCTCATGTGATAACATGTTGCAAATTGTGTGCATGTGCCAGGTCTCCCAAGAAGCTATTTAAAGCTTTTGGAGGGAGCCTGAACACAGATACAAACAGAATATGAACAACAAAACAATAACAAAATAAACAAAACAAACAAACAAAAACAAAACAAAAAACTACAACGTGGGTAGGTTTATACACCTACCTACTAACTGACATATAACAGAGATACATAATACAGACAATTTTATTCCTAAGTTATAATTTTAATTAGAGATATGATTTGAGCAGTTCCTCTTTCAATGATTTTTTAAAGGTTTTAAAGGTATTAGTCATATGTCTACACGTTGGGTTGTGGTGGCCATTGGGGGCCATGTGGTAGGATATGTAGCATCCATCCATCTACATGTTTGTGGGGGCCATGTGGTAGGATATGTAGCATCCATCCATCTACATGTTTGTGGGGGCCATGTGGTAGGATATGTAGCATCCATCCATCTACATGTTTGTGGGGGCCATGTGGTAGGATATGTAGCATCCATCCATCTACTAGGGCTGTCACCGACTAAGAATTTGGATGGTCGACTATGATTGGCCAAAATTTGCCGTTAGTAGACTATTGGTCGACAAAAAAAAAAAAAAAAAAAGTATAATATGATTTTTTATTTCTTTTTTTATCATTCCATTTGGGCTGTGGGGGGTGCTTAATGTCTGAAGGAGTCGACTGAAGGCTTCTTGTCCTCTGCTAAAGCATGCAATTGGTCCACTGATGGATACATCTTGATATTTGTCTAGTCTAGTGTGTTCATTAGACGGGTGAAATACTCTTTCAGTGCCTCTGTGCCTGTTTTCGTAGGCAGTTAGCCTCTGGTATGCGTGCCATTAGCGTTAGCCACGCTTCTAGGCCTCGTTTCTTTTGGAAAGAATGATAAAAAAAAATTAAAATAAAGAAAGAAAATTTAATATATATTTTTTAAATTATATTCGACTAAGAGGTTGGCCAGTCGACTACGGCTCCTTTCGACCGATTAGTCGACTAATCGATTAATAGGGGTCAGCCCTACTATCTACACGTTGGGTTGTGGTGGCCATTGGGGGCCATGTGGTAGGATAGGTAGCATCAGCATTGTCTATACCTGCATGTTAGGGATCGAGGGATTCATTGAGTGCTTATCCTCATCATTAGGGCAAAAGTATCTTGCGTTTTATTATAAATACTTGTATCAATTATTTTGTCCAATGGCCGCAAACCGATGGATCAACTCTATAACTGTTGCCTAAAAGCAATATATATGCCCCGGGGCACTTTTATCGGCCGATACTGGTTTATTACTTGGAATAAATCCAATCCCTAGTATGTATACATGCATAATATATATATACACTTTAACCTAACACACATTAAAGGTACACATGCGTGCAAAGAAAACGCACACAAATTGGCCGTATATGCACACACACCACCAGCTGAGATCTAGTTACATAGTCAGCCGTTTCAGACTTGCACTATTCATTCAGATTTGGGCCAAAACTGAACTAAATATCCCTTCTTATTGACTCACAGTAAAAACCAGGCCCCTATGCGCACACACAACCACACACACACCTGCTTCAGCAAGTTGCAGGAGAGCGTGAAGATGTCAAAGAGGGAGGAATCTCTGAACGACGAGGCTATCTTCCTATGCTTCGTCAGAGGATGTGTCGTGTCAGCCTGTTGAGGAAGACGAAGCAGGATGTTGTAACAGTTGAAGCACGACGTGGAGAAGATATAATATATAATAATAATAATAATATATATACGGTTTCTTTAGGGAGGTGAGAGGAGGGGAGGCGCTTACCTGATTAATCTCATTTGTCAGCTGAGAGAGAATGGTGACTCCTATGATGCAGTGTTCCACACTGTCCTGTTACAAGATAAACAAACAAATGTGTTCATATTTTGTACCTCACACACACACACACACACACGATCAAAACTCTGAGACATGCAGAGATGAACCCTTTCACTGCAACAATACAGAAGGTTAACCCTTTCACTGCCACATGACAAAGGGTTAACCGTCTGTAGTGTGGTTGTGAAGGGGAATAAAAGTGCGGTAGCTCTGATGGCAGAAGAGAAGGGAGAGAAAGTGAGTCCATTCTGAGGTAAAGTTGCTTCCCGCTCTCCTACACACCTCTCTCTCTATCCATCTCGCTCTAGCAAAACTGACATGGATTCCACTCTTACATAAACTCTCGTTACCTTACCAAACCATTTTAAAGGGGTTAGTTCAGAATTCTCCCTACTCGCCACTGATTGACTGAAACTAACCCAAGACCTACTCCACACAGTGCACACACAGAGTAGATTTCAGTTAGTTTCAGTCAGCTCGTGTACAGACGTTAGCTAGGCCCCACTGACTTGGCATTAGCTTATGGCTTAACTGAGCAGACCCGCGGGGGTACAACAGTATGAACAACAGACCCGCGGGGGTACAACAGTATGAACAACAGACCCGCGGGGGTACAACAGTATGAACAACAGACCCGCGGCGTGTACAACAGTATGAACAACAGACCTGCGAGGGGTACAACAGTATGAACAACAGACCCGCGAGGGGTACAACAGTATGAACAACAGACCCGCGGGTGTACAACAGTATGAACAACAGACCTGCGAGGGGTACAACAGTATGAACAACAGACCCGCGAGGGGTACAACAGTATGAACAACAGACCCGCGGGGGTACAACAGTATGAACAACAGACCCGCGGGGTGTACAACAGTATGAACAACAGACCCGCGAGGGGTACAACAGTATGAACAACAGACCCGCGGGGTGTGCAACAGTATGAACAACAGACCCGCGAGGGGTACAACAGTATGAACAACAGACCCGCGGGGGGTACAACAGTATGAACAACAGACCCGCGGGGTGTACTACAGTATGAACAACAGACCCGCGAGGGGTACAACAGTATGAACAACAGACCCGCGGGGGGTACAACAGTATGAACAACAGACCCGCGGGGGGTACTACAGTATGAACAACAGACCTGCGGGTGCGGGGTGTACTACAGTATGAACAACAGACCTGCGGGGTGTACAACAGTATGAACAACAGACCCGCGGGGTGTACTACAGTATGAACAACAGACCCGCGGGGTGTACAACAGTATGAACAACAGACCTGCGGGGTGTACAACAGTATGAACATGTTGAGCGTGGACCGCGGCACCGTGGAAAGGACTCGACCGACAGTCCCGTACCTGTAGGAAGCGTGTGACGTCGGCGATGACGTTTCTGAAGACGTAGTCGTCCTTCTGACAGTCGAACCAGCCCAGCTTGGTGATCCGGGCGTACAGCTGGATCAGGGCCTGGGTCACAAACGCCGCTAGCTTTGGCCGCGTTGCCAAATAGTTCAGAACATAATTCCCTGTACAGGAGCGAAGGCACACAAAACAAAAACACATCCATTTTTATTGTACTTTGAATTCAACCAATAATAATATAAATGTAGCAACAAAAACAAAACAAAAACAAAAAAAAACAAGGAGAATTCTAGAACGGGCTAGGTTTAATTTCCTGCCAGTTGTTGATATTAGCAAACACTGCAACAGGAAATAAACGGCAGATGCGTTTCCTACGCAACACATCAAGGAATCTATATACCCTGTGTATCCTGTATACTTTACTTACTCATATTATATATTCAGATTATAAATGTTTTATTGCTCATATTTATTGTAACATAATATAACTGATAGGACATACAAACCCTCATCTGCACCTTTGATTACACTGCTTACTTGCTCATATGCTTATATTCAGAGTTAATTATATGGTTTACACTGCTTATTTGTATTTGTACTATAATCTTATTGCCTATATTCATGTCTTCTACTATTACCATGTACCTATGTTGCTGCTCAGGTTGTGAACAAACACCGTTTACCGTCTATCCCCCGTTTACTGCCCACAAGTCACTCCCTCAGAAAGAGCCATGCTAGTCTGATATATTGACCACAAGGATCCACATTGACCATATCCACACGGAGGCCATCTTGCTCTCGTGTCATGCTCAGGTTGGGGGGGGGGTTGGGGATCCCAACCGGAGCATGACATAAGAGCAAAATGAGATGGTCAATTGGATGATGACGCTCTGTTCTGAGACCAAGAGGGTGATGCTAAGAGGAGAGTGTGTGTGTGTGTGTGTGTGTGTGTGTGTGTGTGTGTGTGTGTGTGTGTGTGTGTGTGTGTGTGTGTGTGTGTGTGGAGAGAGTGAGACTTACGAATGTCGATGCGTTGCTCAAGGGGCAGAGGGTTGCTGGTCCGAGACACCAGTTTAGACAGACAGGTTGCAGCTAGCAGCTGAGAGTATGATGACTGTGGAGACAAGATGGAGTGAGACGGATTCTATGGGATTTTCAACTAAACACTTAAAAATAACTAATAGGACTTGACATTAAGACCCGTCATGGACAGCCACTTCAAGTTAAATAACTACTTGACATTAGATTTCAAGAGATTTATTAGTCACATAGATACACGAGACATGTGGTGAAATGAAGGTGGCCATGCCCACCTTGATTGTGCAAAAAATACAAGTAATAGAATAAAATAGAATAGATAATAAAATAGACATGATTAAAAAGTACTAAGATCAAATACAATACAATGCTAAGCTTATGAATTGAAGGTAATGAGTCCTATATACACTACTATACAATATACAGTGAAGCAAAGTGCCATGCTTGCGAGTCATCACTAGGGGCATATTGGTCAACCCTGACTGATATCATGTATGACATGTGAGTGAGTGAGTGAGTGAGTGAGTGAGTGAGTGAGTGAGTGAGTGAGTGAGTGAGTGAGTGAGTGAGTGAGTGAGTGATACAGCTAGTGACAATCCTGTCTATGTGTTCACATCTAATAATTAAAAAAAAAAAAAAAAAACAGGCCAGACATATTTCACAATGAAGGTTAGTTAGAGATAACTTTAAAACACATTTCACACATTTGTATTTGAATCTGTAAAACTAAAAACTTGAATATTAGGTTTTGGAATGGGGCAGTGATATTTTACTATTGTTAAATATTAACAAAATGTCAGAAGTTATTCAGTTATATGGCTAACTGTGTGAACTGTCAAAATAAAATAATAAAGAACTTAAAACCATTCATTCACTTTCAGATCTCAAAATCAGCGTGTACTTCTTTCAGTCCGATCAATTGTTTTCACAAACCATGCTGCACTCAAGTTTCAACCAACATGGCCCGACTATCCGCTGGGTGCATAATATAACCTTTATCATGTTTTGTAACAGATTACAGAAATTCAAGAAGCCTATTGGAACGTGAGGTTCCGATTCTGATTTGATTAATATATCTGCATTATTTTATCCCACTTTATGCTTGCTTTATCAGTGCTTGTTTTACACTGACTTTAGGTCTTATTTCTTACTGATGTAAAGCACTTTGAACTGCAATCCCCTGTATGAAAGGTGCTATATAATACAAATAAAGTTATTATTATTATTATTATTATTATTATTATTATTATGGCACGCTGCCACCACAAGTGCAGATCACTCCGCACTGTGGTTTAATCACCGGCCTGTAGTTTTTAATAACTAACGAACCGGCGCAAACAACACCTTTTGGGTGAGCGGTGCGGCGAGCGCCGTCACAGCCGATAATTACTCACGCTGCCTCTCTCCAGTAGTAGCTGACACTTGCTGAGACAGTCGGGGCTGTTGGTGAACTCCACCAGAGCCTTCTCGGCCTGGAGGCGGACCGCTGTGTCCGTCGTCTCATAGAGCTGCTTACACAGGATCTCTAGCTGGGCAAGGCTCTGTGTGACACGAGAGCGAGAGCGAGAGAGAGAGCGAGAGAGACACACACACAAAAGGAAGAACGTAGATATCGTCAGTTTCCAACAGACTAACTGGATCGATGCTTAAATGTGCACAATTACAACACATATTCAGTATGGTCAAAACACAAATCGTAATTAAATTACAATTGACCATATTCACATGGTGGGCATTTTTTGCACTTATGTCATGATCAGGTTGGGTTCCTTAATCCACCCTGTTCCCACCTGAACACGATCAAGAGCGAAATGTCCACTGTGTGAGTATGGTCAGCTTTGGGCAGATGGAACTGGTTTGCTGGAGACATTAGCTTAGCCCTTTCACTACCACACTACAGAAGGTTAACCCTTTCACTACCACACTACAGAAGGTTAACCATTTCACTACCACACTACAGAAGGTTAACCATTTCACTACCACACTACAGAAGGTTAACCCTTTCACTACCACACTACAGAAGGTTAACCCTTTCACTACCACACTACATAACAGTCTGTAGTGTGGTAGTGAAAGGGTTAACCTTCTGTAGTGTGGTAGTGAAAGGGTTAGGACTGGGAGGTACAGTATATATGAAGGTATTGAAGGTATACCGTCATGGATCCATGCAAAGGTATGGATTTTTTACTAAACCATCATTCACGATATATATATACATATTAGGGCTGCAACTGCAACTAACGATTATTTTGGTAATCGACTAATCTGTATTATTATTTTTGTCATTCGATTAGTCGACTAATCTAACGATTATTTTTGTCACACCCTCAATCTCTGCTTCCTGTGGGCATGGCTCCTTCTCCAATGCATGTTTTACCTCACATGCTCAAGTCTGCACACCTGTGAATGTCACCCTGTTGTCCAGTCCCTCTGCCTTAACAGTTAACTTAACATAACATGATGATCCCATAGCAAATTAAAATAATGACTCATGAAACATTTGAATTTGGATCTTAAGCTACTTTAAATCAAAATGTATTTGAACAATACAACAATCACTCATAACAAGATAAATAAATTAAATAATACAAATTAAAGTGGAAGTGTTTAAATAACTAAAAAAAATATATAGCCGACTTCTTAGCTTAACATCCCAGGGAACAATTGGGATAACTGGGGATGTTGTTTGCTCCTGACAAGAGTCTCAAAGTCTGGGGTGATGGTAGACAAAGCAACTCTGAGGTCATGCTCAATGTCCAATCTGTTCCTCTGCTTTGTCTTCAGCTGGACCAGAGCTGAGAAGCCACTTTCACAAAGATAGGTAGTGCAAAAAAAAATATTATATATATATATATATATATATATATATTATATATATAAAAAAGAAAATTGAACCATTTGTATTACAAGATAACAGCACAACATAAATAAATGATAATGGCACAACATTAGAAAATGTTGTATCCGATTGTAATTTGTACTGGAAAACTAAATACAGGTAAAAAATAAGAAAGATATTGCAATATGATTAGTGATGCACCGATGTGAAAATTGTGGCCGATACCGATAACCGATATTAATATTGCTGTTCTGGCCGATACCGATATTTACCGATGTCGATATCTCTGTATAGAAAACACTTTTTTATGATAATCAAATAAAGAGCTATTTTCCAAAACGCATAATTTTTTTTTACTTTTGTAACTTATTTTCAGAAATGACTGATATTTTGAAACTATTTAAGGCCAAAACATGTAAAAAGAAAAAAAAAAGATAAAAAAAAAAAAAATTGTTAATTAATTTTTTTTTTTAATATCGGCCCTATCTTGATATCGGACCGATACCGATGTGTAAAAAAAAAGCCATATCGGCCGATATTATATCGGCGGCCGATATATCGTGCATCACTAAATATGATATTTTGGCCATATTGTCCAGCTCTAAAATCAGCTAGGAGTGGGGGCGGGGGGGGTTCTCGATTCACATACAAATCGTGATTCTATCTTCTACTGATTAAAAATGGATTCAGTATGGATTTTGAGTGTTGTAATTAGGGCTGACCTTCGAAGCTTTTTTTGGCAATCGAAGCTTCGGGCCGAGCTTCGATTTTTATGTTGTGGGACTTGTACAGCACTTGGTTAACTTTGTTGTTTTTAAATGTGCTCTATAAATAAAGTGGATTGGATTAATTAATTAAGTAGCCCCTTTCGTGACTGTGACGCAGCCAACAAGGTTTCACTCGGCTGCGCTGCCTGGGTGCAGTGGGGCTGCTCTCACAGCCAACGACATGACATTACATAATTATGTTGCAACCTTCGTCTATCAAGCAAACAATTATATAAATATTTATATGTAGTTGATAGACAAAGGCAGAATTCGACTTAATTAAGCACGTTTTATTAAGACATATTTTTATATGGGTCGGGACACTTTCAAAAAGCAGCACAATGAACACAAATCTGTCCAACATAGTCTTAAATAACAAACGGCATTGCTTCGCTTCTTCGTCGACATGTCTGCTGCACATGTCCTTGTTGTAGAGAGGTGGAGTCGAGGAGCCGCTTACTTTCGTTTCATTGGAATGGAGGCGGGAAGGCGCCGCTTACTTTTGTTTCTTTGGTATGGAGGCGCAAGATTTGAGGCAAAAAAAATAAAAAAATAAATTTTTTATTTATTTTTTAAACTTCGATTTTTTTTTAATGTTCGAAGCTTGTGCCATCGAACGAAGCTTCGAAGTATTTAAGACAGGCCTAGTTGTAATATGTAATAATGTTGGTTTAATTTTCTCCTGGCCTAGAAATGCTTCAGCTCGCTAAATGCTACAGATGGCGCCACGTCACCAGGCCTGTCCCCTCCTAGGCTAGAGAGTAGTGGTGGGGGGAAATATCAATACAGTATAGTATCGCGATACTTTGCGTGGCGATACTGTATCGATACAAAGAGGCCAAGTATCGATATTTTATTATGCAAATTATTATTATTATAATTATTCTTTTGTATAAGGAAGTTGCATTGTTCATTTCAATACCTGTAATAGTACAGTAGTCTACACACACACACATATGTTGGATTATGTAATTGGTTTGTCATGACAAACCAATAAAAAATTGCGAATTAACCGGTGGCTACAACAACACACAGTAACTACATGCATCATTGTTTACAATGAACGTTGGCGTTAATCGAAAGGACTACCCTAAAGTTAGTTGTTCACCAACAATCTACAGACACTAACAAACACAGAACCGGACTGTTATATTAAATTAATTGATTGCCGTTTAACGCGTCCGTGTCCAGTCCTTTCAATTAACGCCACCGTTCATTGTAAACAATGATGCATGTAGTTACTGTGTGTTGTTGTAGCCACCGGTTAATTCGCGATTTTTTATTGGTTTGTCATGACAAACCAATTACATAATCCAACATATGTGTAAAGAAACAACATATTCCAGTTAACGGTATATTTTTTTAATGATTCGTTACGGCGTAATCAATACTTCCATTTGTATAAATTGCCCTAAGCGGAGTTTAGTATTCCTGCCTGGCTGAGGAGCGCGTCACGGCTCATGCGCATGCGCGCGCTCGGCCAATCAGAGCAACGCGGAAGGGCATGTTGGCTGCCCAAAGTATTCACGCGTCCCCTTCACTACTCCCTACATGAGCCACTCTGTCCCCTTCACTACTCCCTACATGAGCCGCTCTGTCCCCTTCACTACTCCCTACATGGTCTCCTTCACTACTCCCTACATGAGCCACTCTGTCCCCTTCACTACTCCCTACATGAGCCACTCTGTCCCCTTCACTACTCCCTACATGAGCCACTCTGTCCCCTTCACTACTCCCTACATGGTCCCCTTCACTACTCCCTACATGAGCCACTCTGTCTCCTTCACTACTCCCTACATGAGCCACTCTGTCCCCTTCACTACTCCCTACATGGTGCCCTTCACTACTCCCTACATGAGCCACTCTGTCCCCTTCACTACTCCCTACATGAGCCACTCTGTCCCCTTCACTACTCCCTACATGAGCCACTCTGTCCCCTTCACTACTCCCTACATGAGCCACTCTGTCCCCTTCACTACTCCCTACATGGTGCCCTTCACTACTCCCTACATGAGCCACTCTGTCCCCTTCACTACTCCCTACATGAGCCACTCTGTCCCCTTCACTACTCCCTACATGAGCCACTCTGTCCCCTTCACTACTCCCTACATGAGCCACTCTGTCCCCTTCACTACTCCCTACATGCAGGGCTGTACAGTGCGACATAGATGTTGCACGTGCGACACTGACGTCAGTCTGTGCGATTAATGAATTGACTTCAGTAGCACTGGTGCGATGGCCCGTGGTGCAAGCAAAAAAAATAAAAAGAAAGTGCGACGGTAAATTGAATGGACCACGGCGCCACGCTATCCACTTGGTACTTGTAGTCTCGTGCGATTAAAAACAATGTCCCGTCTCGCGTAGAGTCCATAATCAAACACCAACTCCCATAATCCCTAGCGAACAATATCCCGGCGAGTTGCGAGCCAATGTACAGTGACTGGGTGACTTCGACAAGATGAAGCGCTTTTTTAAGGTATTAAATCCAACAAAAGAAGTACAAGATCAAAACCCCAAACGAGCCCGAGAGGGACCACCGTTAATAGAAACGAAACAAAAGGAGAAGATTAACAAGATGTACAGATATAACGCAGAGTGGAAAAATGATTTTCCGTGGATATTTTTTAATGAGGAAGCGCAGCTATTATTCTTCTGTCACTGGTGCCGGGAGACTCCGGAAAAGATCCGATCAGAGAATCCCTATGTCGCGGGTAACAATATCCTAAAAAGGGATAACATTAATAAACACAATACGTCCCATCGACACATTCTTGCCCGGGATGCCTTCAACGCTAAACAAACCCCTGAGCGGGCCGGCACCCTCTTGCACTCGCTGAGTAAATAGACGACCAGAGCGGATGATGCTGATCTCCGTGAGGTAAAGTTTAAGATGAATGTGGCATATTGCATCGCCAAGGAAGAAATGCTGTTCACTAAATTTAAGCCGCTAATTTTACTCTGTAAAAAGAACTCCATCGTATGGCTACTTAAATTCCCCTCCGGGATCAATAAAGTATTAATTATCTATCTATCAATCAATCTATCTATCTATCTAATAATGAGACAATATGCAAATAAGGTAATAATAATAATAATTCATTTTATTTATAAAGCACTTTTCATTCATGCAGAGTTCCTTGTACTTCTGATTAATGCAATAGTGTGTGTGTGTGTATCTGAAAAAGTGGCCAGCAGACATGATGCTGGAACTGTGACACGTGTGCAGTGCACACACACACACACACACACACACGAATAATTATAATAATAATAATAATAATAATAATAATAATACATTTATTTATTTGGTTCCACAAATATGTACAGGTGTTTGTATGCATTATATCTATTTGTTATGTTGGTTTCTAGGTGTTTCTAGGTTGGTTTCTAGCTTTCCCTGTAATCTGAGTCCACACCAGTGCTGCCTGGTCTCGGACTGCTTCATATCGGTTATATGGTTATGTCCTTGTTTTTTTTGTTTTACATTATGGGCAAATAAAGAAAGAATTTGTCTGAAAGCATTTCTTGTTAAAGTTTGGATTTTGTGTGCCCTGTATGCAAGATGCATGTCCCTTGCCAGTCACATACCTATTTAAGTAATGAACTGCACTACTTGTGGTTGTTTTTAGAGACGTTTTATACTCTTGCTACAAGATTTTGGCCTGTGCTACAAAACTATCAACCTCTGTAGCACCAGTGCTATGTGCAAAGAAAGTTAACGTACAGCCCTGCTACATGAGCCGCTCTGTCCCCTTCACTACTCCCTACATGGTCCCCTTCACTACTCCCTACATGAGCTGCTCTGTCTCCTTCACTACTCCCTACATGAGCCGCTCTGTCTCCTTCACTACTCCCTACATGAGCCGCTCTGTCTCCTTCACTACTCCCTACATGGTGCACAGAATCAGACCCACAAGCTGAAGACTGATGAGGCTACAACATGGAGCAGTGTGTTCGAGATAGTAGGTAATGTTTAAATGATGTTTCCCTTTGAGACTTATTAAAAAATGATTATGTCTACCGCAGTCTAATGGGAAAAGTAACTCAAGACATTGTACTGGAATCGTGAGATTCCCACCCCTGTTCACAACAATAGGGTTGCCGCGGCGATGTGGAATTTCCCATGACTAATAAACCCATGACAACAACAGTGTTATTATCGGTGACACCGGACATTTGACAACATAACGCTCAATATCTTACTTTGATCTTTATTGTTATGCGGTACATTGATCCGCTCTGTCTGTCGGTCTACATCTGTTTTTTAATTCATTTTCAATGAATGGCGAGTTAACCCGGGATATCTCGGGTCTGGCCTAGGGCTGCACGATTAATCGTTTTTTAATCGAAATCGCGATTTGGAATTATGCAATTATCAAATCGCAAAAGAAAAAGAAATCGCGATTTTCTTTTTTTATTATTATTATTATTAATTATTATTATTATTATTATTATTATTATTATTATTATTATTATTATTATTATTATTATTATTATTATTATTATTATTATTATTATTATTATTATTCTTTTAACCAGTAAGTCCCATTGAGATACAAGATCGGTTTGGGAGAGGGAGGTAAGGGGTTTTAGATTGTGTGTTGTGAAGTTTAGACTTCAGAGAGGGAGAGTAAAGTACAGAAAAAAAGGTACCGTTGGGTACCGGTATCGTTTCCCAGGTAAAAAGAAACATTTTCAGGCTCGGTGTCCCGAAAAGACTCACCGCGTAGGCCGGATGCAAGCCGCATTTTACAATAAACCTCTGTGGGGCTGCTTAAAAAAATTATTATAATCGCAAATTTTATCGCAATCGCAATATCTGTCCGAAAAATCGCAATTAGATTATTTCCCAACATCGTGCAGCCCTAGTTAACACATCCTGCGCCAAAAACGAGTTTACTCGTTATTGCCCGCCAATCTAATACAGGGTATCTGCAGGTTTAGCCCAGTCAGATTTAAGGCTTTTTAAGACTTTTTAATGCCACTCAGAATTAAATTTAATACCAATTTCACAATAACAAAATGGCAAAAATCATGCAACGACACCAACTAGTTTAAGTTTAGGGACACGTTGGTCCCAGCGTTTCCGTTAGCCGGTAATTACCGGTATTTGTCCGGCAAAATCTCCTGAAGTCCGACATATTTAATTTCTCCGGTCTTAATGTCCGGTGAAAATAATTCCCTGAGTCTAAGCACAATTTGATTATTTGAATTGTATTAAAATAGGCTAAAATTAAATAGCCTATGCGATGAACGAAACGATCATTACATTTGTTTCCTCGTTGCTTCTAATAATGACAACGACGTTGTCAGCGAGAGCTTTAAAAACGTAGGTCTCGGTTCGCTTCATCGGACCAAACGCGAACCAAATATAGGAAGTGATTATTATTACCACTGCTCGCAGCACTCACTGCAAAACAAGCACACTGCATCTAATCTCTCTATCTATCTATCTATCTATCTATCTATCTATCTATCTCTCTCTCTCTCTCTCTCTATGTCTGTGCATCTTGGGAAGAAGGAAGAAAAAACGCGGCTTATTATTATTACCGAGGCGCGCGGCTTATTATATTATTAAAACGGCTACTTGTGGGCACTCATAAAAACACCGTGGTCTACAAGTTGTTTAGCGAGAGGATGGTGGTAGGTAATGTGCTTCAATAGAACAATGGATCAATGCCATGTCAAAACTCGGCTCCGCTGATCTGAGCTCCGCAGTACACACACAGACACACACACACGCGCGCGCGCACACACAGGATCGCAGCCACACACACATTTCCACTGTCCAATAGACAAGCGCCCTTTTCGACCGCGTGACATTGAGGTGGAGAGAGTAGTCACGCAAACCACGATAATGTTGCAGTCTCTCTGCTTTCTCAGTTCTTCGCTTGATATAATTAATACAAATGTCCAATATAACGGAATTCGTTAGCTCATAAAAATGTGATTATAACAGACTGCTGTTCAGTGTCGGACCGACTGCCACATACGCGGTCTATTTTATTTCAAGTCAGCAGCAGCACGGAGACGGAGTATCGAGGGACTTATTTTATTTGGAATATATTAATGACTGTATACGCAAAAGTAGCCTAGTTTTAAGTAATAATATTATAAATCTACATGCCTTGAGGATGACATGAGCCTGCCTATCAATTGTTTTAAAGCTCAATAAACTATGACCGGAATTAATCTCATTTGTCCGGTAGTTGAAATCTTGCAGGTCACGGAGACCGGCAACAATTTTTTCTAACGGAAACCCTACTTGGTCCAAAGATGTTTATTAAAAAATAACTTGGAAACTTAAAAATCTTGAACTTAAAGGAGTAACTGGATTGGATGAATTTCAACAAAGGGGTGACCAAACATAAATAGCAAATATAGCTATACAAAATATACCAGGGGCCAAGCAGCAAGTGCAACAGCCACATTTCCGTCAGAACACATACTACCATAGGACTGATACCTGTAAGAACACATGATTATCACCAATGGGACTGATACCTGTCAGAACACATAACTATTACCACCCTCCCCAGGGTATCAAAAAAGTCAACCAACAAACTAGATTCTTGTGCCGGATCTCCTCTCTGGTAAACAAGAATACCCTGAAGACTCTAACAGGAGCACTCATTCAAGGGTACTACGACTATGCTTGCACCTCATGGTACCAAAGCACCTCAAAGGCCCTAAAAACAAGATTACAAACATCACAAAACAAACTGGTCAGACTACTGCTTAACCTCACTCCTAAAACCCACTTTACCCCTGCCCACATTCAAAACCGCTCTTAAAGAGCACCTACGGGAGGCTGCAATTAGAAACTGGGCACCGTAAATGTCCAACGCCCCCCCCCCCCCCCCCTAATGTACAGTCTCCTCCCCATCATATGTATATATTTTCTGTTAGGATCTCTGGGTAACAGTACTGTATATTTGCATATGTCACAAATGTAACAGTACAGTTACTATGAATTGAAAATGGGGGACCCTGATGTAAACAAGACGAAAGTCTCTCTGGTCTGCATCCCCTTAACAATTGTGTGTATTGATCTGTTATCTGTTAATAAAGTTTTTCATTTATTCATCCAGTCGTTTTGTTTTTGTGGTTTGGTTGAATGAATGAAAACTTTGTTTAACAGATTGCAGAATGGGTACAATACAGTACGGCTCAATACACACAATTGTTAAGATGATGCAGACCAGAGAAAGACTTTAGTCTTGTTTACATCAGGGTCCCCCATTTTCAATTCATAGTGACATTTATGACACTCAACATACATGACATTTATGGCATAGGGACATACAGGTATATAGTACTGTTACATTTGTGACATATAAGATATGCAAATATACAGTACTGTTACCCATAGATCCCAACATACATATGATGGGAGGATACTGTACATTAGGAGGGGGTGGGTGGGAGGAAAAAATACATAGTGGGTGACTCTCATCGAACATAAACACAAACGTGTCCTTGTTTACATCCGTGAATAGATTATTTTCAAGTTAAGACCTCAGCTTCAAGTGTTGGCGTGGAGCCGCATGTTATCCAGACTTCTGTTGGTGCAGATGTTATAGTCCTACCTGAGATGGCGGGGCCGAAAAGAAATTCGAAATAGTAGTTTGCAGGCGCCGTTTTTGCAGAGGTACGCTTAGCGCTGCTCAGCATGTGCGACTCGACTGCTCTTTTTTTGTTGTTGCAGCAGGCCTCGTAATGGTCTTTGACTGGGACCAACCATGGCGCAAACAGTGGATTGTCGAGCCAGTTCTCGTTGAATTGGCACTTTCCCATATTAACGAGTGCAAATGCTAAACTAAACGTAACGTTATCGCTTCCGCTTCGCCTTGCTAACGTTAGCTAGACTCCACTGAAATTGTTCCCGGCCAACATAAGGACCCGTGTTGGTTCCGCCCCATTCCGGTCTGCGTGATGCTACAACGCGGTCAATAAAAACTCCCGACTTTATCTCCCGTTAACCGTACTTCCCCAGATTTCATAATAAAACATGACATGGCATTTTATCTTTCCTTTCTATGGCATTTTTAAGACCTCTGAAAATGGATTTAAGACATTTTAAGACAAACTAAGGCCTTAATTATTGATAAACCAATTTAAGACTTTTTAAGGATCCGCGGACACCCTGTAATAACGCCAACAACGAGTTTACTCGTTTTTATGATCGTTATTTCCTTTATTCGCTATTGGCATTCATAATTCATCCAGGAAGGCTCCGGGAGCCAGCTGGACCCCGTCTGATATTGCAACGCCTCAATACCGCTGCCTGGTGGATTTCGGGCGAGTTGCACTCCACTCTAAACCGGATGTGGCGCTCTGTGCATCGGGGAAAATCCTCCGGCAGAGCTATCTTGTTATGTTGATCAAGACAAACACTTGAGTGCATGGGATCACTTTCGAGATGCAAGAATCAATATGCTTTCGGCGTTTATTGCGTCATACAAACTCAAACATCAAATAATTGGAATTTTTTCTCTTCTGACTAATCGGCCACAGGTAAGAGGAATCTAACGTTAATTCCAGCTCGATTGTCCATTTATTTCATTGCAATCTATCCGATCAACTTATGATGTCGTACTAAGGAAAGCCGTTACTGACAATCAAGGAATCATAAACGCCCACCCCCCCTTTCCTTCACGCATGATGGAGCATAATGTATACTGAGCATATGCATTTGAATTTTTTAATATAGCGTGTAGGAACGCAACGCCAAACGATTATGTATAATATGCGTCTGGGCCTATAACTCGCGTTCTAGGAATTACTGCTATACACTCTAAAAACATACTTATATTCACGACGGTACTAACACGACAATGTATGAATGGGAAAATATAACGTTCCCACATCCGGAACGATAGATACCCGATGTTGAATGGGCCATAGTAATGCCGATATAGCTATAATATTTAAAGTTCTAGCCCTGCAAAGAAGGTGAGCGACTCCATAGGCTTACAGCACTGGCAGAGAGTGGTATAAGATGGGCACAGAATGTGTTATGGGTATTTTTATAAATGTTTTGTCCGATGACGTCCACGTTTAGTTTACCGCAAAACGAAACCTATGAAGTGTGCTGCACGTTCACGTCAACGTTCATGCGCACAATACACACTTACCTAGGATTTCACTTGATTCAACAACAAAGCAGTCGGGGCAATGACAGTCAGTTACAGATGCAGACAACGCTCGCTGCAATATTATATTAACAAATTGTTCTAAATAAGGGCGGCTGGGTGGCACAGCAGACATTGCGCTTGTCACCAACGCAAGAGACACCGGGTTCAACTCCGGCTGTCGGCGACTTTGTGTTGCCTCCGGCTTGGGCCAGTCATCATACTAACTCAATTGGCAGAGTTAGCTGGTGGAAGTCGATGGGTGGTAATCTGGACGTTGTGGACAGCGACAGCGACCTACAGGTCGGTTGGGGGACGCCTGCACAGCAGAGACAGGAAATGGTGGGGGTAGTGTGAGCCTCCCACGCGTTACACCTCGCCAATGAGTCCGCGCTGGCAGGTGAAAAAATGTGACGTGTATCGGAGGGGACACGTGATGCAAGGCTTCTATCCTCCCTACAACTGGCCAGTGGGGGGCATATGCGAGCAACGTTCAAGACAGGGGAGGGGAGAATTGGCACAGCGGGTAATTGGGACGGGAGAAAAATAGAAAAAGTGGATCACATTTTCCCCCCTAAATAAATAATAATGATAATAAATTATTTGAAGTTTGGAAATTTTTTTTTTTTACAACTGAGGTAGGTAGGTAGATACATTTTCTTTTAGACTAAAGTACAGAAAAAGGTACCGTTGGGTACCGGTATCGGTTCAAATGTGAACGGTACCCAACCCTATGGATATGGGATACTAAATGGGTTTTTATTTCTATAAAAACTAAAAAAATTATTTATAAAAAGCATAGACCTGTGGGGGTGGATGGGCAAGTAATGCACTCTGTGGTTGCCTGAACACCTAGTAACACCGGTAACACCGAATACCACGGCAAGCCTAGTTCACAGGCCCCTTATCCCATCCTAATCAACGCTTGAACAGTCACCACACATTCACAAACTAGAGGGGACCATGAGTCCACGACATGTAGCCGTGTTTAGGTTTTTCCCACTTTCTGACAAATACAGCAGCGAGGAATGCAAAGCGTGTCCGGAACAGGAATAGCTTCTGATTTGCATTGCGTTACGCAAATCAGCACGGATCCAAGGAGCGGTCGGCCGAAAGATGCTCTCTGACCTGTAAGCCTCTGCGATCGTTTCCCCCCAATCGTTACTAGATCAAATGACAAAAAATTGTTATGACATACCCCCAAATTCCAGACCGATATGTGAAGTGAAGGGGGATAGGGAGGGTCAACAACAGTTTGCGTAGCTTAGCGAGGACCATAACATAGTCACCATCGCTGGAATCAACAGCCGGCCACACTCACCACCTTCGAGCTCCTCGGCCTGTTCGTCTATAATGTGTCGTTTAAAAAGAGAGATTCACTCCCAGTATCTCCAGTGGTTTTGAGTTACCATGTTGCAGGCGGGAAAAGTGCTGAGTCATGCAGAGCCACAGTGAGATGCTAGCTACTGATAAACTGCTGATCTAAAGGGAGAGGCCATCGGGCCTGTGTGTGAGTGTGAGTGTGAGTGTGAGTGTGAGTGAGTGAGAGAGAGAGAGAGAGAGAGAGAGAGAGAGAGAGACTGGAGACACAGAAAGAGAGAGAGAGGGAGGGGGCTGCTAGGAGTGGAGCTAGAGAGAGAGAGAGAGAGAGAGAGAGAGAGAGAGAGAGAGAGAGGGAGAGAGAATGTAGTACTTCTTTATGGAGTTAACATTATGTGCATCTGTCTAGGAATTGGCGAGTGTGTGAAAATGGGTATCTATCTGTGTACAATACATGAATGGTATCGGTTTGTGTGAATGGTATAAGTTATAGGGTGTGTTTGGTGGGGGGCGTGTGATGGAGGAGAGATAGATGGTTATCCCAGGCAGGGCATAACGTCCCAAGGATGAGGGACAAGGTGTGGAACGGCGACGCGTCGTACAGACAGTAGATGATAACGCCCGTGTGGCGCGAGAGTACAACTCTGTTAGGCACAGATAAGAGAGCTAATGGGTACCCTGACCACGTGCACTACTACATACATGTGCAGTCTACACCACATGTCACGCACACACAAACCAACTTCACACAATAGACTTTCATTTGGACAAGACTATAAGAACCAAGGTACTAGGGCTATACCGAATGTCATTTTTATTTAATTTTTTTTTAACATTAGAAGCTTCTATTGAAGTTTTCGAATGAAGCTTCGAATGTCTGTCGTCATATTTTATTTCATAATCTTTTTTTATCCTCAAACTAAATCATCAATTTGAATAAAGTGATTAATCTGATTAAATTAGACTTTTTTTTTTATTAAATCAACTTTCTTTAATGAATATAACACGTCAGTTTCGTCAACATAAATAATCCAATAAGGGCACGGTTGGTACAAAAGTGATGGTGGTGACGTCTTGATGGAGCGCCGAGCGGATGCAGATAGGCTACATCATTTATGATAAATGTTTTATTTACCGTACATTTTTATGACAAGTCATATACTATAATATTAGTGTAGCCTAATCTTTATCTGCAACTGTGAAGAAAAACCCCATTGGTTTAAACAGAATGAATACACATAAAAAAAATTATTGTCAACGTTATGAATGAAGCTTCGAAGCTTTTAACTATTCAGTACAGCCCTACAATAGACAACGACTCTTTCATTTGGACAAGACTATAAAAACCAAGGTACACAAGAACAAGCCTCAATCAACACGACCATATTATGTGTGTACCAGCAGTACTTTCACACTTAAATAAACAGTCTGAATCATTAAGAATTCCTGATCCTGTGAAAAAGATAACACTGGGTGTTTTAGGATGTGAATTAAGAGTGTGGTGTGTGTGACTGACTTGAGTATAATGAGATAAAAAGCTTGCCATAGTCGCCCCGCGGTGTGAACTCAACTCACTCCTAAGTTAAACACCCTCCACTTCGCCACCTGAATTGGTTTAAGACACATGGTCACATGGTGCCGGTGAGGTGAGGTGAGCAGAGGGTTGGCGCGGTCCGTTCTAGGCTGTCGGAGAACAGGTGCCGAGCGCCGGCTGGTACACCTAAAAAGTGAATGTATCCTTTTTTTGTTTATTGCACTTTGTTCTCGGTGCAAACAAATAATGAATGCTAATGTTTAGTTGTCGCAAGGCTATTTAAAGATGGCGGTTTTGTGTTTTGTGCAGGACGTCTCCCCGTGTAGCGCAATGATAATGATAACTAGGGCTGTCTTAAATACTTCGAAGCTTCGATCGATGGGCATGGGATTCGAATATGAAAAAAGAAATCGATTATAAAACTGGCAGATTTGTGTTCATTGTGCTGCTTTTATAAAGCCTCAAATGACGGCTTACAATATTTCATGAAAGCAAAGTGTTTCGTTTGTCTAAGATTTAAAAAGGTTTAAACGTTACAGCACTGACAAAGTTGAACAAAGTGCTGTACAAGTCCACAACATTAAAAAAATAAAATAAAAAATTATTAATTTCGAAGCTTCAAATTAAAATCGAATCTCGGCCCCGAAGCTTCGAATTCCAAAACAATAATCGAAGGTCAGCCCTAATGATAACGTAGTGACGATTCTCTCTTCTGACCAATCAGTGGTCTGCAGTGTTTCACGTCACTTTTCTGGTATCACTTCTACCCGCTTGGAACCTCGACAAAGCAGGTACTAAAAAAAGTACCCGGTACCAGGTACTATCCGCAATTGTTGGTAATGGGAAACCGAAAAGGCTGAGTAGAGTCGAGTAGGTACCATGCAGTGGAAAAGAGGTACTAGTAGTAGGGATGCACGATTTTGGGAAATAATCTAATTGCGATTTTTCTGACAGATATTGCGATTGCGATTACATTTGCGATTATAATAAAAAAAATAATAAGCAACCCCACAGAGGTTTATTGTAAAATGCGGCTTGCATCTGCCGTAGAGCCATATGAAATCCGCGTTCACGGAATCGCGGACGGAATCGCAAAATTAACCAATAAAAATGGAATCAACTGCAAAACGTGGAATATTGCAGAATTTGGCCTAATCTGGACTGAAATTCCGTTTTTGGGTGGAACGTATGGTGCACACGCGACCGGGGAGGCGGACGCTAGAGCGGGTTACACACAACACAGCAGTCTCCAAGCGTCTCGCTGCTTCGGTGTTAACATCGTCAAGAAGCTAAGAAATTCCCCAATAAGCCCTCAATTCAGAGCAGAGCAGTGTCCTAATGACTTTTATGCCTCCGGCCAGGGACCGAAACTAGAGAGCGCCACCCGCCATTTGCGCTCAGTTTTTACGTTTGGCGCCTCCCACTGAGACATCTGAGCGCCGTGTGACGGGCTATCAAATAGTCATGTGAAAACCGAAAATCATGATCCAATTCTTTAGCGGAGTTCTCACTCGCTGTCTCAGCCGACATGAAGCGCGCACCGCGCACTGCTGCTAGCCCCTCCCCACCTGTTTCTGTATGCCTGCATGTAAACAGAGGCTATTGCCTCCGTGTCACCGTGACGTTAGTTAGCACTGCTGCTGCTGCTAATGCCTGCATGTAAACAGAGGCTATTGCCGTTAGTCTAGTCAGTGTGGGACCTTCGTGAGATAACGTTAGCTACCGTTACAAAATGACCCAGTCAACTATTCACTTAGTTTAATACACGAGGCATTGTGTAACGTTATCCAGCCGGCTAGCTACGGATAGCTCCCAACATCAACAAATCCTCCAGCAATAGTCCAGTGCATAATACCTCCGTTGGCTAGGTAACTAGTCACTACGAAATGTCGCAGTAAACTAAATAGTTCACTGAGGCGTTGTTCCAACGCCATCCAGCAGTAGCTACAGATAGCTCTTGGCATCCTACAACAACAACATGCGTATTCGAGTCCCTGGTTTACATCGCATGAGTGAGGGCTGCTGACTAGGGTCCAGGTGCAGCGCCGGATAATTCTTTTGCATGCTGAATGTAGCGTTTAGGGTCCAGCTGCACCCCCGGAGAATCCTTGCTGGAGCTGGAGGCCACTCGAGTATACATACACACAGACAGTGGAGCTGTTTGCAGACAGCGAGTTGGCGATGTCTCGCAGATAACACAATCACAAGTATGATTATATAATATATATATTTTATTAAAAAAAAATATCTATATAAAATAATAATAAAAAAAAATTGTATCAAAAAAAAGTTGGCGGGTAAGAAATATGCTTGGCGGGTAGATTCTTCCCATCTACCCGCCACTGGCCGGTGAGTCAAAAAGTTAATTTCGCTCCCTGCCTCCGGCGATAAGGTGTTTTGCAAATTCTGTCAACGTTCCGTGGACTGGAGCTACAAAAACACTTGCGACACTATTGTGATTAAATAGCTATAACGTTAGGACATGATAGCTTCTTGCTAAATCTAGTGCACCCATCCATTTGTTTAATGCAAACGATTGTCATTATACACTGCCCTTTATAATCTAAATAAACTTAAATAGCTATGAAACGTTACAGTACATAGGACTATAGATGGAAATGATAGCTTCTTGCTAAATCTGGTGCACTCATCCATTTGTTTAATGCAAACGATTGTCATTATACACTGTCCTTTATAAACGAAATAAACTAAAGGTGCCTAAATTATGCATTACTATATTTCATCACAATATAATAGATATAGCTAGGCTACTGACATTGTCATTGTGATAATGTCAGTAGTAGCTAGCTGTATCTATTGTTTACACTTGAAATGTGTATTTTTATTTTGTCACAATATTATTTGAAAAGTATTGTGTAAAATTGAACTGTATTTGAGTTGCAGCACTTAAAAACATTAAATGGACTGTTATATCATATTCAATTGTGGACATTTATTCATTCCCACTTATTAGACACTATTTCTCATGGTAAAATGAGCTTAAAAAGCAAAATAAAGAATTCTGAAATATTAAAACGGAAAAAACTGAATTTGGGAAAAAATCAAATGGAATTTGGAAAATAATAAAACAGATTTCATATGGCTCATCTGGCCTACGCATGGGTCTTTTCGGGACACAGAGCCTGAACATTTTTGTTTTTACCTGGGAATCGATACCGGTACCCAACGGTACCTTTTCTTCTGTACTCTCTGAAGTCTAAACTTCACAATAGGGCTGGGCGATAAAACGATAACTATCGCGATAAATTATTTCCTCGAAATAAACATGAAACGTGGTCGCAAAGTTTCGATATATCGATTTTCCAAGCTTGGATATGAGCACACGCACTAACAACCAATCAGTGAAGGAGATGGCCGACAGCGGAAGGAGACCCGGAATCTAGGACTCCAGTAGTCAACAGGCTGGCTAGGATAATTAGCTTGCACGGCGCTATTTTATAGTTTACCTGCCGAGTTGGTGTGTGTTTTGAATTCTGAGGGTAACTGTTATAGTAGTGTGGGGTAGGGGTGGACGGTGTATACGGTATAAACGGTATTAATTTGCTCTACGGTATGGATTTTGACTATACCGTGTAACCGGTAGAGCAGCTCTAAAATAGCAATGACGTCATGTAACCACAGCGCGATCATTAGCAGGACTCTATCTCAACACACTGGATAATCAATCGCTCGCCCTAACTCAATAAACAACGTTATTTGGACGTATATAGTATTATACAACCTGGAAATGGTTCATCAGGATCAACATCCCATAATCGAAAACTGTCTACTCCACGCTGATCGTCCAACGGCGCGAGGAAGATACGGTGAGTTTCAAAGTTATTTTCTAACGTATTCTATACTAACTGATCTGATGATCATATGACCCACACTAGATGAATGGTATAACGTTGCCCACGGAATTATAAACGCCCCCTCGCCCATCCGGTCAACATCAGATGATACGTAGTAACTTCTAGAACCACGTCCAGTTGAAATTTTTTATCTCGCGCCGATTGCTATCAAACTGTATTTCATCATCAATATAATGCATTTGGAGCTATAAATCACGTTCTGGAGAAAGCTGCAGAAAACGATAAAAACATGCTTATACTTTAGACCATATTTTAGTATGAATATGTGAATGAAAAAGTTTTTTTTTTTTTTAAAGCATCTTCATGGTTTAATGCAGACATATGTTGCAGGGACTATTATAATCGTCATATTTGCGTGACCCGACCGTATCCATCAAAGGGTAAATCAAGCATTTTTAAGTGCCTTAGAGGAAATGTCAACATATTGCAATTTATATCGTGTATCGTGATAGTCAAAAAATATTGTGATATAATTTAGAGGCCATATCGCCCAGCCCGCCAACTCACCACTGCCATTGACCTCCAGTCCATCTGAAAATGTGTCTAAAAACACAGATGAACCCTTTCACTGCCACACTACCAAATGGTTAACCCTTTCACTGCCACAATACAGAGGGTTGACCCTTTCACTGCCACACGACAGCAGGTTAACCCTTACTATCACACTTCTGTAGTGTGATAGTAAAGGGTTAACCTTCTGTAGTGTGGTAGTGAAAGGGTTAAACTGAAGAAAGTCACCACGTTTGACTAAAATGTCACGCTGACATCTCGTGTGTCTCTTGATTTCTGAAAGGTTTTGCCATTGTGATGTAATACAGTATCTGAACTCTTACAGCTCAGATGTTTACATGGCATCTTAGTCCAATGTGTCACGGGTTTGAGACACAATGAAGCCTATGGAAGAGGTGAATCGGCAGATTATCTTTTTCCAGTAATGGTAAAAGATTATGAAAAAAGAAGAGTCCCTAATTGTTTGCATGAAGGCAAGAATGACTTGGAAACCACCTGTTAAAAAAAACAGTAATGATCCTAGAAGCTGTGGATCTTTATGCGCATGTCAATTGTCAACCATGAGTTCTCAATAACACAAGACTGTCCTCGCATTACGCTTCTTCTTTAATTAAAAATACACTAACACACAAACCAGACCCATAGTATAGAATTACCATGACTGCTTCAGTGTGCATTATGTTATGCTTATTTACATTCATCCCCATGAGCTCTGCGAAGCCCATTATGTGTACAACATATTACTGACACACACAATCCTTGACCCTTGGACATTGAACAAGATGAATAGTCAAAAAGGAAAGCTAGACCGTCCACCACACACAAACACCCCTGCATGTGTGCGTGGACATGAAGTAATGATTGGTGAGCTAACTTTGTCCATTCATATGCCTGCACTGCAGCAAGCTGGGTCAATTAACTACTTGACTCATCTTAGCAAGAGATTGGAGCTTCACAAAGAGGCTCAAATTGGCAGGGCAGTGCTATTGTAATCCTTGTAACTTTGCTGTAACCTTCGTATATAGGCATTACAGATATGTTGTGGTGTTCAGCGGGCCAATAAGCCCTGGGTCTTCTTACTTGCTGCTAATGAGATGTAACAAGCAACGCCAGGTCTGCTCATTTAAAGGGTTGCTGTTGTTGTCTTGTGCACCAGAACAACATGTTCTGTATTCATTAACCGTCACAGGAAGACTGTCCTCTGATCATTGACATCATGTCACATTAATGTACAAGGCTGTAGGGAATGAATTGGAAAAGATAGACATTGGTGATAATATTTAAAATAATTTGTCTCAAAGAGTTTCACTATGCTCAGTTCATCTTTATATTCAGAGTTCATTATATTGCTTACACGGTTTATTTTTTCTCGTATTTTTATATTCAGTTACAATTTGATTGCCTACATACGTCTTTCTACCCTGCCAGCCCATACCTCTACCCCCCCCCCCCCCCCCCCTGATGCCAGAATTTCCCCAATGGGATAAATAAAGGAATATTTTATCTTATCTTATAGTAATACTGTAATGCACTTTCTGGGTTGGAAGTTGGAACTGATAACATGACCACTTTTCAATACCAGAATAGATTATTTTAAGCATTGTCTGATTAACCTACCAATAAATTATTATAAACAGTGTAGCCTAGATGTAGACCTTTTATTTGTGGCCACTGGATGAATGGACATATTCCATTTTCCTCCATTAGAGACACTGTACATACATCTGATTAGCACTATTACTCAGTAGTACTCATTTATATACAGTTTAATCACATGCACACTGTACACTGCTATTGCACTTTACTGTTACATTTGCACTCTCTCTGGTTGGATGCCAAACTTATTTTTTTGTTGTTGTACTGTACTTGTGCTGTATAGTGACAGTGCATTTGAATCAAATCTAATATAACATACTGTACTTGTAGCAACACGTGTAATAAATGCAGATAATCAAGTCAACTGTACTTGTAGCAACATGTGTCATAAATTCAGAAAATCAAGTCAGTTTAGTTTAATCTAGCATGTTTGACATTGATTCGTTCCATCATTAGAAAAATTATCCAATACAATATTATATTTTAGCCTTAGGTACTAGCTAGGCCAGACATCAGATAGTACCAGTAGTACCCCAACCACAATATAAGATGCACTATTCAAATGCCAAAACTTAGGATGTCACTTGGATGTTGTTTAAAGTTCAGACTGAGTCCTTCTCGTTTTGGGAGAGTTGTTAATGTTGACAATACTGAATTCCTGGTCTGCCATTTTGAAGAAATAAAGCTCAAGCGAGTAATAATATCCACCCCCCCCCCCCATCCATCCAGAACTACCACAAAGCCAATGTGCTGCTCTGGGTTTCAGCTAAGCTATATGAGAAATGCCAGGGCAACAATCAGTGTCTGTGTGTGTGTACTGTAACTCTAAATGCTAACATTACAGCCTGGATGAGTGTGTTCGTTTGGGACTGTATGGAAGCTAGGAGGATTAAATGTAACACTAAACCAGCCAACAGTTTATCCATCTATAACTGTAGAGCCCACCTCAGTTAGCTTAGCAGCTGGTTAGCTAAAACAGGTGCCCAGACCTCTCACACAGCAGCAGCAGCAGCTAGGCTAAGCTAGCTATAGCTACCAGGAGGAGCAACAACACGGGTTATGAAGAAGACTAGTTAGATCGGCTAACTAGCCACGCGTTTACACCGCAGGTTTAGATCAGTCAACATAGCTGGTCAGTTAACGTGCAAGAAGAAGCTATAAAGTACTAAGAAGCCAGAAACAAGACACACAAGTGGCTTTGCTAAACAAAACACCACCACGATGAGTTCGAATGGGGTCTGCGCGGGAGAATCCCTCTCGTTATGTTGCTGAACACACGGCTAACATCATGCTAACATGATGCTATAGCTATATAGCTGCTAGTCGGTGACGTTCGGCTAACTGTGTTCCTCGCTGGCTGACAGGCGAAACTAGTCGCTGTAATGATGATAAAACCGATGAGCTATTGGGATTATTATTATTATTATCCAGCACAACTAACACAACGGTAACCAAGGGAAACACTAGAGCAACAAGATGTCGCTCTAACTGGACGCTACTTGTAGCTATAGCTATAGCCTGACAGCTCTTTTCCTCCTCATCCTTGAGACGGCGTCCAGTCCAAGGCCAACACATTTTGGATCTGTGGGGATGATGCCGTTATTGTTCGCTTCAGTTGCAATGCGAATCATATAGTCGCTGCAACAATGGATCAAAACACACGTTTCACTAACAATAGGTTTGGTGTTTTAGTCGTCTAACCCACTCACGTTAGCTCGCCCAGCTAGCTCGGGTTAATGCAATAAGCTGTGGCCGCTGCTGCACGATGACAGGCCACAAGTCACAACAACACAAGCAGCAGCTATAGCCCGCCGCCGCATCCTATTATCGCACCCGACGGGACGAGGGCGACCGCCTCGCGCACGCAACGGGGATGTATTCGCTCCCGGTGTGATCAATAAAGCCATCTAAATCCACGCGCCGACGTATTTCAACACAGTCAATCGATCGTTTGCTTCGTTATACAAAAACATAAACCTCTGTGTTACCTGCACATGATCCGCCATTTTGCTCCATTCATGCACCTCTCACTCCCCCTCCTAACACAAAGTGCATGCGGCGCGCAGAGCTTCTGATTCTCATAAAACACTTACGCTCGTTGCGCAATCCCCCCCGCAGCATTGATCCCTGTGTAACGTTTGGGAATTGTGTTGCGTAAAATAAAGTACTTCCCTCTCTAGAGACCAACCCCGGCCTTTGTTTACATGAGTCTTAAAGGGAAATCATCACACGTTTACAGTCGTATAGAATTCACACAATTCTCGCAGAAGTAGGAAGCAGTGCAACAATTAGAAGACGCCTATGTGTCCTCCAATGTACAGTTTCTTCGGCAAATGTATATACTATTTTTTTTAATTTTATTATATTTTTTTTTACTATTTTTGTATCACAAACAGTACTGTATTTGTAAATCTGGTATGTCATAAATGTATAGATGTAGCAGTACTGTCTATCTGTATGTCATGTAGGATATATGTTATGATGAATTGAAAATGGGGGACCCTGATGTAAACAAGACGAAAGTCTTTCTGGCATCCCCTTAACAATTGTGTGTATTGAGCCGTACTGTATTGTATTGTACCGATTCTGCAATCTGTTAACATTTTCATTCAATCAATCAATGTCCACAGACCACAGTTCGTTGTGTTTGACATTTTCCAGATATGGCTGATTTGTGCTGTAACATATATATATATATATATATATATATATATATATATATATATATATATATATATATATATATATATATATATATATATATATATATATATATATATATAATATATATATATATGAAATGGGCTATTTACTCTACTCTCGTATACATTTAATTTAATATATTAAAAATGTACCTATATATATTTATCCATCCATCATGAACAAAAAGCAGGTGCAATCTGTAATCGAAATGTGTGAAACCAATAGTTTCATTATCAATTTGAGTGAGGTCCCCCCCCCCAACCCCCTCCAATGTACAGTAATTACCTAGTATGGTTGTCAATAATCCAATGTACAGTTTTGCATGTACAGTTGTACAGTGTTTTCCCCCCCAACCCCTCCTACCCAACCCCCCCAACCCCACCCAACCTCCTCCAATGTACATTTTTTACGTCAAATGTATATACTCCCTTTTCTGGACTCTTTTGTATCACAAACAGTACTGTATTTGCTATTCTGGTATGTCATAAATGTATAGATGGTAGCAGTACTGTCTATCTGTATGTCAGTATGTCATATATGTCCTAATGAATTGAAATGGGGGACCCTGATGTAAACAAGACGAAAGTCTTTCTCTGGTCTGCATCCCCTTAACAATTGTGTGTATGAGCTGTACTGTATTGTACCCATTCTGCAATCTGTTAATACAGTTTTCAATCAATCAATCAATCAGGTCATGATGTTCTAAAGGGGCACTTCACCAAAAGCAATGCTGGTTTATTGTGAAAAAAATCATCCCAGACACACATCCAACAATCTAACCGTTTGCACTTTAATAATTTAGTTTCGAAAGTTATTGAGATATGTGTTTGAACGTGGCCACCAGTGATGTTGATTGATTGATTGAAACTTATTAACAGATTGCAGAATGGGTACAGTACAGTACAGCTCAATACATACAATTGTTAAGGGGATGCAGACCAGAGAAAGACTTTCGTCTTGTTTACATCAGGGTCCCCCCCTTTTCAATTCATCATAACATATATGACATACATGACATACAGATAGACAGTACTGCTACATCTATACATTTATGACATACCAGATTAGCAAATACAGTACTGTTTGTGATACGAAAAGAGTCAGAAAAGAGAGTATATACATTGACGTAGAAACTGTACATTGAGGAGGTTGGGTAGGTGGGGGGGGGGGGGGGGGGGGGGGGACTGTATATTGGAGGGTGTGGTGGTGGGGGGGGGTGGAGGTTGGGTAGGAGGGGTGGGTGGGGGACACTGTACAACTGTACAAGCAAAACTGTACATTGGAATATTGACAAGACCATACTTGGTCATTTACTGTACTTGGAGGGGTGGGTTAGGACATTTACAGGGGCCAGTTTCGAATTGCAGTCTCCCTAGGTGTTTTTTGAGAGTGTTTTTGAAAGTGGGTATAGTGATTCACATTCCTTTACAGCTGTGGTAGGGCGTTCCACATTGATGTGGCATAATTCCGAAACGTGTTTAGTCCCTTGTTTTTGCCGAATCTGGGTTTAACATGATTTGTGGAGCTCCCTCTGGTGTTGTGATCGTGGTATTTACTGACCTTTGGGAAGTATTTTGACATGTACATGGGTACCTTGTCTGTAGTGTATCTTGTAGACCAGCCCATTGCAAGTTGCTGTACTCTGTTGTCTACTCTAAGCCATCCTAGGTTGTCAAAGTGGGCAGGGTGAGGTGGGTTCTAGGAGTAAGGTCAATGTTTTGAGATGTTTGTAATTTTGTTTTTTAGCGCCTTTGAGGTGCTTTGGTACCATGAGGTGCAAGCATAGTCGTAGTACCCTTGAATGAGTGCTCCTGCCAGAGTCTTCAGGGTATTCTTGTTTACCAGTGAGAAGATCCGGTACAAGAATCGAGTTTGTTGGTTGACTTTTTTTTTATTACATTGGATGCCATTTTGTCAAAGGAAGATTTGCCTCTAGGAAGGAACCCAGGTAGGTAATATCTTCTTCCTTGTGACAATATTGTCACCCACTGTAACTGAGAAGCCGTCAGTCTTGCTGAGTTGTCATTTGAACCGAAGAGAATGTCAATGACATTGAATCCTTGAGTTAATTACAGCTCATTAAATCATAAGGTATATGCAGTCCTATAAGACATGGTATTGCTTTTCTTCATCTACATATTTCAGGAGCTGTAAGTAACAACACAAAGACTAATGTCTAGAGTTTTGATGTGTGCGAGATTATGTGCAAAATAAATCAATATTGTTTTTTTTGGTGAAGTGCCCCTTTAATAGACTATTATGTGCCAACTAATATTTCTAGTTGCTGTACATGTTTACATATGTTTAATGCGCTTTGTTAACATTTGTAGGCTAATGTTTGTAAAAAACCTTTGTACCATGTTTAAAGCAGACTCTCAAGATTATGTATGTTTACAGCCGAAGTGAATTGGTCAAATAAAGACAGAATGGTTGGCCTTTAACAGTCAACACAAGCCATATGTTGAGATGCCAAATCTGATATATCATAACAAAAATACTGGTAGCCTATT